>NC_090735.1:72078841-72269685 GCF_036898095.1 Palaemon carinicauda | reverse complement strand
GGTTGAATAGATTGTTGTAATCTACATTTTTGGGCTCAGCCATGTCATCCTGATGGAAGGTTCCTTTAGGCAGCTTTCTAAGGGATATTTGGCTACATTGATGCTCCTAGAGAATTGACCACAGGTCTCAAGAATTCTAACTCCTGGCACGAGTATCCTTAAGATAACTCTTAAGGATATTGCATAATATCAGGGGACGTATTTCTTGATACGATACATGGCAATCTTCACCTCGAATAGAGTTTTCGCTCTGAGGGGTAAGAGTGGCGAAATTGAAGGGGAGCCATCATCAAGGTTACCCGGTGGATCCCCTTTCCCATACTACTACGGCGTAACCCATTCCTTTTGTAGTAGCGAATTAAGCATGGTATATCTCCCATCTGTTCTCGGTTTTGTTACTATTTCAAGGATTATTATCATGCATTCTCCAGCATCTTCATCCTCTGGAAAGTTGAGTATTTAATCTTTCCTGTGTTTAAAATTTTGGCTCCCTTCTCACAGTTAAATTTGCATAATTTAGATGTGTTTAATGGAGCAAAGCCTGCACGGGAGGCAGCCATTTTGGACCGCTGTCGTACGCCATAAATGCTTTATTTAGTTAGAAGTACGACGTCCCCAGTTTTTAGCTTTAATGAATTATAGCTATTTAGGCAAATTATACTGATGAAGATAAGATTATACTTGTAATATTTCCTCTTCTGTTAAACGTTTCGATAGTATACGATAGGGCCTCGGTGATGTAGCGTAGCCGAGATCCCGACTCAAAGATAGGCTAGCCTAATACATTTTAGTATACTTTAGTAACGTTATCCCCGTTTATCCTCCTGTATCGCTTTTATGAATTCAATCGGAGATAGTACATCTCCTAGAATTACTAGCATAATTCGATACTCGTCTCTTTCAGAGATTTAAGGATAAATCCTTCCTTCCCTCTGATTGCTGCCATTAGGCGGCAACCCTATCTTTGGTCTTGCCATAGAGTAGGGTACTCCGGCATGACTTGGATAGTGTTTCTGTCTACCCTCTTTGCCAGTTAGTATCCCAGCTTTGAAATATGACAGTAACTCAGAGTATTCAGTCTTGTTGTCGGCAACTCTACCGATGGGGGATTAGTCATTCCCCCTGCCGGTTTTACAGTTGCCGGCATAGGAAGCCTGGCTTTCCTAGCCCACAACCGATAGTGGTAGTACAGTTGCCGCCACCTTCTCCCTTGTAGTCTAGAAAACATGTCTTATATCCGGCAACGTCTTAGGCGAGGAATCGTTATTCTTCTGCCGCCCAAGGACTGCACCGGTATAGGAAACTATGTTTCCTTATTTTGCTGCCGACAGTAGGAGGCAGACGTGCCGCCTACTTTCTATGCAAAATATAAGACACTTTCCCTTCCCCTTCTGTCCTTTAGCCGTCACAACTTCTGTGGCCAGTATTCTACAATCTCCCTGCTTGCCGGGCTGATTACGTTGCTGGCCGGGCTTCCACAAAGGCGGCTAGATTGCCGCTTCGACCTTCCCCCTAACGGAAGCAAGGCTCCGGGAAAGGTTGTGCCGGCCATGACGGCTGCCGTTGGGAGACCCTATGCAACTCTGAATATTCTTCAGTCCTCTCTTGGACTGCCATCCACAAATCCTGGAACTGGCAGTGCAGCCGGCAACAGATATTGTGGCTGGATGGAAGCTAGAATTAATATATTTTTTCCCCTTCCATTTGAATCCTCATTCCGTAAAGAAGGCCGTAGAGACAGTAGTCCCTATAACCCTACTTATTGTACTAAACTATAATAATACGGTAGCCCTTCTCTCCATGCTCTCTCTCTCTCTGTCGGCTAGTGCCGCCAGGTACTAGCCTAGTCGGTAGTATGCCAGCAGAACTATAGTATAAGACTATACAGTAGCCAGTATTTCTGCAGTATAGTAAATACAGCAGTTAGAAAACTACAGTATATAATATACAGTACAGTGAACCCTCGTTTATCGCGGTAGATAGGTTCCAGTCGCGGCCGCGATAATTGAAAATCCGCGAAGTAGTGACACCATATTTACCTATTTATTCAACATGTATATTCAGACTTTTAAAACCTTCCCTTGTACGTAGTACTGTTAACAAACTACCCTTTAATGTACAGAACATTTAATGCATGTACTACAGTACCCTAAACTAAAACAGGCACAAATAGTAAAGGTGATTTTATATCATGCATTTCCTAAACATGCTAAAAAGCACGATAAAAAATGGCAACCAATGTTTTGTTTACATTTATCTCTGATCATAATGTAGAAACAAACTGGAGGTAGAGCTTTGCTTATTACCCAGACATATTTCCCATACTTTTCCCTTAGAACTACATCACATCTTCCTACTTTAGATATATATATATATATATATATATATATATATATATATATATATATATATATATATATATATATATATATATATATATATATATATATGTGTGTGTGTATATATATATATTTATATGTATACACATATACATACTGTACCTACATATATACATAAATACATGCATACATATATATATATATATATATATATATATATATATATATATATATATATATATATATATATATATATATATATATATATATATATATATATATATATATATATATATATATATATATATATATATATATTACTGTATATATATATGGGTTATGGAAAAAATCCGCGAAGTGGTGAATCCGCGATGGTCGAACCGCGAAGTAGCGAGGGTTCACTGTAGTTTGATTTCCAACATATTCTGTTTTCCCTTTCATAGTCCATTGTTGAGACCGCTTTATGGTTGAAGTGTAGTATTCCTTCAATATCCTAATGGATCTCAGATCGTCAGAACATAATATCCTTACCCTGCAGTATTAATATTCACTTATGGAGGAGGTAAGGCTAGTATACTCTGACTCCAGCTCTATGTTCTATTGCTATTCCACCTTATATTTCCATAAGAAGGAAATTTTAAAATATTGATATTGAGGGAGGTCACAGCAATTGTCTGGACAGGAAACGCAGATATGTGTCTTTCCTATTTCTTTTCTAGCTTACTATCCTAAGCTGTAATCTTAATAGTAAGATCTATTATTAAATGCATGTAATTGATTTATCAATGTGATAAATTACCCCATACTCATTTCACTCTCTTTTTCCTTACTGGAGGAGCTCAAGGTGAAGTGCACAGTCATGTACTGCAACCACAAAAGTAGGGACTTTTGTGGCCACAACATGTGCAGGTCTCATGCCCCCTGCTCCATCGCAACTGAAACCCCGAGATACTGGGACCCCAAGGGTTGCAACGTCTGCTCGGCCTTGATGACCGAGGGTATTGGTGATCCCAAGACGTCAGAGTCGAGGGATGCTGCGAGAGAAACGCTTCGGAAGTGGGTAAGAGGGTTCCAGAAGAACTCTCCGGGACCTTACCTACCAAGCGACGCCATTGGAAGCCTGCTGTTCCCTAAGGCAACACTTGATGCAGTGGTGCCCCAGGCACGGCCCGAGCCTCCTTGCGTACAACTAGCGCTAGAGGCCGACATCAATAAGGCTCTAGAAGGCATGGACATTCATCAGGAAAGGATGTCAGAGGTGTCCTCGGACACTAAAAAGGATCTCCCCAAGAAGACAATCAAGAAGTGGTGGCCCAGCCACCCGAGGAGGAAGAAGAATCCGGTTCAACAGAAACAGAAGACCCTTTTCAGCCTGTGCCATCAACCTCATTGGCTCCAACCCCTCAACCAGCCCCACTGTTCCCCACGGGCCAAGAGGTCATGGCGCAGATCCAGCAGTTGATGGATACTTTCCGCAAGGAACAGCTTGAGATGAGGAAGGAATTCAGGGAAGCAAGCTGCATAGCTGCTTCTCACAGCTCCTACAAACGGCCTAGAGTATCTGACTTGCCTCAATGCTCTGAAACCAACCCCTGGAGATATGCGGGGTTCATGCCCATGAAGAATGGGAAACTCTACGTCTCGGAGAAGATGGGGGCATTACCCCTAGACGATCTCCAATTCTGGCCAAACCTTGCGGCTTACCCGGAGTGCTTCATTAGACTGAAGAATGAACCTGCGTCTAAAGAAGAGACGGAACCTAAGGAGGTCATGGTCTTTGACCATGACAAGGCACAGGCTCTCGTGATGAGTAGCCTGTGCGACAACGTTATTCTTAATTAATGCCGAGACTAGTTTAACCCATCAATGGATACCCGATCATTGACAAAATGGTCGCCTTGTGCGACAACGATATTATCAATGTCGGCGCATACTGACTAACACACAACTCGAAAATTTCACCATAGGAAAGAATCAATTTATTAACTTCACTTTCAACTATTAGCGAATTGCCGAAACTCAACAACTTAACAAGATTATTATTTCCACTTTTAAATTATTTTTCAATAAAAATCACAACTAGTGGAAAATAATTTTCATACTTAAATGTTTTTAATTAGTGGCAACGACTAACACTGATCAAATCAGAATGTACAACGCACATAAAATTTTCAATCTCCTCATATGATTCATGGCTAAAAAGTACGGCATCAACGGTTTTCTAAATTGCCAATACCAACCTAGTCATAACAACCCGACGTAACGAACACTTTCATGACACGCAATATTGGAAAAAACGTCTATCAGACATATTCACGTATTAACATCAATATCAATGCTAAATAGGCCTATATGCGTTATCAGTCATCACCCGCAATAATCCTGGTCACGGCACCATTATATATTTACTCAAAAGAATCCAAAATAGTAAACATATAAAATCTTCAATAAATATGGAAACCTAAACTTACACCAATTTGGTTTACATATTACCAGGTTCTTTAACAGATTTTCAAGGATTCTTTTCTGTTCCTTTCATTCAATAAATCGAGAAATTGCGTTGTGTTTAAATCATTATTTGACCAGGAATAAATTATTCATATTTATTACTAACCTTAACTATTCATTGTAAAATTTCCTATCCGGCAACCCGAAGTATCGTCTTATTTTACAAATGTCTGCTAGTAATGATATCTAACGTGCATGCATGCCCTTCAATATCACTAACATCACAAAACACTTATAAAATTTCGACTTAGCTTAATCCATGATGGTAAGAACTCCTCTCGTGGTGTGTTAATTCCTTCCCTCCCCCTGGGATACCGTAGGGTACTCAAGACCCTAGCAGTCACGTACGTGACCCGCATTCGTCAAAAACAAACTTTAACAACTCGTTAACGATTGCTTAGAGTCAAACAACTATTGAATGTACTTTACTCTTCAAAAAACTTCGACAAAAAGAAATATATTATTACAAACAATTCAATACAACAATTATAATTTTCTACACATCTCACACTGCATAATGTTCATAGTATTTCCCTTACAAAATAAAAGATAAATGACTGCTTACTGGTCTTTATAAATACACTATCGTGATTCCATCTTAAGTCACGATATAAATATTATCAGCGTCAATGACCTTCGCTGTCAGGATGCCAGAGAACTTCAAGTCAGTCAATCACAATAGCACACACAATTGGTTTTGAATAAAGTTGGTCTGAGCTGTACGGCTTTGGTGGCACAAGAACCCAGTCGGCATTGGCGCTAATTTCAAATTTATAACTCCAGGGAGCTTGAACATATGCGTTCATAAACCTTAAAGTTTTCAAATCGGATGTTAGTACCTTGAGGACTGTCTGTTTAACTGAAGCTATTTCCCTAAATTTTACTTCAATTGGGTGTATAGATTTTTTTCTAAAATTCTATCTCCAACAAGTAAAAGGTTTACTGTAATAGTGAATATACAGTAAGCTATATTGAATAAAAAGAAATATTTATTTAAATAAAAAAAATTATTAAGTTATTGCTTGAAATACATCAGAATCAAACGTAATAAAGCTTTTTAGAGTTTAAAGTGTATTGAAAACTAAAAAAAAATAAAATTAAGAAAAGTATGAATTGAGATAAAACCTATTAAAGAAGTGGCATTTGACATTGTGCAGAGAGGGAATCAGCACAAACACAGGGTTTTTAAAAAGGTCAGTATAAAAGCAGCAGTCATAACCTAGATGACAATGCAAAGATCTGCAAAGAATGAAAACGTTATTTGGAATATGTGGATCTCAAAATGTGGATTATTAAAATTGCAAAGACAGGGGTTGAGTGCACTGCACCACTATCTATCGGAGACAATGTCATTTTCCAAAGCAGCCGTGTTAAGAGTTATTAAAAGTGGCTTCGATTGTACCTAGTCAAAGTCCATGATATACTATAGTCTAATTGTACCTGTGAGAAAGGGGGATGGAAGCTTACAATGCGCAAGGATTAAAGAGAGGTGAATGAAGTTGACTGTAATAGACAGGTTTCCAATGCATGTGGTAGGCATAGCTATTAGAAAGGTAAATGGGAAAGACAAAAGTAGAACAACACAGTATTACTGTACATTCAGGAGTGTACTCGAATAACTGACACCAATTACATGGTAAGAGAGGATGTTAAGTACTGTTTAGGCATCTATTATCAGGAGGGGAAGTAACATTCTGTTGGGCACAAAAGTTTTAAATAAGCTGCTTTACCTGTTCCTGACCCACTCCCACCAAAAATGAAATTTACCAATATTTTAAGGATGTTGTAATCTAATGGAAACATCCCTGCTGGGCAATCTATTGAACAGGGGTTTGAGACCCAGTCTGCAGCCGCACCATCCTTGTAAGTAATTGATGGGGAGTTTTGGGGAGCCTATAGGTCTTATCCGCTGAGTCATCAGCAGCCGTTGCCTTCCCCTCCCTGGTCCTAGCTTGATGGAGTGTATGTGGTCAGTTTCTAGGACAGTGTCTTATCCCTTTCCTCTGACATTCATGAACAAACTTTGAATTGAGCAAAAGCTCAGTGTCTGCATGTAGACTTGGGATTAGGACAAGGGTTAGATTAAAGACCTTTTGGGAATGCTCAGCCTTCCCTGCTTATGCTGCCACAAGAAATTATTAGTTTATGTGAATGCTTTATTGAGGGTCAATTCATTTAAAGGGGTATAGTATATCTTTGGATTTTTAGTTATTACACTGGCTTCTCTTCATTAATGGAGCATTGAGAATTTTGACTTTTGAGATTATCTATTGTAAGGGGGTAGCAGTGACATCAGTGTATAGACATTATTTAAAGGTCTTAGCATCCCTACATTCACCCAGCTGCTCCCATTTTTAGCCTTTTGTTTTACCTCTATTCCCATTTCAGGATCCTTGCATTGTTCCTATGGCCCCTAGCTCCACCCACCTTCAAGTCCTCTATTTTACCCTTACTCACTATTCAAACTTCTGACTTCTGCTGGGGTTTCCTTACCTAGTTACACCCTCACCAAAGCTTTCACAGTTCCCATGCTTGAATCCCATTCAACCCAATTTACTTTTGACTTTATTTTTCAGGATCTGCAAAATCACGTCAAAGAGGGAAAGCACCAATTTCGTGAATACTTAGTTGTTCCACTTCAGAGAATTTTGAAGTATCACCTCTTGTTACGGGAGCTTATTCGCTCCACACCACAGGTAATTCCCAGCTACGATTGTATAATTTGTGGACAGTTTTTAATAACTGGCTATTGTAGTTATAGTTTTCTTTGTAAGTGTGATGAGTATTGTATTATTTAACAAAGATTTATGAAGATCTCTAGAATTATTAAAACGGAATTACTTGAAACTATTTTGTTTTAAGTCAAAAACATGTTGCAGGTTGTCTATTCACTTATGAAAAAAAATGTAGCAGATTTTTTATTAAAGAATAGTCTTAAAACCTCTTTTGTAACAGCAACGGAAACTATAATGCATAGATATGATTACAGTAATGCCAGATGTATTTATAATTTAGATGAAAAATTGAATTTTGTTAAAATCTAATTTTTCAATATCAAACTTACCCGATGATCATATAGCTGCATCCCTGCTGCCCCGACAGAAAAAATCTACGGGAGGAATACGCCAGCGATCGCTATACAGGTGGGGGTGTATATCAACAGCGCCATCTGTCAAGTAGGTACTCAAGTACTCGATGTCAACAACGAACCAATTTTCCCTCTGTCGTGCCACAGGCAAGACCTACTGAATACGCCATCCCTAACTGGATTTGTTTTCACAACGATTTGGTGAAGTACACTATTCCAGTTTTGAGCTTTCGCTATGCAGGGGGTTTTATCTTCATTTCAAAACTTGAACTCGTTTTGGATAGAATTTAATTATGGTGACGAAGAGAGTATGGACTCTCCTTCACTTTTAAATGGCCGACCCTTCCCTTAGACGGAAGTGTTGGCGACGAAGAGAGTATGGACTCTCTTTCACTTTTAAATGGCCGACCCTTCCCTTAGACGGAAGTGTGTTTAGGTTTTTGGTAATTTTGCTTAACGAGTTATAGATCTATTTATTTTATATCTCTCCGCCTTTATAGGCCTCTTCGATTAACTTTCCATTTATTATAAACTTATAAAAATTAATTTTTATGTTTGTTTATATGCGACCTTTCCTAATAGTAGGCGGTCCTTACTTGGAACCGAAGTTAATTAACATTGAGCACGTCATATCGTATTTTCCTTTTAAGAATTTAATACTTTTTTTTTAATTTTAATGTTTTATGAAAGAATTTCTTTGATAGTCTCGTACTGTTTTCAAAGATGAACTAACGTTTAGTTTAGTCTCCGCAGTTGTTGACGTTCAGAACGTTCAACATGCGCTCTATCGTTACGATAGAGAGAGAGTATTTCACGGTTTCACGTTGCAGTAAGAGTAAACCGATTCTAGCGTTTCGTTCATTCTTTCTTAGCTTAAATGGTTTAAATTCTAAATAAAGGAACTTTTTATTTGGGAAACCTTTCAGTTTTTTCCTTTAGCAAATAATATGTTTTAACGATATATAATTGGGCTCTTCTCTCAGGTTCTAAGTCTAGAGAGAAGAGAGAGAGAGATAGAGACGGAGGGAGAGAGAGGAGAATAAACGTTTCGTTCAAGCGGGTAACGTTGTTCTCGTTTTTCATTCTTCTCCCTAGTCGCTGTAGGGGAAGAAGGTAAAACGTTTCTAGAGTTTTATTCTTGTTCCCAGGCTTTATGCGGTGAGAGATTTTAAATGTAGTTTATTTGATCTAGTGTTTAGTCTCTTTTCCAGCCACTGAATTCTTTATCTTTCATTATGTTTTTCTGTTGCATTGTAAAACTGTTTTCGCAATTACTACCTTTTAATGAAGGATAGGATTGTGTGTTTCAGGTACAAATCACTTAAAGTTTCGATTTCAGTGAAATAAGTGCAAACAGAAAATCAAAAGTGATAAAGTGATATGCGCAAAGTGTTACAGTGTTGCGTTCGAGGTTCGTCTGTTCGTGCCAGTTGTTCACCTAGTCCGATACCTCTTACAAGCTCCCAAGCCCAGGGGAGAAGTAATGTCGAAGGACTTATGGGTTCCACAGGCCTTGATCGACGAACAGACGTTTCCCTCGGTGGTTTCGGGTGTATCTACACACGTTGCCGACGTGATCGCCCCACCCACATAAAGACGAGAGAGCCCATTTTTTCCTCGTCTGCGGAAGAGGTTTCTCGCAGAAACCATGAACCAAATCTTGCAGCTTTAAGTGCAAGTCGGTCCCTTCCGCGCAAGTCCAACGGCCTAGGTGTAGCCACTGGGTCAGTTCGGACTCGCTCCAGTCATCCGACGACTGCACACCTCCCAAGAGAGGCAAGGTGGTACCGCAACAGGCAGTAACTCCGTCTGTTGCCGCACCAGCTGTTTTAGACCCTCAGTCACAACGGACAGTAGCTCCGTTTGTTGCCGTCTTTTATAGACCCTAGTGGTCCATGCTGCAGACTATACAGTCTCAGCTTGCTCCTTCATGCAGGAGTATTGTGCTGAGAAGGTTGACAATGCACCTGTTAATCTACAACCTGCCACGGTTGTGCGCTCAGCAGATACTGCGGCTGCCTGCTCCCACACTCCACCTGTGAGAGCTCCACCTCCGATGCGCAGTCGACCCTGCCAGACGCATGTTCATGCTGCACCCTCCGTTGACATGCGTGAGCTACCGCATCAGCAGTGGGAAGGTGCTGTAGAGCTGCCGTGTTTTGACACAATGCGGCATGCTCTGCAACCCATGCGGCATGCTCCGCAACCCACGGCAGTCCCTCCCACGCACCAGCACTCCGCTTTTGTTGTTGCCAGCTCCCACACTCCGACTGCGGAGAAGGTTGACGATGCACCCGTGGGCCTACAGCCTACCACGGTTGTGCGCCCGGCATGGCTGCCTGCTCCCACACTCTTGTTGTGAGAGCTCCTCCACCCATGCACAGTCAACCCTGCCAGATGTATGATGACTCCCACAGACACACGGAGCACTCCGTTGCCTTGCGTGAGCTACCACAAGCTGCCGTGTTTTGACACGGTGTGTCAGCCTCCGCAACACACTGTGGTTACCGCCACTCGCCCGCAGCAAACTAGTCAGTCAGGAGTTGAGGCTTCCCCACACAACTTTGGTTGTTGCCAACTCACAGACTGTCAAACAGTTACATGACGTTGCCTTCTGGTCTGCTACTAATACACCAGTGCTGTATGTCCTCACGCTCCGGTTGTGGTTGACAGTTCAGTTTTTGACAGTTCACAGACTGTCAAGCAGTTTCATAACGTTGCCTTCTGGTCTGCTGCTTTTGCACCAGTGAAACCCTCACTGAGATAACCTAGCTTTTCTCGGACATGGTTCCTGTAGATGAGAAAGTGCTGTTCTCCCTCCTTCTGATACTCCCTTGAGGACTCTGTCATTTGGAGAGGGGCCTTAAGCTGCTTAGCCTCCTATGGACTTTAATTAAAGCATAACATGCTTCCAGGGAGGGTAAATGGTTTCGCTTCAGTCGCTACCCCGTCTGTTGCCACACCTGCTCCCATAGACCTTGGGCTTTGTTGCAAGACATGCAGTCCAAGCTTAGTCCTTGATAGAGGATTTTTTACGGAGAAGAACCTTCTTGCCAACAACCTTCCTACCGGTTGGTTGTACGCCCTGTTGACGCTGAGATTTCCTACTCACGTCCGCCAGTTGAGATGATTCCTCCTCCGGTGCGACCCAGTGTGGGTTGCCAGTCGCACGTTAACGTTAAGCGACTCTCGGAGGTGGTTGTGGACATTCAGTGTGTCACTAGGAAGACGTTCAACAACCAGCAGAGGTGACTGGTTGTGACGCAGTGCGGCAACCTCAGCAACCCGATAGGGGTTGTCTGCACAACCCAGACAGTCTAGACAGTTTCGGGTTGTCGCTATACTTCCTCGCTTCCCCATGGTTGACAGTTCACAGACTGTGCAGCAGTACCATGATCTTGTGTCCGGCTCCGTCACGCATCCACCAGTGCGACCGGATGCAGCGAGTCAGACGTTGCCCACTCCGTTGCCGTTTCCTCATCAGTTTCGGATGAGGAACCCTCTGATGAGGACATGGCTGAACAAGACGATCAACCCCCAACCCTGCTATCCATCCAGAAGATGCTGAAGAAGGAACGCGGCCCTGTCAGGCTGTGGATGAGTCTGGTTAAGACACTGTCATCCGTGGTTCTTTGGTGTCACTTGGAAGACTACACCTCCGTCCTTTTCGGTTTCATCTAGCTCTTCACTGGAAAAGGACAAGACGCTAGAAGCGGTCTAGATCCCGGTTTCCGGAAGATAAGTCTGGTCTGACTGGATGAAAGGACTTTATCAACCTTTGATAGGGTTTTCCCCTGACTGTTCAGACTCCCAACCACGTTCTCTTCTCAGACGCATCGGACGTAGGCTGGGGTGCGACCTTAGGCGGTAGGGAATGCTCGGGATTATGGAACTCGAGTCAAAAGACAATGCATTTCAACTACAAGAAGCTTCTGGCAGTACGTCTGACCTGGAAAAGCTTCAGGTCTCTCCTTCAAGGCTAAGTAGTGGAGGTGAACACGGTCAACTCCCTGCTTTGATGTACATCTCCTAGCAAGGAGGGACCTACTCTCTGACATGGTACGAGTTCGCAAGTGACCTCCTCTCCTGTTCAACAGGTCTAGACTTTTCACTAGTAACAAGTTTCTTCCAAGGCAACTTGAATGTCTTAGCAGATTGCCTCAGTAGGAAGGGACAATAATTCCAACATATTGGACCCTCCACTTGGATGTATGCAAGAGACTTTGGGTCTCCTGGGGCCAGCCAACCATAGATCTCTTCGCAACCTCGATGTCCAAGAGGCTCTCAATACTTTGCTCACCTATCCCGGACCCAGCAGTAGTTCTTTTAGATGCCTTTCTACTTGATTGGTCTCATCTAGATCTATATGCATTCCCTCCGTTCTAGATTGTCAACAAGGTACTGCAGAAGTTCGCCTCTCACGAAGGGACAAGTGACGCTAATTGCTCCCCTCTGGCCCGCGAGAGAATAACTTACCGAGGTACTTCGATGGCTAGTAGACGTTCCCAGAACTCTTCCCCTAAGGGTGGAACTGCTACGTCTGCCACGCGTAAAGAAGGTACTCCAAGGCCTCCAGGCTCTTCATCTCACTGCCTTCAGAGTATCGAAATACTCTCGAGAACTAGAGGTTTTTCGAAGGAGGCAACCAGAGCGATTGCTAGAGCAAGGAGAACATCCACCCTTAGAGTCTACCAATCGAAGTGGGAAATCTTTCGAAACTGGTGCAAGTCAGTATCCGTATCCTCGACCAGTACCTCTGTAACTCAAATAGCTGACTTCCTCTTATATCTGAGGAAAGAGCGATCTCTTTCAGCTCCCACTCAAGGGTTACAGAAGCATGTTGGCATCAGTCTTCCGTCACAGAGGCTTAGATCTTTCCAACAATAAAGATCTACAGGACCTCCTTAAGTCTTTTGAGACCACGAAGGAGCGTCGTTTGGTTACACCTGGTTGGAATTTAGACGTGGTTCTAAGATTCCTTATGTTAGACAGGTTCGAACCACTTCAATCAGCCTCCCTGAAAGATCTCACCTTTAAGACTCTTTTCCTGATATGCTTAACCACAGCTAAAAGAGTCAGTGAGATTCATGCCTTCAGCAAGAACATCGGATTCTCATCCGAAACGGCTACATGTTCTTCATCTTGGTTTTCTAGCCAAACACGAGCTGCCTTCTCGGCCTTGACCAATATCGTTCGATATTCCAAACTTATCGTATGGTTGGAAATGAACTAAAAAAGTATTATGTCCTGTAAGAGCTCTTAAGTTCTATTTTAAAACCTTTACGAGGCCCGTCTGAAGCTTTATGGTGTTCAGTTAAGAATTCATCTTTGCCTATGTCAGAGAATTCTTTATCCTATTTTTATCAGACTGTTAATACGAGAGGCTCATTCCCTTCTGAATGAGGAAGACCAAGCTTGGCTGAAGGTAAGGACACACGAAGTTAGAGCTGTCACAACTTCCGTGGCCTTTAAACAAAATAGATCTCTGCAAAATATATTCGACGCAACCTATTGGAAAGGCAAATCAGTGTTCGCGTCTTTTATCTTAAGAATGTCCAGTCTCTTTACGAGAACTGCTACACTCTGGGACCATTCGTAGCAACGAGTGCAGTAGTGGTGGGGGCTCCACCACTACAATTCCCTAATTCCAGAACCTTTTTAATCTTTCTCTTGAAATATTTTTGGGTTGTCCGGAAGGCTAAGAAGCCTTTCGCATCCTACTTGATTTGGCGGGTGGTCAAAATCATTTCTTGAGAAGCGCCTAGATTAAAGGTTTTGATGAGGACCTTTAGTATGGGTTGCAACCCTTCATACTTCAGCTCCTAGGAGTCGCTCAGCATCCTATGAGGATCGCGAGGCTCAGTAAGGAAGACGTACTTAAAAAGGCAGAGTAATTGTTCAAGTCGTCTTTCTTACCAGGTACTTATTTATTTTATGCTTGTTATTTTGAATAACTGCTAAAATAAAATACGGAATACTTAGCTCATAATGTCAACTTGTTATGCTGGTCTCTACCCACCCCCCTGGGTGTGAATCAGCTATATGATCATCGGGTAAGTTTGATATTGAAAAATGTTAATTTCCTTAGTAAAATAAATTTTTGAATATACTTACCCGATGATCATAAATTAAAGGACCCACCCTTCCTCCCCAATAGAGAACCAGTGGGACAGAGGAGAAAATTGGTTCGTTGTTGACATCGAGTACTTGAGTACCTACTTGACAGATGGCGCTGTTGATATACACCCCCACCTGTATAGCGTATTCCTCCCGTAGATTTTTTCTGTCGGGGCAGCAGGGATGCAGCTATATGATCATCGGGTAAGTATATTCAAAAATTTAATTTACTAAGGAAAATAACATATTTCTACACTCGCCTGATCTTCATATTGCTACATCCTTGAAGCCAATTCAACAGCAACTTTACCACCACCATCCCCCCAAATAAAACTTTCCCATTCTTCCCTCCAAGAGGGCATGACTCAAGCCCATCAAGGCGACTTCAAGTGACTAATGGCAACTCGAGGTAAGGCCTGGCCTTAACCTACTCTATTCAGTCTCTGAAATCTTTTGATTTGGCAATTATTACCCCTTATTAACAGCTCTTTTATTTGCATATGCTTAGCTAATTTTTTATGCCTGCTCAGAACTTTGAACCTTCAGTTTTCGAGACAGTAACAGATGAGACATTACAGGAATAGGCCTTCAATGATCAACCTATTGTTGCCTGTATAATGACATAAATTAGGTTTGTTCCGTAACTGGAATACAAACCACGCCACAGTATTTATTAGGGGTTATACTTACGGCAGAGCTGAAATGACGAGCCATTAAAATTTAGCGAGGGTTAACTACCCACACCGCTAGTTAGCAGGGGTAGGGGGGAGTAGCTTGCTACCACTCTCGTTCACACACCTGTGATTTAGTCACTTTACTTTTGGCTCGGATCGAGAGCGGTTGTTTCCTCTCTCCCTCCTCGCCTATTCTGGACTGCCATTAATTTTTGTTTTTTAACTTACTTTTTCTTATGCTTGTTTTCGTATATGTGTATAGAAATGTGGTAAGTTTCCTTTTCAGTGCTTGTGCTGTGTGTGATACATATACGACAACGACACTTGCGTAGTAGCAAGGCCAGCACAGTTCCACTTCGTGGGGAATGACCTCTCCCTCTCTGGTCCATCGGTCTTCCCGTCGTCATATAACCGTTAACTCGGCCGCCGCAGGGGAATCGTCATTGCCTGGACCCTCTTCATTCAACTATTGTCTTCGCCTTTTCCTTTTTTCCTACGGGAAACATGGATTCTGAGTGAAGGGAATGTGGCCTTTCAAAGATTGACTACAGTCTTTCTCTTCTCGAGGTCGTTCACCTTTACAACAACAGCGTACTATTGGGGAAGCTCCTTTCCCATGCGCGGGTTAGGTTGCTCTTCCGATTATTTGTCTCAATTATTTTTGTAGAAAATATAATTGTATTTTAACTTTTCAGCTTTCTCCGTGGGGAACACTTCCCTTCGGATGGTCAGTGGGTCTCACTATTAGTGAATATTCTTAGCTGATTTAAATAATTGTAATTCTGTTTTTATTACAGTTAGTCCGCTCCCCCTTTCTCCCTTGGATGTCGACTGGGAAAGGAAGGGCGCAATACTTAGTTTATGCAGTTCCCTCGGGGTTCCTCTTCGGAGTTCCTCCCTAGGGAATTTTTGTTAAATAAATTTAGTTCATTAATTTTATTTTTTCCCAGTTAACTATGCAGTTTTTCTTCGTTCGACTAAGAGTGCCAACGAAGCAGAGCTGTTCTGTTCATGCGTGAGGAATCTGCTGTTACTGCCGTCCCTCAGAGGATGTCGTCATGGGTGTCATTCCTTCTCTTAGAAGTACTCCCGTGACAACATGACCAGTACTTCAGATCATCTTAGAATGCTGAAGGAGGTTCCCCTCCAGGGGTTGGACAACTTCCCTTTCGAGGGAACTTTCCTTCCCAGGTGTGAGGGAGGTTGTTTCTCCCTTCAGAGGGAGAACTTCCCACATCTTAATAAATTCATCGTCTCCGACTGCTGTTGCTGCCTTCGCCCAGACTTCTCTCCCCCCATGCTGAGTTTCTCTTTCTTTAGGGGCAGAGCACGGTCTTGGCAAGTCTCTTCTACGAAGTGTTCACCTCTCGTCCGCGAGAGAGGCCACTCATAGAGACTCCTCTTCGGAGGATCGCTACATGGGCGTCTTCTAGTCTCTTCTACGAAGTGTTCACCTCTCTCGTTCGCGATAGAAGCCATTCATAGAGACTTCTCTTCGGAGGATCGCTATTGTTAAAGGTCAGCTTGCTGATGCCTCGGCCCTCATAGGCGTCATCACGGGTGTCTTCAAGTCTCTTCTACGAAGTATTCACCTCTCTCGTTCGCAAGAGAGGCCACTCATAGAGACACCTCTTCGGAGGATCAAGCAGACCTACCAGTGCAGCAGACCTACCAGGACCTCATCAGTGGATGCTCACCCCTCCAAAGGGCACATCTCAGTTCCTGATCGTCCTGCCAGCTGACCTACCGATCTACCAGCACAACCTTGTGCTGCAACATAGTCCTTTGGATTTCAGTCCTGGACTCTAACACGGACCTTTTTTACGGTCCCCATCGGTGGATGCTCGCCCTTCCAAAGGGCACATCCCAGTTCCTGATCATCCTGCCAGCTGACCTACCGATTTACTAGCGCAACCTTGCTCTGCAACGTACTCCTTTGGACTTCGGTCCTGGACTCTAATGCAGACCTGCTTACGGTATCGGTGGATGCTCACCCTTTTTTAAAGGGCACATCCCAGTTCCTGATCATCCTGCCACTGGTCGTCCTACCTGCTGACCTGCCAACCTACTATCGCTACCTTCGCTTGCTCTCCTACAGTCTTGCATGCGCGAGCGCTGACGATCTTCCCGCGCGGGTGCCGATGGTCTCCCGCGCGCCAACAGTCTTGCACGCATGCGCGCCGATGATCTTCCACTTGCGGGCGACGATGGTCTCCAACGCGCGCCCCGATGATTTTCCGCACGCGCGTCAATAGTCTTGCGCGCACGCGTGGCAATAGTCTTGCGCGCGCAGGGTACCTTCGGCCTCCCACACGCGCGCATGAGTATTGGCGAGCGTGCGCCAATAGTATTGCGCCCACTCGCGCCAACAATCTTGCGCGCGCTAATAGTCTTACACGCACGTGTGGCAACAGTGTTCCACGCGCGCCGACGATTTTCCCTGCACGCGCGAGTGCCAATGCTCTTGCGCGCACGTCAACAGTCTTCTTCTCACGGGCGCCGACGATCTTCCGCGCGCGGGCGCCGACAGTCTCCCGCGCGCTAACGCCAATGCTCTTGCGAGCGCCCCGATGAGTTTCCAAGCGCGCAAGGGCCAGTGCTCTTGCGCGCGCGCCATTAGTCTTGCACTCACGCGTGGCAACAGTTCCGCGCGCGCACCAACAGTATTGCGCACGAGCGCCGATGGTCTCCTGCACTCGCGCCAACAGTCTTGCGCGCACGTGAGCTCACCAACAGTCTACCGCGCACACACGCCGACTGCCTTCGCGCGTGCACGCTCCAATAATCTTGAGTGCGCGCACGCAGCCTTCTGCGTACGGGCGCCGATGGTCTTCCGCACGCGTGTGCCAACTGTCTCCACGTAGTACTCTCACGCACGCGCCAATGCACCCACCCTTGCGCAACCAATCACATGCTTCGACGCATTCTATTGAGAATGCACAAAACTGTGCACCAGCACTCTTCCTCACTTACCTGCACCCTCCTGCACAGTTACGGTCCCGGATCCAATGCGCCACCTCTTACCAAAGAGTCAAGGCTCGCAGATCCAATGCACCAGCACTTGCCTGCTCTCCAAACAGATATTAAGCACCAGCATCATCCTGTGTGCCATCGCTCCAGTACTCTCCTACACACTCGTGCAATTGTCAGTTAAAAGGAATAAAACTTTAGACAGGTCACCATTGCCCCATTCCTCCCCGCAAACACATAAACATCGCCACCGGGAAAAGAGGAATAAAGCTTCACAGAAGGATTCAAGATCCCGAAGATTCCATCCTACAAGGGGAATCGAAACGGGGAATCCTTGGTCCCTGTCTCTTCTGAAGTTTCTTTTTCCTTGACAGACCACCGTCAGCATACAGGAAAGCATCAACAGACTGATCTCTTGATCACTGTTTGCTGATGGCTAGTTCACAGTTTACTGATCGCTAGGTCGCCGATCACCAGATCGCCAATTGCTAGCTCAATGCTGATCTTTGACCTCTAGTCCCTCCAATGACTAATGATCTCCGATTGCTAGCGTTTCCAATCACCGATTGCTAGTCAATAACCTGTCATCAGCTTGCTGATCACTAGATCACCGATGGGCAGCTCGTCTTTCTTCGATCATTGAGCTTAGCTCGCTGATCTCTGACCAGCCCATCTTCAGCTTGCTCATCTCTGACCAACCAGGGGGAGACCATAATCAGCTTGCTGATCTCGAACTCACCATCGGCTCACAGACCACCGATTCATCAGTCATCGGCAATTTGCCTGCAGTTCGTGACTCGAACTTACTTGTCAACCGCTTCCTGTAGTTCCTAAATCAGAAGGTATACAACATACTTCTCGCTACTGGCCGTTCGCCATCACACTAAAATGATCGGCAAATGTTCGACAACCCTCATTAACGGCTTGCCGACAGGGAACTACTTGCGAGCACTCTCCAACTGCACAGTAACCACGATACCCAACGGTCACCCATTGATTAACATTCGCCAGATTGATTCTATTCTAAGGAATAGCATCAATCCCATCAGGGCGCATGGTAAGGCTAAGCGTTGCCTTCTTTCTGTTAGTTAAAGAAATTCTCTCTCAGGGAAGAATTCTTACACTGGGTATCGCGCCTGATCCTTACGACACGAGTCAAGACTCCAGTGTTGACAATCTTCCATGCAAAAGGATCAGCAAGGAGCTGTCCCTTTGGGTCGATGTCCACACCATGTTGGAGTTCGAACAAGGGCTAAGACCTCAGGTCTTCATTTGCACACTAGACCTAAAGGACATTTACTCCCAGGTCCAAACCATCCATCTAGGAAGGTTGGAAGATTCATTCTAGACAAACAAGAAACACCAGTTCAAGGCACTGTGCTTCTTTCTTTCCACTACACCCATCCTGGTCTCACAGGATCGGCTTCTTTCTCCTCTCTCTCGGGATGACTGACTGACCTTAGCAGACTCAGTGGCAACCTTGCATTAACACTGGAACTTCTGAAGTCTTTTTACCAAGATCCAGTGATCAGGGTAAACCTACGGAAGTCTTCCCTACTTCCCTCCCAGAAGACTGATGTATCTGGGAATGATTCTAGACACCAATCTCCACAAAACCTTCTCAAATCGAGAACGATTTCCATTCCAAGAGACTTGAGTCGGAAAAAAGAAGAAAGGAGGAACCATAGTGCTGCACCACACGACCTCAGCCCTCTGGACAGAGCCCAAAGGTACCTTCACTTAAATCTCCTAAGAGATGAAGGCCAACTTTCCGGTCCTTCAGCAGCCTCATCGGTTTCTAACGGACCACTCAGTGATGTGATGGACGACACACCACACATCACATAGAGACTCACATCGACAAGAAGGAACTTGCTTGTAGCCTCTTCCCATCTAATAGTATAAACAATAAGATGGGCCAAAGTCCGTTCGGTACCACTATCACTATCAGCCCGCTTCATTCCAGACTGGAAGAATGTGCTCTCCGACAATCTGTGCATAGCATCTCAGATAAGGTAGACCGAATGGACTTTGGATCGCCATGTAGCCAACAAATTCCCGACTTTACGAGGTCCTCCAACTAGGGGGTCTGTTCGCAACGCTCCTGAATCTCAGGCTACCGTTGCTCACCAGCCCTAGACCCCAAGGCTCTCTGGCAACAACGGTGGGTACAACAATGACGTTTACATCTCGTCCCTGTTTTATCTGGAGAAGGGCACTCAACAAGGCTAGAACATCGGTCAACCTCCTAGCTCCGCTGTGGCATTGTGCAGAATGGTTTCCAAACCTTTTACAGCTCCTGATAGTCTCTCCAAGAGAACCCTCTCCACATAACAGACAACCCACTTCGACACCTATCACAAGCTATAGCTTTGTTATGATTGTACGCCCGAAGACTACCAAATACCTCTTTTCAAAAAGGTTGTCTAGATATCTGAGGAATTCCTCAGCATCAGTCTACCAGGCAGTATAACGTCTTGTGTGGTTGGTGTCATGTGAAAGTGTCTCTCTCCACTCGATACCTCGATTCCAGCAATAGCGGAATCCTCGAGTATACAGTATACAAGAGGAAAAGACCCACTATTCAGTTCCGACCGGTAAAGATGATCACTCAACTTTGATCCTTCACCTTCAAACTGAAAGAAAGGGACACCCTCTCATTGATAGACTTTTCCTAACTCATACAGACTTACAACTTGCCTTTCCCTAGTCGGAATTGAAACCTTCCTCTCAGAACATGGTTCAAATCTCCGATCCTTAAAGGGACCTCCTTATGTTCCACTTCACCAGGCAACAAATTTTCTCCTGATTTAAGAACACAATGTTCCTACACACTCGGACAGCAACCATACGAGTCAAGGAACTTCATGGTCTCTTTTTCGACATCGCCCGTTATTGAGAAGGGCGAAAGACAATGTTCAGTTTCGTCCCTGATTATGTCGCCAGACACAGTCTCCAGAGGTGACGGATCCTACACAAGTCTCAACTTGGTAACGGACGATCCAGATCATCCGTTACTGCACCCAGGGGACTTTACCTAAAAAAAATGGCAACAGCCTGCCTGAGTCTCTCCTCTTGTCAGCACTGGGAGAGATTAGAGGAGGATCACCGAAACATCTTCTCGACATGACGATTCACAGTGTCAGGGACATAACTATGCCCCTGGTCCTTCTTAGCAGATTACTCTGTGATGCAGGTTTTACAAGAAAGGATGTGAATGCTCCAGATAACTTTCACAACCTTTTTCCTGCAAGACATGACCCACAGGAACTCGATACGATCTCTATCGGACCGCACAACATCTGGTTGTATACCTCAAGCTCCTTATTGGACAAGTAGCAGAAGGTTGAGGGCACTGTTACCCGGTTTTAGTCTGCGTGAATTAAAAGATTTGACTGCCTCTTATTCTTTTCTTCATCCTACCCTCTCGTGGGGAAAGCAGCATCCTGGGTTCTCTGCATAAGCTGACCTCAAACCACTGCAGGTAAACCATGCTCCCTTGTGTGCCTAGTATTAAGATAATACTGTTGTGTACCCATACCCTTGTGAGGTGGTATTGGGAAGTCTTGGTTACATCAGGTTTTTCCTACATAGACTTTTTACCTAGACAGTCACACCTCTGCACGTCTCAACACACAGCTTGCTTAGGCCACGGACTTTGCGAAGCAAGGTTTAGCGAGGGCAGGGACTCCTTATTTTTGAGTACTAACATACTCAGATAAGGAGTCCCCTGGCAAAGCCAAAAGCCAGATTGGCAGGGACGTCCACCCTTCCTAATGGGTGAGTCACCCCTAATAAAAAGCGTGGTTTGTATTCCAGTTACAGAACAAATGACAAATTCGTAGATAATTTGTATTTTTCCTAACTATACAAACCTTAGCTATTTATACAAACTTGCCCGACATCCCTATCCCCCTTGAAATTCTACCTCCAAGCAAAGTGACTAAATCACAGGTGTGTGAACGGGATTGGTAGCAAGCTACCCCCCCTACCCTCGCTAACTAGCGGTGTGGGTAGTTAACCCTCAATAAATTTTAATGGCTCGTTATTTCAGCTCCACCAAAAATATAACGCCTAATAAACAGCTAAGGTTTGTATAGTTAGGAAAAATACAAATTATCTACGAATTTTTCATATTTATAAAGATTTTTTTTTCAACTTTAGTATGTTTTATTAGTTTGATCTTATTTTGTTTGACAGTGAGCAAGGCACATGTAGGCTCAAGACATTTACTGCATTCACTTTCAACAGATAAATTAGGAGCATAGATAGGTGGTGAATACAGAATAGCTAAGCTGAGAGTATTTAATCTTTAATGATACTTGTTTTGGTATGAATCCAAATACTGGTAGGTTACTTGAGGTAAGTTCTGATACTTATTTATTGCCAAGAAACCTAATCTTTAGCAGTTTTGTAATATTTTATTGTAGATCATTATCGTTAAATTATTAGGTCAAACAATTTTGATAAGGAAATCTCTTATATCTACAGTATAGTCACTTGATGTTCATATAGTACATGTCCACCCTCTTCCCCACTGCCTCATGGTATCATGAAGATAAGCATACAGTAATTTAACAAGACAAAGGACACAGCCGTGTCAGTTACCACTTACTGGTAGAATGTTCCATCTTTTACTTAGGGGAAATTTTAGGACATTTAAAAATTATACAGGTAAATGTCGATTAAACTGAGCTGGAAAAGTAATAAAAACTTCAGGCGAGTATAGGAATAAAAAAACTTTAGTATTAAAATGGTTTTTGTTAAAATTCTCAACATAACAGCCCTAAATTTCCACATGAAAGAGGACGAGAAAGGCATACAGTCAACCCTCTCGATACAAAAGAATCTGCTTACAAAATTTTCACTGCGAAATGAGATGCGAAGAATTTTATGACTCGCATCACAAAAAATTTTTCGGACAATGAAAGGAGGTACGGTGTGAGAGCCCGACTGTGTCCGAGACTAATTTTAAAATTTGTGTGCCGCCAGCCCGTAAACTCGCTACCATCCTCAAGCGCTCACATTGGTTATCTCCCTACTCAGATGCTAGTTACCACCATAAGATCCTGCTCTCCTATTGGTCAGCATATACTGTACTGTATTCCATCATGCATTTACGCATTGGCATTCCTATGTCTTTTTGTTTTGGCAGAGGTATCGTATGCATTGACTTAGTGTTTGTAATTTCTCTTTCGTAACAATTGTACAGTTTCGTGCGTGATATTACATTACATAATTAGCCATGGGTCCCAAGAGTCTCTGATGTCCAGGGAAAAAAGAGGCTGATGCTTTCCATGGAGATGAAGATGGAAAAATCAAGAAGTACAAGGCTTGCATGCGGTTAAGTATGATCGAGAAGGAACATGGCCAAAATCCGTCTACGATAGGAACAATCCTGAAGGAGAAGGAAGCTATCAAAGCAGAAACACCTTCTAAGGGCGTGACTGTTTTCTCCAGCAAGAGGAGCCACATCCACGATGAGATGAAGAGACTGCTGCTTGTCTGGATAGAGGACAAAGAAATGGCTGGAGACACTATCACCGAAGCGATAATCTGCCAGAAAGCCAGCGCTATTTTTGGTGATCTAGTGCATACTCAGGCCGAAGCTGACACAGGAGAAGGAACATCGAAGCGGGGGGTTGGGGGGTGACCCATTGACAACGGCTGAAATTATGAAGGGTCTAAATGGCTACTTTAAAATGATGGCTCTCGTAGAAAAGAGACACCCAGAAAAAATTCTCAGGTCATGCGCTTGAGTACTGTAATGAAGTTTGCCTGATTCATTTCAGGAAAATTTTAAGAAGCAGGCAGAAACAACCAGATAAGAAAACGAAAGAAAATATGCAGTGTAATTAAATTTACAAAATACAAAATGTAAAGTAAAAAAAAAAAACTTGAAAAGGGTAGAATATAAAGAAATTTTATTTTAAGTTTATTGTAAAGTTAAGTGTTAATATTTCCTGCCATTTGTAAATGTGTTTAAACCCTAAAATGAATTGTTAATGTTTTTTGTCATTTATAAATCTTTTTTAAAGTAAGTGTTTACGTTTTTTGCAACTTGTTAACGTTTTCCGCCATTTGTCATCCTCCTCTACCACCCCGTACTTTGCTCTCGAACATTGCCTTACTCCAGACTCCAGAGGTAAGGTTCCACATTTTTGTTACTGTATTTTTACTGTTTGCTCTAATTATACAATTCTTTTACAGGTTACCAAGGGCTAATTTATTATTGAATAATCTAAATACAGTACTTGTCATACATTTAGTACTGTTTAGTGTTATGTATCCTTTTTATAATAATTTAATATGCTGTTTTTGTAGGGTCTGGAACGAATTAGGCTATTTTCATATAAAAGGTGATTCACAAGACAAAAAAAAAATCATGTTACAAAAGCCATTATGGAAACAATTTTGTGTTGTGAGGCATTACTGTAGTGGATTACAATGAAATCCATTGGAAATTTTAAGAGATTTTTCAAATAGGATCTATATTTATCAAGAATAAGCAGATTTTTCAAATAGGATCTATATTTATCAAGAATAAGCATCTTAGGTCAGACCAGTGAAAGTCAAGAATGTTAACTCTCATCTGATTAAACTAATTATGAATAATGATAGAAAATTTAATATAAATTTAATGTTTTTTTTCAGACCCACAACGATTATGAGAACTTGCAACGAGCTCACGAAGCAATGATGGATTTGTCTGATTATATAAATGAAGTGAAAAGAGACAGTGAAATGCAGCAAATCATAAAGGACCTTCAGGTACTCTTATTTTTGTATGTCTGTAGGGTCAGGGTGAGGATGCTTTGCCAACTTTTCTTAAAAGTATTTTTGAGTTTTGTTTAATTGTTTTGTCCAATAGCCAGTTGTTTGTTCTGGGATTAAGTTCAGTTGGTGCAATTTTGAGCAGTATTATGTCGTTGAACACAAAATATTCATACTTTAATTATACTGTAGTATCTTACTCTTCACTAAATAAATCATAAGTTATCCTTATGAGTAAACTTTGCAGCAAGAATTCAGTTTTATGTAATATTGACATGTATGATGTAAATTGTTAAAATCATTAAAGACTTTATATGCTACTGTATCATGAATCACTTAACTAGAAAATATTCATTGAATAAATACAATAGTACTTTGGGTTATGAGTTTAATTCATTCGGGGCGCGAGCTTGCAACCTAAAATGCTCATATCCTTTAACAATTTTTCCTTTAAGAAATAGAGGAAATGTGCTTGATGCATTCCATACGTCCATAAGGACACACATACATTCATTTTTTAAGGTTTTGTAACAATAATTATTGTACAATTTATAACTCCTAAAATCAGGAATGAAAGAAAATTACCCAATTCATAAAAAATAGAAAGAATTGACAAATTAGCTCACACTTTACCTTTTAGGAGGGTCGTGGCTGGCATGGGAAAGACGAGAGGAGGAAAATAGGCTTACTGCCTGGAAGGAGAATCTCCCTCAAGAACTTCTGGTAAATTATGGGGAGTTCTCTCACTTGAATTGTATTCACTATCACTAACTGAATCACTTGATTTATGTTTTATGGATACTTGGTTACCTTTCTTTTTTACACTTTATGTTCAATCATCACAAGGAACCTGACATCTGCTTTTGCCTTTACCGTTAAATGTCATGGAAATGAGCCGTTGCATTGTCAGTAAATAGATTCAATATTCTACCTGCCGAACCCTTATCTCGGTGAACAATGTTTGGGTGGCGTATGGGCACCGCATCACTGCTTTCAGTGTAACACTCAATAGTCTCGTTTGTACTTGTCCATGTAAAATGCCCATAGGGCGCAAATTTTTTGCTTGTGGGCTGATGCAACACACTTATTCCAATTCAAATTTGTATGCTTATATTCAAAGTTATACGTAGCCCAAGGTACTACTGTATTGTGGGACTTTGTAATTAAGACCCTGCAAAGATGTATGTGCTAAGCACATGGAAGGTCCTCAACTTACAAACATTTGGAAGTACAAACACAAATCCAACTGAATTCATAAATTTCAAATATTGTATAAAAATTTTCATAATGAAATACTGTAATAAAAAACAATATTCTATAATTTAATGCCGTAAGCGAGACGACATTTGCAATATGAAATGGGACTATTTGATGGTTTTTGCAGCTGAAAATCATAAGCATGTGAGTTAGGTGAAGCCTACCCTAGACCAAGATTTAATAAAATTTGACTTGCTAACATCTTCTTGGAACCCATTAAGTTTGAAAGATGAGGACTTTCTGTGCTGCTATTCATCCAGCCGTATTGATTCGTTTTCCAATTGGATAATCTATTACAGAATAGCATAATGGATATGCCTTTAGAAATCAGTAACATGGAAGACCTAGGTAAACTTAGACATGACGGAGATATAAGAATTGAATGTCATCCACATCCAATTAAAAAAAGGTAAGTTATTTACCTGCTACAATAGAACCTTTGCAATCTGATTTTTGCAGTGACTGAGTTAGATTAATTATCCGGTCTGAATGTATATTATTTTGAAATTTATTAGTAGAGATATCCTTCAATACTGTAATCTGATTGCTTACTCATTTCAGATATGTGTTCGTGTTTGATAAGGTCATGATTATGTGCAAGCAAACAAAAGTAAGTGTGGCATTTATCATGTTTTTATCATCAGAAAATTTTTCTTCAGATTTATCACTTGTTTATTCCTAGGCAGATATAAACTTCCACATCATTTAATAGAGTTACTTCTGGTTTTGCTGTTTACAGCCAGGCAGTTAAAAAGAAATTGGTAGATTACGTTATGTTATGTTGCTAGGCAACTGCTGTCCCTGACACGTCCTGCTTGTATCAAGCATTTACTCACAACTCTTCTGCCCGTGGAGGTAGTCGGACGTGGCTGCCTTCAAACCTACAATCCGACAACCACATCGCCTGCTCTTCGCTCTTTTAGTGCTTGTGTCATTGATATTCCTTGTCACCTACTCATTAATTATTAGTGAGTTAAGAATGTTTGCCTTTCGACTACAGGTATTTGACTGTTTGACTTTACGACCCCCTTTTCAATGTGATTACGTCACAGACTGTCAGTAGTAATGCACTAAAAAGATTAATATTTCCTTAGAAAATTAATAATCTATTATCTTGTCTGAAAATGAACTGATTTATTTTGGTAAGATAGTATTTTCTTTTATTGATGATATATAGTATTTTAAATAAAAAAAAATATATTAAAGGTTTCAATGTCTGCCGAGTTCATGTCATATGTTTGGTGACGTCATATATCTGCCAGTTATGGAAAAAGAGCTGGAAAATCGAATTATTTCTTTCAATAGGCTATTGATTAATGTTAGTATTCCCATAATAAAAAAATGCAATGTATTTCATAGGTCTATCAGTTGTCATGAGTACTACTTAGCATAAATTTAATTCTATATCTAGGGAAGAATCTCATATTTTATGGTGGTTTCATTTTCTTATGAGAGAGAGAGAGAGAGTGTGTGTGTGTGTGTGTGTGTGTGTTCGTTCTTGGTTATTGAGATGCTTTATAAATTTAAGGACAAAACATGCTTTAATACATCACTTTTAAACACAATGTCTAAAGAAGGATAAAGATTTTATAATGAACTAAATATGAAATACTTCCTCCTATCTAGGGAAGACTCCCCATTAAATGACTCGAAAGATTGTATCCGCATAGGAGTAAACTACAAATTTTATATGATTTGTGTTTTTCTTTGCTATACAAGCCCGAGTCCTTTACCAAAGGTCCCACCTCAGCCACCCCACAAGTCTTTGACCAGAAATGTTGTGAGTAAACTATTGATTCAAGTAGAACGCATCATGCACAGCAGTTGCCTAGCCTCGTAACATGATGTAATCTACCGATTTCTTTTTTATTGTCTGACCATAGAAAACAAAACCAGAAATAACCCCATTAAATGACTAAGTTTTGTATAGCTAGGAAAAAATACAAAGTATATAAAATTTGGGGTTTTCATTTAATAAACTTGTGTTCAATGTGTGTGTGAATAATTTTTTGGCAATCAAGGTATAACCAGCAATACTGAACAGGTATACAGTATCTAAATTTACCCCCACCTAATGTTACTGTTAGATATTTTATTTTGGTTTATCCTCAATACTGTTTATTGAAAACTGAATAGCTCTATACCCAAACTGTGTTGATAAATTTTTTAAAATTGAAAGCTTTGGATAGGCTGTTGCTCTTTTCTAGTGTAAAAAGGATTACAACCATACAGATATTGTGATATTTTGTTTTTTATTTAATTTCATATATTTTTATTATGATTGGATATACTATTGCAGAAACAGTAAAGTTATGGGAACCCTCTTTGCATGGGGAATGCTTGTGACAGTGTAATTCACTCAGGATCCTTCTCCACTTTCCTTTTAGTTTTCATCTGTTCCCCTTGTTCTTCTACCCTTCAAGGTATTTCAGCTTTACCATGCTCCAAATCATAGCGATAGCATTTGTTTATTTATGAGTGAACACCTTTCTGAAATGCCTTTGTAATTATAATGCATAGGATGACTGAGCTGGGTGGAACCTATCATTATTCATCAAAATTTGTACCGACTCAGGACGGCCTAGAGAATGGGATTTCTTTTAATCTTTAACACTAGTGTCTTGCTTTGGTAACAACTTCTATTATCACTTGAGTATTCAAAACTTTGCTCTAATACTCACTTTTGTAAATGACTTATTGGTTTTAGTAAGTCAAGAGCTACTGGCAACCTCTTTGTTGTATCACTGGTGTTTAGTAATCTTTTCTGGAGAATGTTTTTGTTTATCAACAGTCAGGGATGCTAGGTGTGAGATTCCACCACAATGGGAACTTCTTGACTATTATGTAAACACTTCTAATATTTGTGAGATTTTGCCAAAGTTTGTCTTACTTTTCCATACAGTAAAACAGAGGTTTATATACTGTTCAGAACTTTTATATTTATACTGTATTTGCTATATGAAGATATTCTCTTTATAATTAATATTTAATTTTTCACAAGATGCTTGGTTTATGAAGAAAAAAGTGGCAATACTGCCATGATAGAAATATTCAATTGAAACTCGTATCACCAATGTATAATCAAATTTTTTTTTCAAATATTTAATACCTCGGTATATGTAGTTTAATTCACTTCAAAATTTATGACTTATACCATAAACAATATATACCAATCAAATCTTCCTATAAAATATAAATGAAAATTTAATAATTTATTGGCAAAAAAATTATACTGCATATCCCATATTATGCATTAATGAAATTTTATAAAATAATTTACACTACTTATCACTAAAATGCATAAATACACGGTATATAAAAAACTATAATTAGAATATGTATTTTAAATATATTAGATTAAATATATTACCCTACTGTGAGGAGCTGATAGCCTACAAGGATGTTGGCAAGGAAGGGGAGATGTTATTGTTTGAAAGGAGTCCCTTTCCAAGAAAATATCAGGAATCTTAAACTCCAAACTCCACACTTTTCAATGATCGCTTTTTTTTCAGCTCTATAAGGATCCTAGCCATTTTCCTTGTTACATGGCTTTTCTTGTCAACCATCTTATGACTCATGATTAACAAGTTAACAAGAAAATGTACTGTAGAATCACAGTAAACACTTGAAAATTCTCAGTTATAGCAATGATTGTGCACTGAATGAGATCTTCAAGCCAACTGAAGCATGAGCATTTGTTTACTTATCTGAACTCATCTTGAGATATTTTTTCTTCAAAATACAACTTATTCTAAAGTGATCGTACACTGAAGTTTTACTATAGTGAATTTCAAAATTCTGTTAAGATTATCATGAAAATTGTATTTTGGCTTAAAACTTTTTTATTAAGTAGTAACTCACACCAATTGTAAGGAGAAGATTATTTTCAAATGGTCCAAGTTCATCCTTGTTATTTAAGGTCGTTGATGTTTACTATAAATGGTAATCTTACCTACCTCCCAGAGATTTTGAGTAATAAGCATCTTCTTTGGCAGAGAATATCGCAGTTGTTCGCAAATAATAATCCCAACAGATGGTCGTTGGGAGATTCTACAACAGAGGTATAGAATATTATATTCTTTATCACCGTTACTATGTTTTGTGAATTTGTCCTCACTGTCCTTTGTATTAACTTGAGAAGTATTTCACGCAAGCTTTCGTTTCTCTCTGATACTGGAATTTTGCATTAAGGGATAATCTGTAAAAACTCATTTGACAATTGGGCCGTTTTCGGTTTGTGTAGAGCTCGTTTCTGGGTACAGTTGTAGTCATGTAATATGTTAGGTTGTGTAACTTAGTCTATTTTGCTTTGAATGTTTTATATGGAGAGTATTGTAATACTTTGTACTGTATATGATTACTTCACATTGACTTAATGTGATATTGTTAATTTGTGTTAGATTTTAAAGTACTGTAGTTTTGTTTTTACATCCTTTGCTCACTTATAATTGTTAGGCTTGGAAGTTTTTTAAGTCAGACTGAAGTTTAGTGTACAAAAGAAACTTATTGTTGGAACTATTACTTCAATATGTAACTATCCATGTAATTTTTTTATTGGTGTCCTTTGTAAAGTAGATCACTTCTCCTGTAGTTGAATTGGGATTCTGTAGTCCAACACACTTCTCTCATTTATGAAGAGTCATTGATTAAAACTTTTACCCAGTTTGAATCATCACTGAAAACTGTATGTCATATGTGATTTTCTTTCTCCCAACGAAATGGGATGTCGTCCTGCAAAATGTGGGTTTCTTAAATTTTTAGATTTAAGCTTCAGCGGTGTTTTGCACTCTTTACTTATATTCAAAATTTGTCCTGTCTATTTTTGTCACTTGTCTGCTGTTGTTGCACCATAAACTGTATGGTAAAGCTCAATCAAGATATCGAGTACTTCATAAGCCACTAGTAAACTTGAGTGTAGTTTTCTAATGTCCAAACTTATTACTCTATTCACAATTTACAGATCATTGGAAGCTTTATTGTTCTCTTTCATTAGCTGCATATTTTTCATTCATGATGTATAAAAGTTTTTCTCATTTCTACATGATGTTGAATACCCCAAAAATATGTAGATTTCAAGACAAAACAAGAGTGATGTAATGGTTGTAATAGGATTTGGTACTATCCCAATGTTGTATTTTTTCTGGGTTGACTAGAGTAAGTACTGTTCAGTTAGGTCATATTATGAGGGAAATCTCTCTCTCTCTCTCTCTCTCTCTCTCTCTCTCTCTCTCTCTCTCTCTCTCTCTCTCTCTCTCTCTCTCTCAATAAGGTTTCTGACCCACAGTTTGAGATTTGGGAGACCCTATGAGCTAGGTTTTAAGGGTGCCTATGTATCTACCTGCCAAGTTATCAGCAGCCACTGCCTGGCCTTTCCTTAGAGCTTGGGTGGAGGGGTCCTTTGGCACCGAGATATTATATGGTCGGTCTGTTGGGCATTTTCCTGTCCCTTGTAAAATGTCAGTATGCCAGAAAACCTTAAATCAATCAATCCTGTCCCTTGTCTATGCTGCTCGTGAGACACCTGTGAACCTAAATGTATCCTTATTTTACCAAGAATTTTGATTATTTTGTGGTATTTGGTATATGAAATCTACAAATTTAAAAAGAAAACAACTTATATTTTTCCTAGCAATACAAACCTGAGTCATTTAAGTTGGTTACTCATAGATTTGTTTTCTACAAACAAACAATCAAAAAGGAAAATGGGATGATTGCATCGCTATATGTTGCTTGGCAATACTACTGCATGGCTGTGCTATGCGCTGCTTAAATGTCTTTACGTCACTATCTACTGGTCAGAGACGTGTGGAGGGAAGTCTCTGCTCGTGTTCCGTGAAGAGTTAATCTCTCTCTCTCTCTCTCATATATATATATATATAATATAATATATATATATATATATATATATATATATATATATATACATATATATATATATATATGTATATATATATATATATATATATATATATATATATATATATATATATATATATATATATATATATATATATATATATATATATATATATATATATATATATATATATATATATATATATATATATATATATTATATATATATATATATATATTATATATATATATATATATATATATATATATATATATATATATATATATATATATATATATATATATATATAATATATATATATATATATATATATATATATATATATATTATATATATATATATATATATATATATATATATATATATATATATATATATATATATATATATATATATATATATATATATATATATATATATATATATATATATATATGTATATATATATATATATATATATATATATATATATATATATATATATATATATATATATATATATATATATTATTACTATCCAAGCTACAACCCTAGTTGGAAAAGCAAGATGCTATAAGCCCAGGGGCTCCAACAGGGAAAAATAGCCCAGTGAGGAAAGGAAATAAGGAAATAAATAAATGAAGAGAACAAATTAACAATAAATCATTCTAAAAACAGTAACAACGTCAAAACAGACATGTCATATATAAACTATTAACTGCATCAAAAACAAATATGTCATAAATAAACTATAAAAAGACTCATGTCCGCCTGGTCAACAAAAAAGCATTTGCTCCAACTTTGAACTTTTGAAGTTCTACTGATTCAACCACCCGATTAGGAAGATCATTCCACAACTTGGTAACAGCTGGAATAAAACTTCTAGAGTACTGCGTAGTATTGAGTCTCGTGATGGAGAAGGCCTGGCTATTAGAATTAACTGCCTGCCTAGTATTACGAACAGGATAGAATTGTCCAGGGAGATCTGAATGTAAAGGATGGTCAGAGTTATGAAAAATCTTATGCAACATGCATAATGAACTAATTGAACGACGGTGCCAGAGATTAATATCTAGATCAGGAATAAGAAATTTAATAGACCGTAAGTTTCTGTCCAACAAATTAAGATGAGAATCAGCAGCTGAAGACCAAACAGGAGAACAATACTCAAAACAAGGTAGAATGAAAGAATTAAAACACTTCTTCAGTATAGATTGATCACCGAAAATCTTGAAAGACTTTCTCAATAAGCCTATTTTTTGTGCAATTGAAGAAGACAGAGACCTTATATGTTTCTCAAAAGTAAATTTACTGTCGAGAATCACACCTAAAATTTTGAAAGAGTCATACATATTTAAAGAAACATTATCAATACTGAGATCCGGATGTTGAGGAGCCACCGTCCTTGACCTACTTACAATCATACTTTGAGTTTTGTTAGGATTCAACTTCATACCCCATAATTTGCACCATGCACTAATTCTAGCTAAATCTCTATTAAGGGATTCACCAACCCTAGATCTACATTCAGGGGATGGAATTGATGCAAAGAGAGTAGCATCATCTGCATATGCAACAAGCTTGTTTTCTAGGCCAAACCACATGTCATGTGTATATAGTATGAAAAGTAATGGGCCAAGAACACTACCCTGTGGAACACCAGATATCACATTCCTATAATCACTATGGTGCCCATCAACAACAACTCTTTGAGATCTATTACTTAAAAAATCAATAATAATGCTAAGAAACAACCCACCCACTCCCAACTGTTTCAGTTTGAAAACAAGGGCCTCATGATTAACACGGTCAAAGGCAGCACTAAAATCAAGGCCAATCATACGAACTTCCCGACCACAATCAAGGGATTTCTGTACAGCATTGGAGATTGTAAGAAGGGCATCACATGCTCCAAGGCCTTTACGAAAACCAAATTGCAAACTAGGGAGTAGATGATTACCTTCAGCAAACCTATTAAGACGTTTTGCCAGAAGACGTTCAAAAACTTTAGATAATATGGGAGTTATGGAAATTGGGCGGTAATCAGTGGGACTTGAGCTACCACAAACACATTTACATAGAGGAGTAACATTACCAATTCTCCAACTAGTGCTAAAAGCTCCTCTTCTTGTTAACTTGCGCAAAATAACAGATAACTTTGGAGCTAAGAAATCTGCTGTCTTTATAAAAAACAAAGGAAAAATACCATTTGGGTCTACACCTCCATAAGCATCAAGGTCCAACAACAGAGCTTTAATCTCACGAGATCGAAAAGCTAAACTAGTTAGTTTAGCCTCAGGAAAACAGGAATGAGGAAGTTCAAGTTTTTCATTACTCTGTTTACTGTCAAAAACATCAGCCAAAAGGGTTGCCTTTTCCTTTGGACAGTGAGTGACTGATCCATCTGGTTTAAGTAAAGGAGGAACTGTTGCATCTACACCAAAGAGTGCAGATTTAAGGGTAGACCACCATTTATGTTCCTGAGTTGTACCAGAAAGTGTTTCTTTTATGGTTAAATTGTACTCCTTTTCAGTTGAGGCATAAACTCTCTGAGCAAAAGCTCGAAGCTGAGTATAGTTGTTCCAGGTCAAATCTGATCTGTTCCCCTTCCAAAGATGATAGGCCTCCTGTTTCTCCAAATAAGCACGTCTACAATCATCATTGAACCACGGTTTGTCCTTCACTCGATACCTTAGCACACGAGAAGGGATACGCCTATCAATTATGTTGACTAGATTCTCATTCAAAGGGACAACAGGATCTACACTATTATATAATTGTGACCAATTCAAGCACAAAAGATCATGTAAAATCCCATTCCAGTCTGCTTGGGATTTCATATAAATTTTACAAGAATATGATATATCAGGGACAAGCTGCTCAGTCTTCACTAATAATGAAATCAAGGCATGATCAGATGTCCCGACTGGAGAACCAACCTTACTAGTTATAACGCCAGGGGAGTCAGTGTATACGAGGTCCAAGCAATTACCAGACCTGTGAGTAGCTTCATTTATGATTTGCTCACAGCCTGATTCAGAGGCAAAGTCTAAAGCTCTTAAGCCATGGCGATCGGTAGGAGAGATAGAACTTAACCACTCCCTATGGCGAGCATTAAAATCACCAACAAAGACAAAAGAAGCCTTTCTATCATCTTCTTGTATCTTAGCCATAATGGTAAGAAGACAATCGAAGATAGAATCATCTATGTCTGGATTCCGGTAGATCGAACACAAATAAAAGTTGTTATGCCTGCCACAAACTTTTATTACCTGAATCTCATGACATCCACATTGATAGCAGGACTTATGAGAAGCAGGGTACTCGGTCGTAATATACACCGCCATTCCCCTGGCCCTAGGGATGGCATCACGTTTCAACATTATTGGCTTCTTAAAACCAGTTATAAGGAGCTCAGATGAGTGCCTCATATTAGAAACCAAAGTTTCTGAGCACAAAAGAATATCATACTGTCTGGACGCAACTGTAAGGTCTTGGATATTTGCATGAAGACCACGAATATTGCAATACAGAAGACGACATTGACGAAATCTAGGACATACTGGTCCCGGATTTCGCTCAATGTCTCCAGACAGCATAAGAATTAATAGAAATAAAAAAGAGACAGCATACTTAAAAACTAGATTAAGAAGAATTATAACAAAAACAATACGTACAGAATTATAAACAAAGTGATTGATGATACCCATAGACTATAGTAAAAAGTCGGAAAAACTGGTCAACATGGAGGAGCCGATACACCATGCAAGGCTAAATACCCTCCAGGATAGCCACTTCAACTGAAGGGAGGACAGTAAGGATGGTTTTGAGAAGAAAAATAATCAGAAAAAGGAAAAGACAACCTCTTGATAAACCACCAGGCATCCATGGCCCTTCTATTAAGCCTCCCCAACACACCATTTCAAAAAAACAAGAGGAAGAAAAAAAAAATAAGATAGAATAGTGTGCCTGAGTGTACCCTCATATATATATATATATATAGTGGAACCTCTACACACGAACGTATCTACATCCGAATTTTCCAACATCCGAAGTAAAATTCAAGCAATTTTTCGACTCTACACCCGAATTTTATTTCGACACACAAAGTAAGCAATTTTCGTCGTACCAGTTGTATCCGAATTTTTCGACACGCGAAGTACAATTCGAACACGTTCCTACTCTACACCCAAATTTTTTTTCGACACCCGAAGTAATCAATACCCGTGCACGTAGATGGTACTCATAGCGCCGGATGTATTTTTTATTTCCGCCGATAGAAGGCAGCATTTGTACCTCGTAGGGACCCTCAATTAGTGGGGCTTGGGACATTCCTCTGTTCTCGTCGGCTTCGTGTAGTTGTGCTCTGTGCGTTCTGCTATTAGCCGTGTTTTAATCGTGATTTTTTACGTTCATCCTTTTACGGTATTTTACGTAAATCATGGATCCTAAGAGGCTTAGTTTCGCAAGTGGTAGTGGTAGTGGTGAGAAAAGGAATAAGGAAATGCTTTCTTTAGAAGTAAAGCAAGGAATTATTGAAAAGCATGAGCGTGGCATCCGTGTGAGTGAAATTGCAAAAGAACATCACAACGAACTTACTACAGAGGAGCTCAAAGAACTCCATGCTATGTCTGAGCACATGAGTGATGACAAGGAAGGGATCGAGGAGGTAGAACATGTGTTAGGTTTGGCGCAAATAAAAGAGGTGTTAGGAAAATATCAAGACGTGGTCGACTTCATCGACAAATAGAAATTGCAGGTTTGTCGTGTAGTTGCGCAGTTTGATGATGTTTCCCTAACTTATTTTCAAAACATTCTGAAAAGCTGCACCAAGCAACTTTCTATCGATAGCTTCTTTAAAAAAACTACGAAGTGAACTCGTTATGAAGAGGAAGGAAGTGGTTCAAAGAAAACAGCAAAGAGTGAAGCAAAAGAAAGTGAAACAAAGAAAACAGCAAAGATTGAAGAGAATAAAATTCAATCAATTTTAAGTGTAGAGTGAAAGTGATTAAAATTAGTCATCAAAAAGAAAATGTAAAGAAAATATGAAATATAAAAATAAAAAAAATAAATAAGCTAAGTTAGGTTAAAGTTCACTTAGTGTAAGTTAGAATAGGTTACGGTAGTGTACGTTTATCGTAGTCAACCTCTCTACCTCCACGCTGCCCGTCCGTCTCTTCTCTGCGTAGCAAGACCAACACCTGCGCTGGACTTTCTAAGGTAAAGTGACGCTAAAAACCCGTTTCTTATTTATTATTTCTTGATTATTATTCTTTTTTACATGTCTATTATCTAATTTAAAGAGCATATTGTCATGTGTAATTACGTGTAGTAATTTATTAAGGAGTTATCATAGATTTTTGGGCTCAACCACAGATTAATCCTATTTCAATGTATTCTTATGGGAAAATTCGTTTCTATATCCGAACATTTTCTACATCCGAAGTCGGTTGTGGAACGGATTAAATTCATATGTAGAGGTACCACTGTATATATATTTACAGCCACTTGTAATTGTAAGTAAAGTAAAAAAGTGAATGAAATGAGATTGTTTAGCCGTCTTGTAAAGAGGTAGGGTAGAAACATCCAATCCTTTTATTTCTAGTCTAGGACAGTAGTAAAGCCATGTGAAATTATATATCAATAATATATATCAAATATATTTTTAAAAAAAACCTGAACAAGGCATATTAATCTTGCGTACATTAGGGTTTGCTTGAGCTTCACATCGTCATCACATTCTGACTTGATCCACATTAATAGCCTTATAATGTCAAGAATAAATTATACCTTTGATAAAAAGTTAGGTGTCTTGTAAGTTTTTAGGCTAGACTGTTTGTTGAGCTGCAACAATAGGGCTTAAAGAAAAACTGTCCAATGATCTGTGAGTGCAATCTTTCAGGTAGTGATCCATGAAAAACACCGGCTCTGAGAGCTTGGGCTATTAAGGGGCTCATGCGGAACACTAGGGTTGTGGCAAGGTCACGGATATCTTGTGCTTTAAGGGGGTCCCCTGGCAATGCTTCCCCTGAAAGTCTGCATGCTCTCGTGATAGTTTCCCTCACCCAAAAGGAAACAGTATTTCTGGATACTTTCCTTTTGGAGAAACCTGTGCTCACAAAGAAGTTAGAAATTTGAAGTCTAAGATGGGCAGTTCTTTTCAAATATTTGCAGACTGTTCTTAAAGGACACAGTTAAAGATTATCTAGGTCATCAGTTACCTCTTTGAGAGACAGAATCATGAAAGAGTTAAATTTGAAATCATTCTTTGCTGGATTTCTGAGTTTTGTCTACAAACTCAGGAACAAAAGATAAAGTTAAGTTCCTTCCACCTTCCGGACTGTGAACAGCATAAGATGAGATAGCCCATGAAATTTGCTGATACTTAGTTAAAGCTAAGGCAAGGAGAAAGACAGTTTTCAGGGTAAGATCCCTGTCCAAGGCTTTATGGAAGTGTTCAAAAGAAGCTTTCCTCAAGAACCTAAGGACCTTTGTCACATCCCAGGGGGTGGTTTTGAGCTCTTGCAGAGGACAAATTTGCTCAAAGCTCTTAATGAGAGGGGAAAGGTCCCATGATAAGGAGAGATCAAGCCATTTCAGTTTGAAAACCTGGCTCAAGGGCGAGCCATAGCCCTTCACCACAGTAACTGAAAGGGATTTCTCATTCCTCAGGAACACTAAAAAGTCTGATATCAGGGAAATAGTGGCCTTAAGGGGACCGTCCGCCATGTCTGCCATATTTTTTTTTTTAATGATCCAAAATACACAATTTCTATATATGTTTTAGACATATAGGATACCTTTATCATATAAAAATTTCAAGTCATTTGATCAAAAACTCTTGATTTATTAGCAAAAATCATGATTTGAAAAAAAAAAATTAGGTACATTTTTCCCCACTAATACAACACCAATTGTATTGAATCCAATACCATAAAAACTACTTTATAAACCGAACAATTCTGTCAACTGAAATTTTGATTTTTTTAAGAATTTTTATTTTTTTTTTCCTCATCTAGATACAAAATAATTGTGAAAAAGAAAGTAAAAATAAAATAGAAATTTTGCTTGACAGAATTGTGGAATTTTTATTCTTCTCTTCAATGATATCTTTCTCTCTGATATCAAACAACAAATAAGTGAGAAAAATGTACCTAAGTGTGAATAAGTGTGTTTTTGAGTTATGAGCTCCCAAAGATTTGCAACAAATTTTCTCTTCTTTTTTTAAAGTAATCAAGATAATATTATTATGATAACTTTTATTGTTCATTCCTACATAAAAGCACCCTAGACGAGGTACAGTATTTGAACCCTCGGTTTACTATTCCTATGTTACTATACTCTATTTTTTATAGCGGTGCATATTTGCACTTGACTCACAGGGGTGCCCTTTTAGCTCGGAAAGGTTCCTGATACCTGATTGGTCGGAAGTATTTTTGTTCGAACACCTTCATTGTTCTCGAATGATTACCAAGTAATATGAATCGAAACTTATTTATTGACCTATATTTCTCCATCAGATATATGTTTAGTCAATAAACTATGTGAAAGAATAAATATATTTTAAAGAATCGTCTTGGTAAGTCTAAATTTAATAACACAATCCGCCGAAGTCAACGACAGAAGCTGGTTTTCGGATGCACGCTTTGTAATTTTGTAATTTTTCACATATTTTAACACAAATTGGGATAGATTACACTCACCATAAGTTAAAAATGTTATTATAAACTTTCTTTGAATACCAGAACTTACCAAACACATGGAATTAATAAAACCCAATATTTGTGAAAACTTATGGGGAGGTAAAAGAACAGCCTCTAGCAGCCTGGAGGAAAAAACGATCCCTTCTGACTCGTCGACGCAGTTTGTTTTTTTCTTTCGTAATATAGTTCGGCCTATTCCTTTCAGTTTAGATAGTCTTACATTGTTTCTCTCCGTATTATTTTGCTTAGTATTTTCCCACATTCCTGTTCCTCACCGAATATCTATATATTTTCCCCGATATCCCTTCTTTCATATATGGGATATCCGCACTACGATTCCTTATTTCTTATCCTCTGTCGAAAGTGATGGCTTGAAGGGAAGCGCGTGCTAGTCTCATTAAAATAGTGTAGAGGCGGGAATAAAAAAATACTATGCTTAATATCAGGTTTACAGAATAGGTTATACTTGCTACACAGCATAAAATTTATGTTGTTATTATTACTTACATACTTACTGACGTAAGGTGCAAAACATAAGGAATCGTAGTGCGGATATCACATAGGCCTATATGAAAGAAGGGATATCGGGGAAAATAGATAGATATTCGGTGAGGAACAGGAATGTGGGAAAATACTAAGCAAAATAATACGAAAAGAAACAATGTAAGACTATTTAAATTGAAAGGAATAGGCCGAACTATATTACGAAAGAAAAAAACAAACTGCGTCTACGAGTCAGAAGGGATCGTTTTTCCGCCAGGCCGCTAGAGGCTGTTCTTTCACCTCCCCATAAGTTTTCTCAAATATCGGGTTTTAATAATTCCATGTTTTTGGTAAGTTCTGGTATTCAAAGAAAGTTTATAATAACATGTTTAACTTATGCTGAGTGTAATCTATCCCAATTTGCGTTAAAATATGTGAAAAATTACAAAATTACAAAGCGTGCATCCGAAAACCAGCTGCTGTCGTTGACTTCAGCGGATTATGTTATTAAATTTAGACTTACCAAGACGATTCTTTATAATATATTTATTCTTTCACATTGTTTATTGACTAAACATATATCTGATGGAGAAATATAGGTTAATGAATAAGTTTCGATTCATATTACTTGGTAATCATTCGAGAACAATGAAGGTGTTCGGACAAAAATACTTCCGACCAATCAGGTATCAGAAACCTTTCCGAGCTAAAAGGGCACCCCTGTGAGTTGAGTGCAAATATGCACCGCTATAAAAAATAGACTATAGTTGCTAGCGATCTCTCATTGTTGCCAGTGTTTTAGTTAGCAGGTTTCAGCTTTACTCTTATTCATGTTTCTCTCTCTTCTTGGTTCTTTTTTCTTATCCTCCACTTACTTTTTGTTCTTTTTATCACCTTATGTAACATTGGCATTGCTATAAAGTTCCAAAGGACGTTATGAAAGCACAATCTACATACGAACTTCAAGTAAACAAACACATGCATTATAACTTCTATACGTATTTAGAAACTGGCTGACGTTCTCGTAGCTGGTAGTTTTCATTTACCTATCCTCTACCAATGCCTTCCATTTCTGAGAGAGAGAGAGAGAGAGAGAAGAGAGAGAGAGAGAGAGAGAGAGAGAGAGAGAGAGAGAGAGAATGAATATATCATAACTACGATTCTGTCAAACTTAGTCATGCAGACGACGCAGTAAGGATGACGTCATCATTTAAAGACCGCTATATCTTCATTGTTTGGAAAAATGATAGGCTATTTGTTCTTTTTATGACCTTAGGTAACATTGGGATTGCTATAAAGTTCCCGAGGATGTTGTGAAAGCACAGTCTACATACAAACTTCAAGTAAACAAACATGCATTATAACTTCTATACGTACAGTGAACCCTCGTTTATCGCGGTAGATAGGTTCCAGACGCGGGCGCGATAGGTGAAAATCCGCGAAGTAGTGACATCATATTTACCTATTTATTTAACATGTATATTCGGACTTTTAAAACCTTCCCTTGTACGTAGTACTGTTAACAAACCACCCTTTAATGTACAGAACACTTAATGCATGTACTACAGCACCCTAAACTAAAACAGGCACAAATATTAAAGGCGATTTTATATCATGCGTTTCCTAAACACCTAAAAAGCACGATAAAAAATGGCAACCAATGTTTTGTTTACGTTCATCTCTGATTATAATGAAGAAACTAACTCATTTAGTGTACAGTACACATATATGTATAGGTTTGTTTTTGCATCGATTATATTGATTATACAGTACTGTATGTTGATTTTTTTATTACCAATGTTTTAGTTTACGTATTTTTCTTAGGACTTCCAAATTAAATGTTTTTCTTTATGACGCCGCCTGAAACGACGGCGTGTACGCTCAGTAAACAACCACGCTCAGAACAAACAATGCATTTAACGCGCATGATGATAGTGATGAATAATGATACAGTACATACAGTATTTACAGTAAAAGCATTTACAAAATATGTTACCTTACAAATATAAATTACAGTATACAGTATTGTACGTAGCAAAGCAGGAAAACAATTTACGAGAGAGAGAGAGAGAGAGAGAGAGAGAGAGAGAGAGAGAGAGAGAGAGAGAGATTGTTTTACGTACGTAAATGTAAATTTTAAACAAAAAAAATATGATAGGTTACAACATGTAGACTTTTAAAACCTTCCCTTTAACTTAATGCATACAGTACGTACAGTACTAAACTATAAAACAGGCACAAATACAGTTTTAGAATGTACAGTAAGAATATTAAAGTAAAAAATAAAGATTGTTACTGTACTCACCACGAAAGAAGTTGAAGAAAAACTTGAATGGTGATGGCGATGAATTTGCTGCACGGTAGAAATGATGATGATGAAGCTGATGATGTGTTCTACTGTGCAGCCAATGATAGTATTTTACGTCTCTTCAGACGGAGGTGTCTTTTCCTGGGACACCTCTTCAACTTCTTCCTGGGAAACTTCTTCAATTTCTTCCGAAGGCGTACTAGCAGGAGGAACTGGCTCTTTTTTGCGAGGCTGGAAGAACATTGTGATCGGAAGTTGTTGCCGCTGCTTCTTTTTTCGATCCAAGAGCATTTTGTAGGGAGTCATGTCTTCATCGATCTTGTTGCAGAATTGCATCGAGCGAACCATATCCTCGTCCCACTCTTGCAACATTTCTTTCAACTCCTTCGCATGGTTGCAGGCCTTGGCAAGCCGTTCTAATGTTAAGCCCGTTTCTTTGACATTTTCTTGGGTCTCTTCCTGGGTATCACTCTCTTCTTCACTTGCCGATTTCGTCAGGTCTTCGAGGTCTGCGTCAGTTAGGGGCTGGGAATGGCAGTCCAACAACTCGTCGACGTCTTCAGTCGTCATGTCGCCAAATCCGTCACCTCCAATTATGGCAGCCAACTGCACAGATTTCCGTATTGCAGAGTGTTGGATTTCCGACGGAGTAAATCCCTTGTCGTCGTAAACAATATCGGGCCACAACTTCTTCCAGCTCGCATTCACGGTTGCAGGTTTCATCTCTTGAAGTGCCTTCTGAATATTCTGCAGGCACGTGGCTATGGTGTACTGCCGCCAGTACGCCTTCAAGTTAAAATCTTCATCCTCGTCATCTTGGGCAGCATCCACACATGCAACGAGGTCCGCCAAGGTGTTCTTCGTGTAGAGGGCCTTGAACGCCCTGATAACCCCCTGGTCCATCGGTTGAATTAATGACGTGGTGTTGGGTGGCAGGAACTCAATCTGAATGCCCTCATGCGACAGGTCAGTTGCGTGTCCACCAGCGTTATCCATAAGGAGAAGGATCTTGAATGGCAAGCCCTTCTCTAAGAGATATTTGCTGACTTGCGGGATAAAACACTGATGGAACCAGTTGGAGGTCAGCATCTTCGTAATCCATGCTTTTTGATTATGCATCCAGTACACGGGAAGGAGATTCTTATTTTTATTTTTCAAAGCGCGAGGATTTTTCGACTTATAAATAAGCCCCGGCTTTAACAAAAATCCAGCAGCATTGCCACACATTACGAGGGTAACGCGATCCTTGAATGCTTTAAAGCCAGAGGCTTTGGCTTCCTCTTTGAACAGGAAAGTTCGCGACGGCATTCTCTTCCAAAACAAGCCAGTCTCATCCATATTAAAGACTTGTTCCGGCTTGTATCCACCTTCGGCGATAATATTCTTGAACGTCTGGTTCACGTAAGTTTCAGCAGCGGCAGTGTCAGCGGAAGCAGACTCCCCATGCAGGGAAACGCTTTTCAGGGCGAAGCGTTTCTGAAACTTCGCGAACCATCCTTTGCTTGCGGAAAAACGTTTCTGAGGCTGGGAATCAATGGATGTCCCTGGTTGAGGATCATCTGCATCATCATCATCTTCAGCATGGTTGCCGTCATCGTCTTAGGTTCCTTTGCAGCAAAATTCTCATATAAGCTCAAAGCCTTTGTTTGGATGGTGTTCGTATCCAACGCTATGTTCTTCTTCCGGCAGTCGGCAATCCACACAGCTAAAGCACTTTTCATGCGTACGATCGTTTTATTACGCGTTGTAACGACTCGCTTCGCTGATCTGCTAAAGGTGATTGCAGCCGTCTTTCTAATGTTCGCCTCGTCCTTCTTGATATAGCGAACAGTAGATTCGTTGATGCCAAAATGGCGGCCGGCGGCCGCGTAACTTCTACCATCTTTTAACATGTCGAGAAGCGTAACCTTCTCAGCTATCGTCATCATCATTCAGTGGCGTTTAGGCTTACTACCAGCCTTAAGAGAAGCAGAACGCTTGGGAGCCATTACAGTAGGATTTACAGTAACAAAAAGTTCAACTTAAAAAAGTCGCACACAGCACAGATTCACACACTTAAGAACGTCTACTCAGCGATACGCGGTAACAGAGAGTGGACGATCCAGCCCCGCGAGAACTTTGATGCTGCGGGTAGGAGATGCGGGCAAAACACCAATCACAGGCTAGATAACAAAACTTGAGTTCTGATTCGTCATCTATCAGCGCTTGAACCAATCACAACCCGTCTTACAGTACTATGATGCGTTGGTTACCTACTCATAGAAGATGCCCCGCGCATACCGAACGTACGTAGATTAAGTAAATACCGTAATAATAATAAATAATGATAATAATACTGTACAGTAATAATAATAATAATAATGATAATAATAATAACAATAATAATTTTATTAACAACAACAACAATAATGATAATAATAACAATAATAATAATACAGCTTTACGTACGTAATATTACGCTCTCTCTCTCTCTCTCTCTCTCTCTCTCTCTCTCTCTCTCTCTCTCTCTCTCTCTCTCTCTCTCTCTCTCGTACGCTTATTCGAAATGGGATTTTTGCAACAAAGAATATTATTGGATGCAGTACTACATACGTATACATACAAAAGATTCATGGAAAAGAAGCACATCCATCACAGTACACACCATTCTAATATGGTATGACTGCATCTGATTTGCGTTTCATGTTCGATTTAATTTTACTACGTACTGTATACAGTACTGAATTATCGTATGATCACATTCTCTTTTCGTGTTTTATTTCTTTCTGTGCTGAATTATATATCATATGTAATGCAATGAACAATCAGTAAGAACAGATATTACTAATTACAGTATTAATGGAATTACAGGTAACAAAATATCGTATTTGGTTGTCTTCAGATTTCGCGGTATTTTCGAATTTTCCGGAAAATCTGCGATATGTATATATATATGGGATATGGGAAAACCCCGCGAAGTGGTGAATCCGCGATTGTCGAACCGCGAAGTAGCGAGGGTTCACTGTATTTAGAAACTCTGGCTGATGTTCTCATAGCTGGTAGTTTTCATTTACCTACCCTCTACCAATGCCTTCCATTTCTGCCAGAAGTACAAGATTTCGAAACATTGAGAGAGAGAGAGAGAGAGAGAGAGAGAGAGAGAGAGAGAGAGAGAGAGAGAGAGAGAGAGATCAACCATTATATGATTCTAAGAGAGTTGAACATTGTTATTATAGTATTTGTAAAAATGCCAGTTTTAAATAATTCGAGAGAGAGAACTATAGTATTTGTATAAATGGCAGTTTTAAATAATTTGAGAGAGAGAGCGATAAACGCAACTACGATTCTGTCAAACTGTGTCATGCAGACGACGCAGTAAGGATGACGTCATCATTTAAAGACCGCTATATCTTCATTGTTTGGAAAAATTATTGACTATTTGTTCTTTTTATAACCTTAGATAACATTGGCCTCGCTATAAAGTTCCCGAGGACATTGTGAAAACACAATGTACATACAAACATCAAGTAAACAAACACATGCATTATAACTTCTGTACGTCTCTAGAAACTCTGGCTGTTGTTCTCGTAGGAGTAGATTTCGTTCAACTACGCTCTACCAATGTCTTCCATTTTTTCCAGACGTACGATATATCGAAACATAAGTGAAAGAATCGCTATACATATGCAAAAATAAACATACAAAGACGATTTTGTCAAACTCAGTTATGCAGACGACACAGTAAGGATGATGTCATCATTCAAAGACCGCTATATCTTCATTATTTGTTAAAATAATTGGCTGAAACTTCTGGGGAGCATGTATGATATGTTAACGCATACATAGAAGCAATAAAACGATTTTGATTTCTGAAAGTTATGTCAAAGCACCATGAGGGACGGTCCCCTTAAGTGGAGAAATAATTCCCCTATAATACCAATCACAGAAGATTTTTCCCTTGGCTTGGTAGACTTCTGCTGACAACTTTCAGAGGTATCCAGAAAGTTGCTTCGCAGTTGGTCCCATAAAATCTCTCTTGGAAGAGATGGTGGATAGTCTCCAGCCGTGAAGCGATAGGCAGTGCACTGCTTTGTGGAACATTCTTACATGTGATTGACGAATTAGGTTTCGCCGTTCTGGAAGTTCTCATGGAATGTCCCCGAGAAGTGCCAGCATGTCTAGATACCACTCCACTGTAGGCCACCTTGTGGCTACTAGCATTACTCTGACCTCTCGGGATGCACGGACTCTGTTCAGGACCTGACAATCTCCCAGATGCTGAAGTCTTGACGAGGATGGGCCTTAGGGATTAGCAGCTGGGCTCTAATGAGCAGTGGGAACTGCTTTCCTACTGGACCTTGGTGCCTAATTGTTGATCCAACTAAATTAGTCAGCCCTTTCTCCTTTCCTATTGGTTATTTCTTTTATTCTCCCATCTCTTCCTCTTGGGCATGAACTTGTTGACGACTTTGGCTTGTTTGATTATAGTTTGGCTGATTCTTTGGATTTGGCACAGTGTGGAATGGATGACATGCCATGTCAACCTGTACAAATTTAGACCCCATCACCCTCTGGCAGATCCCATTGGGCGCAGACTTAGTCTGTTAAGGGTCGGGCTCCAGTGATCCAGTTTTAAGTCGCCCATATTTGCGTGTAATGGGCGACGCCAGGCATTGAAGCCGTCGGTGGGAAGGGCTAAGTACCCCCACTGACCAGTGTACGCCCACCTAAAGAGAAGCAGCCCCTCTCTAATAGAGGACTGGTCCCCGCTGAAGCCTCTTCTCGTGTTGGGCCACATAGGATAGGAGGACTGACATCCTTTGAGAAGAGGTGGATAACCCGGCTTGCTGCTTCTTCAACAGAAACCAACCCCTCTGTTGACAACCTGGAAACTGTAAAGGACCATTCTTCGGATGCTCAAAAACTAGGTAATTTGGTAACATAGGGAATCTGTGAATTTTTTATGTCACCCAAATTCCCATAGAAAGTAAATATGATGTACTGTATTAAACATTTCAGCGTTATGGTAGTATCAGAGAAATCCGAATGAGACTTGAAAATGACAAGTTGGATTCATGGATATCATTTGATAATCATAATAAAGCTTTTGGTGCAGTCAGAGACGTTATGAATATTAGAATTGATAATTTGAATATCAAGGGTGCTCATTGTGATGGGGTACCTAAAGATTTAGATGTATACAAACCTGCAGATTGGATTGACAGAGATATAGAGGTGGTTATACTATCCCAGAGAAAGCCAAAACCACTAAAGTAGCATATCGCTGAGTCAATAGGGAGTACAGGAAATTATTTTAAAATATGTAAATTTCTTTACTAGAAAGTAGGTACCTTCGCACCAGGAGATATATCTCGTTTTGGAAACAACAGTTTCCTCATAAGTGCGAAATCAGAAACACAATATGTTATATTATGCAATATAAAGACAGAGAATGATGACATAAAGTTGGATGTGAAATCCCATCTAAACTTCGTTTATGGAAGGGGAGTAGTTTTTAATAGAGACTTGTATGAGTTTACAGAAGAAGAGATACTGGCCATGTCCTTTAACTGTGTGGAAAGTGCATAAAGTCCCTGGAACATTAATGATTATCTCTACTTTCCAGGATGCTGGTGTGCCTTTCCACATTTACATAGAAAATTAACAGATTAAAGTTCAAACTTTTAAGCAGAAGCCACTGCAATGTTTTAATGCTTGAGATATGGGCATCCTTGTAAAGTTTGCAAGAATTAAAAAAAAAAATGTGTAGTACTTGCTCCAGTGTTTACCATAGAGAATGTGCACTAGAGGACAATTGTTTAAACTGCAATTTGAATCATAAATCTACTGATAGGAGCTGCCAGCAAAATAAGTTAAAAGAGGCTTCCCACAATAAATCTAGTATCAGACATACGTGTGGGTCATGCCAAGAGACTATTTTAGTAGAGTTATGCAAAGGTATTGAAATCACAAGGAAAAGTGAGGCAGGAGACATCCAACCCACCTATTACTGCCAGTATTCCCCAAAAAAGAAATCTGCCATCTTCTAATAAAATTCGGTATGATAGGACAAGCATATCACCTCCTAAGGCTTTGTTCACCTCTATTATACCTTTGTCCCCCATTACAAAGGATAATACTAACCTCTCTCAGGCTATATCTTTGCCAGATTTGATGGAGGTTTCACATAAAACAAGTTATCAGGTGCACCTGTAGTAGGGATAATGCAAAAACCTGATAAATCACCACCTGTTGATAGGAAAAGGGAGAGACCTCCATCTCTCTCACCCCATCCATTAAAAACACCAAAGTTATGACATCAAATAGATATGATGGTCTGTCTGTAGATATTTCAGGTCAACAAGAAAACTACTTAAATCAATAAAAAATTAAAATTTAGGACCACCATCCCCCTCTAGAATTAGGTAAAAAGAACATTGAAAAGGCTAATGTAATACCTAGCTTATCAAGACCCACACTTAAGAAGCCTACAGGAAATAATGTTAAATCAAAAACTGTCTATGGGAAAACCTCATGCTAGATGTCTGGCAGAAAATAATACATAGCTTTCTCCTCCATTTTGCAATTGAATTGTCAGGGTTTAAGGGCCAAATATGAAGAACTTGAGCTCCTCGTACATGAGCACTCCCCTATAGTTGTATGTCTACAGGAGAGCAATCTTGATGCTAATACGCAATGTCGTTGAGAGTATGTTAGCTATAGGACACCATATGATCAACAAACAGGGAGCTATGGCGTAAGTCTTACATACGTTCGCTGAGATGTTCCCCAAATAACTTTACCCATTTGAACCCCTCTGTAGGCAGTGGTTGTACAAATTGATGTAGTGAGAAAATACACAATTTACTCTCTTTATTTGCCTCTTAATGACAGCATCTCTTATAATGATTTAGTAGAGGCAATTCAACAACTCCCTTGACCTTTTCTCTTGTTGGGGGATTTTAATAGTAGACATCCTTTATGGAACGATGGTTTAGCAAACACAAGGGGCAACATTATATCATCAATTGTGGAAAACGAAGATGTGGGACTACTTAATACACGAGAGCCCACGCACTTCCATGTTCAGATAGGTACCTTGTTGTGCATTGACCTATCAATCACAAGCTCTAATTGCCTTCTCGATTTTGATTGGAGGACATTAGATGATTGGCATACTAGTGACCTTGCACCAGTCATTATGAAAAACAATGGTCCACCTTTACAGAGATCACCACAATGGAATCTTGACAATGCGGACTGGGATATATTTCATGAGCTAAGTGAAATTGAAGGGAATGTAGAACAGTTTGAGAATATTGATGATGCCATGGACTTGCTGAATGGAACTCTCCTTACAGTAGGAGTCAATTCAATACCCAAAACGAGAGGGATACTCAAACGATGACTAGTCCCCTGATGGTCTTCATAATTAATTGCTCTTCACAGAGCCACAAGTAAGTCTTTAACTCGGTTGCACAGATGCGGTACCGAGGATAATTTATTTATATGCAAGAGATGTATAGCACAGTTCTGTCAAACCATGAAAGAAGCTAGGAGCCAGTCTTGGGTGTCTTGTTTCCTCCACTAACAGTAGAACACCACCATCTTCTGTGTGGAGAAAAGTAAAAAAGATTGCAGGCAAATTCACCCCAAACTCACCACTAGTGTTGAAGGTTAATGGAGAGTATATGACCGGAGCAACTGAGGTTAGCAATGCCCTAGCAGATCATTTCTCAAATGAATCATGCAAGTGTGAAGCAGCTCCTGGTCACAAGTATAGGAGCATTGAAGAAAAGAAAATTTTTAATTTTGTAACAGGAAGGGAAGTCATTCAATTCTCCTTTTACTGAAAGAGAATTTGATTCCACACTTGCTACATGTAATGATACGGCCCCTGGACCTGATGGAATTCCATATGCAATGATTAAACATGTACCTGTTAACCATTTTACCCCCAGGCTCTTTGGAAATTTCCAACCCTTAACCCCCAAGGGGTTATTTTTTCATCAGCACATTTTGTAGTATATTTTTTTAAAATTGCTCTAACAGCCTTAATTTTGGTCATAGAGAGGTCAGGTTGGTCTCATTCTCTTGGAAAATGCCTGAATTTTCTCAAAAAATTATCAAAAAATATGAAAAACAAATTTTTATAGCATTTTTTTGCAAGGACGTACCGGTACGTCCATGGGGGTAAAGGGATGGCTTTTGTGAAACGTACCAGTACGTCCTTTGGGGGTAAAAGGGTTAATACAAAGTTATTTATTGTAAGCATTATTAACAATATGGCATGATCATAGTTACCCTAGTGTTTGGGAACTAGCCATTATTTTAGCCTTTTTAAAACCCGGTAAAGATAAGTTTTTAGCAGCAAACTATCAACCGATTCCGTTGACAAATTATTTATGTAAAATCATGGAGAAGATGGTCAATGCAGGACTGATATGGTACCTAGAAAAGAAGAGTATTTTATCCCCTATCCAGTGTGGATTTAGAAAATTACACTCGACAACTGATGTGTTGATACGACTTGAGTCTATTTGTGAAGCCTTTGCTTCCAAACAGCACCGTGTAACAGTCTTTTTTTTTTTATCTTGAAAAAGCATATGATAGTGCATGGAGATATGATGTACTTAAACCATCCATAATTTGGGATTATGAGGAAAGCTACCATTGCTCATTCAATCATTTATTTCACATAGATTTTATCAAGTGAAAGTAGGAGAAACTCTATCAGAGAAAATATCAGGAAGGAGGAGTTCCTGAGGATAGTGTGCTAAGTGTAACCCTATTTGCGCTAGCAATTAATGGGATATCCTCTGTCATTCCCCAAGATATTCTCTCAATGCTATTTGTAGATGATCTCTCCATATCATTTGCTGGAGCTAGAATGGCAATAGTTGAGAGAAAACTACAATTCGCAACTGACAAAATTATTCAGTAGGCTGATATGGATGGGTTTAAGTTTTCGACAAGCAAAACTACTGCTGTCCATTTCTGTCTTATTCGGGGGAGTACACTAGGTTGACATGGGTTCCTCACCTAAAATCATTAAAAGAAAAAGGTCTTGATGCTTTGAAGCTTTTAAAAGTTTTGTCCCATACATCATGGGGGCAGACTGCAAAACTTTTTTAAAGTCATACAAGGCTTTAATTTTTTTAAATTAGTTATGGGTGTGAGATTTTAGATTCTACACACCTAACTGGTATAAGATGGCCAACAGAAGCCTTTAGAACTTCGCCCATTCCAAGCTTCCTTGTTGATGCTGGAGAATTACCATTAGATGTTTACCGTAAGTCTTCTATTATTCTGTATTGGTTTAGGTTGCTAAACCTTCCTAATTCTTTAGCCTGTCAGACTGTAAGCCTCGTAAAGCACTCAACATACAGTACTTTGAAATACACCTAAAATCCCCTCAACCTTATGGTTTTCGGGTGAAACAATTGGTAGACAGTCTTGATACAGTTAGAACTAAGGTCCTTCCATTTGAGGTATCATCAATGCCTCCATAGAAATTATCAGAGGTATCTTTTTGTAAATATTTTATTGGAGTTAAAAAGAATATTTCTAACTTAAAAGTCAGGTCTCTTTTTATGGAACATGTTGCAGAACAAAAGGAATCAACTTTTATATATACTGATGGCTCCAAATCCGATGCTGGTGTTGGATTTGGAAGATATTGTAATGCTTTTAATTGAAGAGGTGCACTCATTCTAACAGCTTCCATATTCATGGCTGAAATATACTGCATACTAACTACTTTTGAAAAAATAGCATTGGAAGAAGGGGGGGGGAACTTTAACCATTTTTAGTGATGCAAGGAGTGTCCTTCAAGCTTTAGAAGTTTTCAAGTTGAGTAACCTTTTAGTTTTAAAGATTTTAGAATGGCTTTTTGTTATTGGGTTGAGATGTATAACAGTTCAATTTTGCTAGGTTCTGGCACACCTAGTTGTGTCTGGAAACGAGAAGGCAAATATACTGACAAAGAATACTGCAGCTGAATTGAAACCAAGAAGGAATCCCATTCTTTGTGTGATTGTTTACCCAACATTAAGAATTTGATTTCTAATAATTGGCAACAGCATTTGGATAGTTTAATTAGGAATAAAATGCGAGAAATAAAATTTTTTTTATACCCCTGGAGGTATAACGTGATGCCCCGAAAGTGTGAAACTACTCTTTGTCGTCTCCGCATTGGTCACACTTGGTTGACACATGAATATCTGCTTACTGGCCAATACCAGCCATATTGCGATGACTGTTTGTTACCATTAACAGTAAAGCTGTTGATTGAGTGCCCCACATATAGTAGTGAAAGAAATAGATATCTGAGGCTCGAGGTGAGGACGGCATGTTCATTCTTGCCAAGATTTTTGGACGTGTGTTACCATGCTAGTGGTATTTTTAGCTTTATTTCAGAAGGTCTTCTGAAAGATATTCAACTTTTAAAATTACATCCTTGCTTTTATCGTTTTAATTGAATATTTTATTTTTTATTTACAATAAACGATATGGGCATCAATGACCTTAAATGTCAGAATGCCAGAAAACCTCAAATCAATTAATCAATCAAACAGAACGATTGGAATGTGTAACCCTATGCATGCTGGAAAGGATCTTCTAGTGCTGCAGTTCGGTCCGGGACTGGAGAGTAATAAACCGGGCGTTTGTTATTCAGGGGAGTGCCGACTTTGTCTTAAGAGATGGGTAACCCCCACAAAGTCACATGTATCTTTGTTATGAGAAAAAGCAAAGACCATTTGGAACCAACTGTCATTCTTGGTCGACTCAGATGGTCTGCAATGACGTTCCCCTTCCCGGAGATAAACCTTGCCAATAGCGATATCCCATTGATTGACCCCACTAGATGATCTATACTGTTAGTTGACAGAGCAGAAGACTACCATGGAGTTGTTGCATATCAGAACCACAAAGTGACCACTGAGTCTTTTAGAAATAGAGTAACACTTGTAGCACTGCTTTCATCTCCAATAAATTAATGTGAAAGGCTTTGTCTTTCTTTAACCTTAGACCTGAGAGTTGCTCTCTTCGTTCGTGAGCAACCCACCCTTGGCAAAAAACATCCAAGAACAGGAGGTCCTTTTGGGGGAGAAAACTGGAGGGGGGTTCCTGCTAACAAGTTTTCCTCTCTCAACCACCAATGGAGGCTTGTCGCAACCTCCTCGGTCACCGACCTCAAGGTTGCAGAGTGATCGGATGTCTGAGACCACCGGCTCTTCAAAGCCCACTGCACAGAGTAAAGATGCGTCCTTTCCTAAGGGGACAAGCTTTTACAATGATGAGAGATGTCCTAACCAATGCCACAAGTGGGCAGGAAGTGATTTTCCTCCCAGAAAAGTCTCTGCTAGCTTCCTGAAGCTCAGAACCCTGTGTGCTGATGGAAATGCTCTGGCTTAGACTGAGTTGATGTCCATGCCCTGGTACCTGATGGATTGTTGAGGGACAAAGCTGGACTTTTCTAAGTTGAGCTGGGTCCCCAAATCCTTGCAGAAGTCAAGGAGGTCCTTGTGCTTTATGAGCAGAAGAGAGACTGTACCTCCTTGTTTGGAGATGTAGCTCACTACCATGGAGTTGTTGCATATCAGCACCACGAAGTGACCACAGAGTCTCTGAGAAGTGGAGTAACGCTAATTGCGCTGCTTTCATCTCCAATAAATTAATGTGAAAGGCATTGTCTTTCTGTAACCTTAGACCTGAGAATTGCTCTCTTCATATGTGAGCAACCCACCCTTGGCAAAAAACATCCAAGAACAGAAGGTACTTTGGGGGAGAAACTGTAAGGGGGTTCCTGTGAACAAGTTTTCCTCTCTCAACTACCAATGGAACCTTGTCTCAACCTCCTGGGTCACTGATCTCAAGGTTGCAGAATGATCGGATGTCTGAGACCACCGACTCTTCAGATCCCACTGCTTAGAGTGAAGATGCATCCTTTCAAAGGGGACAAGCTTTTCCCGTGATGAGAGATGTCCTAGGACCATTGTCACAAGTGGGCAGGAAGTGGTTTTTCTTCCAGAAAAGTCTCTGCTAGCTTCCTGAAGCTCAGAACCCTTTCTGCTAACAGAAACGCTCCGGCTTAGACTGAGTTGATGTCCATGCCCTGGTACCTGATGGATTGTTCTGGGACAAAGATAGACTTTTCTAGGTTGAGCTGGATCCCCAAATCCTTCAGAAGTCAAGAAGGTCCTTATGCTTTATGAGCAGGGATCGGGACTCCACACTAGAAGAAGCCAGTTGTCCAAGAACTTCAAAAGCCTGATGCCCATGCCCTTAGCCCCAGCTGAGACAAGGGCAAAGATTCTGATAAACACCTGAGGGGCTTTTGACAGGCTTAAATATAGCACCCTGAATTGAAAGATCTTATCTTGAAAGGGAAACCTTAGGTACTTCCTTGAGAAAGAATGGACGGGAACCTGAAAGTAATAAAGTGAGAAACTTCTGAACCAGACATCAGGACCTCAAGGGGTGCTACTTCAGCTGAGCTGGTGTCTGTAGGCAACAAGGTTCTCCGAGACTCATTAATAGTAATGATGTCATTATCAACTGGTGGTTCCAACTTTATGATAATTGGTTGTTCCATCTTAATGATTACATTAGAATTCTTTACTTTTCCTTTTAACATACTTCCTTTCCTTTGCGACATTTAGTGAAGGGAGGGAAGAGGAGGCGGAGAAGGACCGGGAGGAATCCAGCTCACTTCTGTCATAAGGGGGACTATCTTTAGCAACTTGCAAGGGAGAAACAGGGAATTCCTAGTCAGAACTCTACCTTTGTGAGGAGAAGGATTTCTTGATGACATGCCATTTGGTGTGCCTACTACAAAGACACCGTCTGCGACGCTTAATAAAGGTGACGTCATTTGCATCTGATTGGGTGTTACCTTTGGGAAAGGATTCCAGTGCCCTTTTTCAGCCTTGAACCTGAAAAGAAGACTCGTCTGAAGAATAAGGCTCCTGGTTCCGGAGAACGTGTAAGGTTAGAAGCATTATGAACATAAGGCAGAGCATTATGGTCAGGCAAAGCAACGGGTTTGTTGTTAGAATAGCTCATGACTTTAGGCTTGTGTAAACTAGCTTATTGGTGGCTATCAACTAAGGCTTCTTTATAATAAATAGGCCAAAGATGATGATGGAACACTACTGTGAGGGGGTTCCATTTTCCATTCCCATATGATCCTGAGAAATGGAAGCACGATCTGAGGGTGCTTAATCATGTGACAAGGGAGCTTAGCCATCAGGCAATGTAATGGCATCATCACGAGAAGATCCAGCAGCGTGAACAGACTTAATGGCTTGAACATCCTGCGGAGAAATATTCTCATGTGAAGGGATGGCGGCACGTTGTGATGTCATCACACATAGGAATAACGGTGCGTACAGACTTGTTGGTCTGAACGTACATTTGAGCTGAACCATGAATGAAGAAAACTCGAGAGACTATTCAAAGTTTAGTGGTAATGACCGACTTCTTAGCGGTTGGCTTGGAAGGAGAGTACACAAATGATTGGAGCAACATGGTTTAGACAAAGTTTCGGTTTTAGACATAGCCAAAGCGGTCCAACTAACTTCATAAGAACATGTTGGAGAGTTCTGGGACATGTCTTGAGAACTCTTTAGAGGAGAGTGTTTCCGAGGACCCCTGGAGATACGAGGCAAACCTGGCTTGTGGAAACGAGCTGGAGAATTATAAAAGGGATCCTCCAATAAAGCTGCTTTAGTACATTTGGAAATAGCAGTCTCGAATCTAGGGTTCAGCACATGAGAACGGGAGAAACTTTCAATACTTGTAAAGGAGATGCATCCAATAGCAAAATGTCATTCCTGACATAATCAAATATAGGGCACAGCACTAACTTCTTTTGTGGTGAGTGCAGTAACAATTTTTTTTTTTCTAATCTCAAGTGTTACTGTACTGTATTATATGTAATACAGTACAATAACATGATACTGTATTATATATTATTTCTGTATGATGTATTTTTTAAATTTTAACGCTTGTCAATCACGTTATAATTAGATACCTATACTTTGCTATACAATTCAGTAACCTCTCTACTGTATATACTTATCAATAGCTTACTACTGTACTGTAAACATACCTACCTATTTCATATTGGTTAACAGTTGTCCCTATTATCAAGAGAATGAAGGGTGGGTTGTTAACAGTTCAGGGAGGGTTTAAATAAGTCCAAATACTTGTGAAATAATTAAATAGATATGGTGGCTGTACTTCAGGCAAGTTCAAGAATAGCAGCCAGTCTTAGAATCTGTTTACCGCAATAAACGAGGCATCACTATCATTACATTATGGATGTCATTTTCTGTGTCAGGGCCTTCGGAGAGGTCCGGACGCGAAGGATGATGGTTGGGATAACATTCAACATAGAAACGAGGCTGCATTCAATACCACTGCTGGAAGAAGAAGAGCAAGAAGGAGAACAAGCTCTCAGCTTTTTTTTTTCCTCTCGAGAACAATATCTCTCCTACTGGGAGAACAGTCACTTCTTACAGTACTCACATGGGGATTCCACAGAACGGGTAAACAGGATGCGGGTTAACTTCAACGCGGCATATGAAAGTGCCACAGGGGCGCCCGACATGGACGGATCATGAACCCTTGACGCTAGAAGAACTAGCCATAATACAACACATTTTACTCATATGATTAGGAAAATCCAGTTAGTGACAATGATAAAGAAAATATACACAGCACTAAGCACTATAAGGGTATCGCGTTTCGATATAAAAGTCGTGATTGTAGAAGAGAGGAGTGACTGCTTCCTCTTAGCATGACGACCAGGAGATATGTGACAAAAAACCATTTAAGCAGTGCATAGCACCACCATGCAGTACCATTGCCTGGTAATTTATTGTGATGCAATCAACTCATTTTCTTTTTTGATTGTCTGATCGTAAAAAACAAAATTAGAAGTAACCCACTTAAATGACTGAAGGTTGTATCCGCGTAGGGATAAGATAATGTTTTGTTACACCACCTCTTCTTTTCCTTTTTGGGGGGATTGCATATTAGTGTCACAATTCATACTGTGGTGATAAATTACTTCATGTTTTTCTGAAGAATAAAATAAATATTTTGGAAGATGTTTATTTTCCTCTCAATTGTGATCTCCATTGGTTGGGCACATTCTTTTGAATTTAAATTACCTGTAGTGAAGGAAAGTAGAAATTCCTACAAAGTTAGAACGGTATGGGAACCATTTCCACTCTTTTAATTGAATATTATGTTGTCTACTTTTATTTTTCATTTCACTTGTACATGCTTAGCCATAACAATAAAATGTAATCTTATTAGTCAGAAGCTTGGGATTCATAAAATCCTTATGGTGTTTACTTTTAGATTATTACAAGACATTAGAATTATTTTATAATTCCCACAATACTTTTATTGCAAATATGTAGGTAGAGCAGAAATGTAATGGTCATTAAATGAAAAATAGATTGATGAGGTTTGTCCATATGATGAGAAAAGGAGAGCAGCAATACCCAAGATAAATGAAATGGCAGTAAATCAACCTGTGGAATGGCCAAAATAATTATCGAAGATACAATATTGATGAAGAATTTTACCATATTGGAATTTTTATAGAAACTACTCAAAATAGATAATGGAAAATATGTGTAAGGATGATAATGGTAAAGTGCCTAGCCAACATCATTTAAATTGGAGGCTTCCCATTTATCAGGATTGGTAATCCACAATGTCAGTAGTAAAGTGACTCCATACCTGTTCAAACCATCAATTTTTGGGCTCAGGCCATATCATCCTGATGGAAGGTTCCTTTAAGTAGCTTCCTAGGGTATATTTGACTACAGTGATATTCCCAGAGAATTAACCTTAAGGTCTCCAGAATTCTAACAACTGGCGCAAATATCCTTAAAGTTCCTTTAAGGATATCGCATAATTGCAGAGGACGTATTCTTGACACGCCACATAGCAATCTTCAGCCCGAATAGAGTTTACGCTTCGGGGGGGAAAGTGGCAAAAACGAAGGGGAGCCGTTATTAAGGTACCCTTCCTCCATTACTATCTTAGTATCTAGATGGCGCCATCGTCGCCGCCATGTTCATTCCTTTATCTGTAGCGATCTCGCTCGGTGATTTTCCCGATTGCTCTCTCGTTACCTTGGATTATTTTGGATTTATCATGCAATCTCCAGCCTCTTCTGCCCTGGAAAGTTGAGTATTTGATCTTTACATTGCATAAATTTTAGCTCTTGCCTCACAGTGAAATTAAGTCAGATTAAGTTAATCTTAGTGAAAGAGTTGTTGCCTGAACTAGAGGCGTCATGGGCGCTGTCGTTCGTAACGCATGAGTTATTTAGTTAGCCAGAACGACTTTCCCAGTATAAATAGCATAAATAAAGATAGCTATTTAGTCTTCATTGCTAGGAGTTAATTATATTATGCCGATAGTATTCGTAATAGTTTCGACAATTTAGGTAACGAACCTTGCTTACGCTAGGCTTCCTAGCCTAGGGGTTTCAGTTTACTTTCATGCATGATATAATAGACATTCCTAGTGTTATTAAATTTAAATGAAGCTACAGTATTTAGGCAATTTATACATGTGAGATATATTGATTGCATATAAAATTTCCTCTTCTAAGATAGTATACGAGAGAGTTTCGGTGATTTAGGTAGTCGATTCTCGCTGCCACTGGGCTACTAGCCTAGTGGCTTTAGTATACTTTCATACATGTTCCCTGGTTACCCTCGTGTATCGTTTTATCAATTCAGGCGGAGATAGATATCTCCTAGAATTGTTATATATAGCGATACTCTTCTCCAGTGGAGATTTAAGGGTAATCCCTCCTTCCCTCTGAGTGTAGCCTTAGGCTACAACCCTAGTTGGTCGTGCCTCGAGTTGTCATTCAGGCAGGACTAAGCTAGGGTTTTCAGTCCCTTCCCTTAGCCACAGATGGCAGGTTCTGAGTTTCGGTCAGAACCTCAGAGTTGATAGTCTTGTGCCGGCAGCTGGCCGGCAGGGTGAATAGTCATTCCCCTGTTGGATTATGCTGCCGGCATAGGAGGCTAGGCCTCCCCTAGACTGCACCTGAAGGGGTTATATGATATTGCAACCTTCTCCCTGTGGTCAAGTATACTAGTCCTGTGCTTGCAGACCCTAGACTGAAGAATAGACATTCTTCTGCCGCCTAGGATGGTGCCGGCACTAGGGGTGGTGGCAAGATTGCTGCCAGCCCCTTAACTGTATTGGCAGACCCTAGGCTGGAGAATAGATATTCTCCTGCCGCCTAGGATGGCGCCAATACTGAAACAGAGTTTCTTTGAGGTATGGTAGGACCGGCAACCCTGCCAGCTCCTTCCACACCTCATACAGGACCCTTTTCCCTCCCCCCTCTGTCCTTTAGTGATGGCCTAGCCATCGCAACCCTTTGGCCGTCGTCCTACAATCTCACCGCTTGCCGGAAGGTTGTAGGGCCGGCTCAGGCTTCTGCTTGTAGTGGACTAGTCGGTCAGTTTTCCCTTATGGACGTAAGGCTCCGGGAGAGCTGTGCCGGCTGGGCCGGCTGCCGGCAGAGGATCCATTTACTGTAGAGTGTTCTTCAGTCCTCTCTTGGACTGCCATTCACAAACCTGTGGCTTGCAGAGACCGGCAATGGTTGTGGATGGGTGGAAGTCTGAACAATACATTCTCCCCTTCAATTTGAACCCTCATTCTGGAGGAAGGCATCATCATCCTTCACTCCTTGCTTTCTCTCTCTTTATCGGCTAGTGCCGCCGGGTACTAACCTAACCAGCAGATGCCGGCCACTACCCTAGCCGGCAAGGTGCTGGTTGGACTTGTGCGCCAGCAGCCAACGAGCCGCCGGCACAACTTACTTGGGTTCAGACTGCCGGCTACTACCCTGACCGGTAAGACGACGACTGGACTAGTGCGCCGACAGCCGGTGATCCGTTGCTGGTCACCATCCCAGCTGCCAATGCGCCGGCTGAACTGTGCCCCAGGTACTAGCCTAGCTGGCAACATGCCAGCTAGAACTACAGTATATGACTATACAGTAGCCAGTATATTTGCAGTATAGATCATACTGCAAACAGAAAACTATAGTATAAAGTATACAGTAGTTATATTTCCAACATACTCTGTGTCCATGCACAGTCTATTGTTGAGACCATACTATATAAGGAAAGGAAATTTCTTTCCATACACTGATAGATGATCAATTACAAATGACCCTCATTATTAAACCTTTGGGAAGTCGGTGTTAAGTTACACTTATCTATCCTTACAGGGTAGAACACTTCCAATGGGCCTCCTGAATAGGATAACCCTAGGCTTTAATTTTGAGGGAGGTCACAGCAATTGGCTGGGCAGGAAACACTTGTATGTGTCTTTCCTAATTCATTTCTAGCTTACCTATCCTAAGCTATATGTAATAAAAGGCAAAAATATTAATAATATTTATTTAGTTTATCTAGTGAGATGAACTACCATATACAGTAGGGTCCCGAATTATGCGAGAATTTGGTCGATGAAAGGCCTCATGTAATTGGAAATTCGTATATTTCGAAACACATCATGGCGGCAAACAGCAACCTACCCGTCAATTTTTTTTCACTCCATTTCTAGCTTTCTAGCTATATATATACTGTATATACACTGTATGTATGTATATATATATATATATATATATATATATATATATATATATATATATATATATATATATATATATATATTTATATAGATAGATAGATAGATAGATAGATAGATAGATAGATATATATATATATATATATATATATATATATATATATATATATATATATATATATATATATATATATATATATATATATATATATATATATACATATACATATACATATACATATATATACTGTAGCTTTTATCTTAACAATACTTTAAGAAATCCCTCTTATAGATTTTTTTATAAAATACTGTACAAAATTTCTTTTATGGATAAATAAAACAATAAAAAGTTGTTAAAGTTTTGATAATTTTCTATGACTGTAGTATTTACTACTGTACTATGCATAGCTTACTGTTTTCAGTATTTTCCGAATGATGTAGAATTATTTCCTATAGATACAAAAAACAAAAAAGGGTTTTCAAGGTTTGATACAGTATCTAGCAATAGTTAAAAATTACAGTATAGTACTGTATATCCATGATGACACTCCCACACGTAAACACGGCCACTAGGCGCTTGTGTGCACTAGGCTGCTGTACAATAATCTACCGTAATTTTCTGCCAGAAAACATCTAAGCGTCCCCCCTGGACCAGGTTGCCGCTAATGTACCGTCACGCTTTTTTTGCTCTGAGCGGTCATTTCACTAATGATAATTTTTCAAAGTTAATATCATTTCTTTATGCTTATAATTCGTAATTATAGTTAAAAGTAGAGATATTTATTAAATGGTTGAGTAAAAAAAACAATTAATACTACTATTATTTCATTTCAAATGGCTACATAATACTGAATATTCTAATGGGTTCTTTTTATCTTCAATCGTAAATCTTACGCCTGGATAAGCAACAAAAGGAAAGGAAAGAGATAAGTCTCTCTCTCTCTCTCTCTCTCTCTCTCTCTCTCTCTCTCTCTCTCTCTCTCTCTCTCTCTCTCTCTCTCTCTCTCTCTCTCTGTGCGCATTTCCTTTCCCTTTATAGTTTTGTGAAATTTCGTTGTCCAGTCATTCGATAATGAGAAGTCATTTTTGCTTTCGGCATCGAAAGAAAACTTTGTTTCTTCAATATACTCATCACTGGAGGACTCAGAACTAGTGCTCTCATTATCAAACAGGTTATCATTATCAAATTCCTCAACAAGAATATCATTTATTTCATCTAAAGAAATAACCTTCCTCTTTAGACCGTTCATTACAAAAGGAACAACAAATAACCACTTATGCATGAACGCCCGAGCGCACTGATAGGAAACCAGTTTTCTAAGTTCTAACATCAAGCTACCTTCAGAAAAATAGTTGCCAGACATCATATAAGTTTCTATTCACAGTTCCCATATGCTGAGAGTGTTGCCAAGTGGTGATCCTATACTTACTATACGAGTAAACGTAATATCACGAGACAATTAAAGTCATGAACGGAATACAGTATACAGTTGAAGGCGGTACCGAGTAGATCGTGGTGAACGGTTTATCATGTGGGTGACGCTTAACAGGTTAAAAAAACATTTTATATAGTTCGGTATTTTCTCTATCCATCCTCTCCCAGAAAACCTTCAAATGTGAATTATCGGAATGTGTGCAGATCTTGACAGTGCGATAACTAGTTAGCGACTGAGAATAAAAAAAATAAAAAGCCCGATTGACGATGCTGATGAAGAGGATATCGAATACCGATTTTTCCCTAATTGATTTTTTCTACGTTCTGTCTAATCCAATGTACAGTACATTCTTATGTAAAGGGCGAACCCCAACATTCCTTAAGGGGCAATTACGTATAATTTCCACATTCCTCAAATACATATCAGCCTTAACCGGTGGGCTGATATGCTTGTCTCTCAAAAATGCATATCTTAAACACCGTGCAATGACATGGAACAAATTTTGAGTCTAACTACATTAAGAGGCTCCAATAATGAATTATGGCCTACAGAGTCACCGGAGAGAGAGAGAGAGAGAGAGAGAGAGAGAGAGAGAGAGAGAGAGAGAGAGAGAGAGAGAGAGAGAATAGGTGAACAGCATTAGCCATTATAAACAAACTATACCTATTCTATAATTTGTGTAAACTTGAACGAAATCAAGCAACACACCCTTTACACATTATTCGAGTGTCTTAAGACCATCAATAATATTAATGCAGCCACTTAATGCTGCTACACTTTAATTATAGATATTTTACCACCTATTTATAATCTTTATTTATAATAACATCTTTAGTAAAAGCTCTTCAATATCACTTTCAGGAGTAAATGCGTTTATGATCGACGATGAAACGTAAAAAAAAACGTTTTCCTTTTAAGGAGGCGTTTTTTTAGGGGGAAAAAAAAAAAACATGAAACAAAATTGCTCATATTTCATTTATTTTGATTTTCTAAGGATGAATAAAACAACATTAATTATAACATTATTATTACATAGTACCTGGTAAGATATCTTTTGCCGCAAAAGTTAACCTATTGACAGATGTTAAAATTGGTTAGCGAGTTCGTTATGATCGGCGATGGAACGTACTAAACAAAGTAATGGGTTTGGTTGTAGTGACATGTTTGGCAGTAGCATGATATAAAATAGTCTTTATTTAATTTAATTTTTGGTTTCAAAAGTACTATATAAAAGAATTTCAAACAATTTAGATGAAACGGAGCACAACGCACTACTACTGGATGATAGCGGTAGTCTTGCACACGAAAGCAACAAAGGTGTTCCCATGACGATGCTATTCTGTTGATTTTTTTTTTTTTTTTGGAAACTTTTCAATATTTCAAATGGCACTGTTGATTTTGATGGTTTTTAATTTAAAGTTTAATGAATAAGGATTTTTCACCATAATTACAACGTAAGTATAAAAATTAATTACAGTGATACCTCGGTACTCGACCATAATCCGTTCGAGATCCGTGTTCGACCTCCGATTTGTTCGAGTACCGAATTTTTTTTCCCCATAAGAAATAATGGTATATATTCTATTCCGTTCCCAAGCACTCGAACAGGCCCAAAATATTAATAAAACGTGTACCTAAACAACAATAATTATCTAAATGTGTATGAAATTGGTCAGAAAATCCTATAAAACAATTTTAAACCATTTACTGTACTAAAATAAAACAATTTTAAACCATTTTCTGTACTGTAGTGAACATACCTTTGAGCAGCGGTTCGATGGCATACAGGGATGGATGTGGAGAGGATGGAAGGGGGAGGTTACTGCTTGGAAGGAGAGTCCCCTTCCATGATGTGGCGGGGTAGTTCTCCTTCAGGAGTTGTTTCTCTCTCCAATGAAAGGGTGGGCAGATCTATTTCAGGGGTTTCTTCTCTTCTTTGTCTCTTCTTTGGAGGAGAAACAGGCTTTGATGTAGCAGCTTTCTTTTCTTTTGTGAAAAACTGGTCTATTGTTAATTGTTTCTTCCTCCTCTGCAGTATTCTTCGAAAATGATACATGACACTATCATTAAACATATGCACTGCCCGGTTTGCTACTGCAATTTCTGGGTGGTATTTTTCAGCAAAAGCCTGCACATCTGCCCACTTGGAACAAATTTCATTGATGAGAGAACTTGGAACATCCTCCCTTACCTCATCCTCTTCTGAAGATTCCTGCTCCACAATCAGATCCTGCTGCTGTTGTTGTTGCAGGTGCAACAATTCCTCCACAGTCAACTCGGTAGAATGGCTTTCTACAAGCTCATCAATATCATCCTTGTCGACCTCAAGCCCCAAACTCCTGCCCATGACAACAATTTCCTCAACGACATCAGTGTCATCAGAAATTACAGGGGTAGCAGTGCTTGGACCCGCCTCTGGTTGGAAACCTTCAAACTCCCTCTCTGTGACACATGATGGCCACAGCTTACGCCAGGCAGAGTTCAATGTCCTATAGGTCACACCTCGCCAAGCTTGGTCAATCATGTTAACAGAGTTGAGGATGCTGAAGTGTTCCTTCCAGAATTCCTTTAGGGTCAACTTCGTGTCACTGGTCACTTCAAAACACTTTCTGAAAAGGGCCTTGGTATAGAGTTTTTTGAAGTTTGAAATGACCTGTTGGTCCATGGGCTGGAGTATGGGAGTAGTATTGGGGGGCAAGAATTTGATTTTGATAAAGCTGTATTCTTCTTTCAAGTCATCCTCGAGACCTGGAGGATGTGCAGGAGCATTGTCCATAACCAGAAGACATTTCATTGGCAAGCTCTTTTCAATGAGGTAAGCCTTAACCTGGGGGGCAAACACTTCGTTTATCCACTCAGTAAAGAATTGTCTTGTGACCCAAGATTTAGTGTTCGAGCGCCACATAACTGGTAGTGCACTTTTACAAATATTATTTCGTTTGAACACCCGGGGGTTGTCCGAGTGGTACACTAACAAGGGTTTGATCTTGCAATCGCCACTTGCATTTGCACACAGCAACAATGTTAGCCTATCTTTCATTGGCTTGTGACCTGGCATCTTCGTCTCGTCCTTGGTAATGTACGTATTGGCTGGCATTTTCTTCCAAAATAACCCAGTCTCATCACAATTAAAGACTTGTTGTGCGATCAAATTTTGTTCATTTATGTACCGATCGAATTCCCCCACGTATTTATCGGCTGCAATTTGATCCGAACTAGCTGCCTCCCCATGCCTAGTAACACGATGAATACCTGTTCTATTACGAAACTTTTCAAACCAACCCCTGCTCGCTTTAAATGTAAATGAATCACTTTCACTGGTACTCGGACTTTTCTTCACTAATTCTTCATAGATATGCAACGCTTTTTCACAAATGAACGCTTCACTAACACTTTCCCCGGCCAACTGTTTTTCTTTAATAAATATTAAAAGCAACTTTTCCATCTCCTCAATCACTTGTGGCCTTTGCTTAGTTACCGCCGTAACTCCCGTTGCAACATTCGCCTTCTTAATCATTTCTTTATGCTTTAAAAACGTAGAAATGGTCGACTTCGCCATTCCGTATTCTACCGCTAAATCGGACACTCGTACACCATTCTCATATTTCGCTATAATTTCCTTCTTCAACTCGATCGTTGTTCGCACTGTTTTCCTCTTCTCCTTCCCCTTAACACTCATTACTTTCTTGGGACTCATTATGAAAGCTAAAAAAGCAATTAAAAGCACTGAAAATCACTAAATCACAACGAATGCTGATCGCGCGTTGTCTGAGTGACGCTCTCGAGAGAACTGATGCTTCCCGAACAAGCGAGAGTGGCCGAGATGGCGCGATCATCACAAAGCCCATGCGGTCGTCACGTGTTCGGCTGGTCGAGTACCGAATTTTTGGTCGAGCACCGCAGCAAAAATTTCTCGAAAATTTTGGTCGAACTCCGAATTGTTCGAGTATAGAGTCGTTCGACTACCGAGGTATCACTGTAGTACAAATATGGAATATTATACATATAGGTGTTGGACAGTTAGGCTAGCCTAGCGACAAGTTCACACAACAGATGGGCAAACCTTAACATTTTTCATCCAAAACTAGTCTTAAAATGTTTGAACAGAAATCTTTCTCTCACATTCTCCCCCCCCCCCTTCTCAGACATCAGGGAACCATCACCCCTCCCCCCCCAATACAATTAAGAAAACAATAGATTTCCTACGCTTCCCGGTGCTTGACTCGCGGATTTAGAAAGCTCCTCGCAGATACAGGAAATCTAATTTTTAAAAACTATCGATCGTGTAATTGAGGAATCGCGTAATTAGAACACGTGTAATTCGGGACCCTGTACTCATTTTGTTTTCCTCTCTTTATAGGAGGACCACCCTAAGTGCCACCGAGTCTTCTGCAACGTCAGGAGCAAGGACTTCTGCGGCCACGAGGAGTGCAGGGCGCACTCCCTCTGTTCCATCCCCAAGGGACCTCTCAAGTATTGGGACCCTCAGGTATGTAATGTATGCAAAGCCTTGGTTAGTGAGGCATTTGATGACCCCAAGACAACGGAGTCAAGGGATGCAGCACGGAGTAAGCTGCGTAGATTGGTCCGTGGCTTCCAGAAGAACGCCACGGGGCTTTACCTTCCGAATGAGCGGATGCAGGCCTGTCTGTTCCCTAAGGCATCTGCGGATGCCGTCATACCACAGCCTCACCTTGAGATCCCTTGCGTCCAGATTTCCGTAGATACGGATGTCTCGGATGCGATGAACGACATCCATCTAGATGAGAGGATGTCAGAGGTGTCAGAAGACACCGAGAAGGACCTTCTTGCGGAAGGTCAGGAAGAGGAGTCTACCTTGGCTCCTGAAACCGAAGAGGATGAAGTCGAATCGGTGTCCGTTTGGTCGGTTCCAGCCCCAGAACCAGTGCCCTCTACGTCCTCTGCTCCTCCATCTGATGAAATGGGGAAGACTCTGTCTACTTTCATGTCAATGATGGAGAGATTTCAGAAGCTGAGTGAAGAAAGGGAAGCTGCATTGAGGAAGGAGATACATCAGCTCGCAGCATCCCGCGGGTCTCACAAGAGACTCAACGTGAAGGACCTTCCTTCATGTTCTGATGTAAACCCGTGGAGGCATGCAGAGTACACGCCGATCACAAACGGGAAGATATTCATTTCAGAAAAGCTTGGAACCGTCCTCATCGAAGATGTCGACTTTTGGCCCAGCTTTGAGTCTTATCCAGACTGTTTTGTCCGTCTGAAGGCGGAACCTGTGTCTAAAGAGGAGACAGGCGAAAGAGGTCATAATTCTTGACCATGGAAAAGCTCTGGCTTTAATGGCTAGCAGTATGAAAGACAGGGGTTTCACTAACTCTAAAGGGCCAGCCCTGAGTAAGAAACACCCTTTCTTGCTCCAACTAGACTGGCCTTTCCCTTCGCGGAAAAAGTGTTCAAGGCAGCGATGAAGGCAGTAGAAATTGGGAAACCTTGCCTACAGACCATAAGGACTGGAGGGAAATACACCTTACCTTCTCAGTCGGGAAGTTAGAGGCGGATATTGCTGGATGCCACTTCAGTGAAAACCTCCTTAAGTTGTCTGATTTTCTCTTGCGCAGAGAGCAAGAGACAAAGGAAAGGCTTGCCGCATCTCTATCCCTCCAGACTACCTTGGAGGCAATGGCAAGCGACCATAGAACCCCAGATATGTTTATGGTCGTGGCCAAGTCACACTTGACAACACTAGTCAAGGACCTGTATGGCTTCGTTAGGGCCAGAAGGGCTTGTAGGGAGTTCGTGTTTGCTTCAGCTGCGGTGAAGCACGAACCCAGGAAGCTGATATCTTCCAATATATGGGGATAGGACCTCTTCCCGAGCGAAGTGTTCAAGAAAATTGTCGACAAGGCTGCCACGGAGAACAGGAATTTTCTCCATAAGTGGGGTATGTCGTCTAAAAGGAAGTCTTCCCCGGATGAGGGTCCCCAACCAAAAAGGAAGACAAAGAGGCCAAAGTTGCCCTCTTGCCCCGCCAGACAACAACAATTTCTCATGACCGCGGTGCCCCAGATGGTGGCACAACCCCAACCCACCTACCAGATGGTACCCCAGCAGATGGTGACCCAGTCACCAGCCTTTACTCCCGCCTATGAGAGGCAGACCACTACCTTTCGCCCTAAAGGTAGAGGGTCATATAGAGATTCCTCTAGACGCCCCTGAAGAAGAAGAGGAGGTAGGGGAGGGCGCGGTCAAGGAGGCAAGTCCTCCGGACAAGGCAAAGCATTGAGATGCTTCCGGTAGGAGGAAGACTCCATTCATATCGGGATCTCTGGACCTTCGATCCCTGGGCCCACAGACTGATCAAGAACGGACTAGGTTGGAGCTGGAAGACAGCTCCACCATCATTTCCTCAATTCTTCCAACACCACCCCCGTTCTGGAAGAATATACCTGAGAACTCTTGAGCAAATGGATAATAAGGAGGGCAAAGTCCATCAAATTCCAAGGAAGGCTGTTTTGTGTTCCCAAGGACTCAGACAAACTCGGAGTCATTCTGGACTTGTCGCCACTCAACAAGTTCATAGTAAACTACAAGTTCAGGATGTTGACCCTTCAACACATAAGGACCCTGCTGCCAAAACGGGTGTACACAGTCTCCATAGACATGGCAGATGCCTATTGGCACATTCCAATCAATCGCCAACTCTCCTCCTACCTAGGATTCAGGCTACAGAAGAAGAAGTACGTCTTCAGAGCCATGCCCTTCGGACTAAACATAGCCCCAAGGATCTTTACAAAGCTTGCAGATGCAGTCGTTCAACAACTACGCCTAGAAGGTGTCCAGGTGGTAGCCTACCTGGACGATTGGCTGATGTGGGCAGTATCCGAGACAAAATGCATGCAAGCATCCAAGAAAGTGATCCAGTTCCTGGAACATCTGGGATTCAAGATCAACATCAAAAAGTCTCGACTATCTCCAGCTCAGGAGTTTCAATCACTTGGAATACATTGGAACTTACAGTCACACCGCCTCTCCATTCCATCAAAGAGGAGGAGAGAGATAGCGGGATCTGTCAAGAGACTTCTGAAATCCAACAGGATATCAAGACGCCAACAGGAGAGAGTGCTGGGCTCCCTTCAGTTTGCATCAGTGACAGACCCGGTGCTAAGAGCACTGTTATAGGATGCATCAGGAGTCTGGAGAAGATACACATCAAACGCTCAAAGAGATCTAAGAAGACCGATACCGACTCGACTACGATCACTTATCAAGCCATGGTCGAAGGCCAAGAACCTGAAGAGGTCAGTGCCTCTGCAACCACCTCCACCTTTAGTCATCATCCACATGGATGCATCAAAGGAAGGATGGGGAGGTCACTCTCACCAACAGAAAGTCCAAGGGACTTGGTCCTCTCTATTCAAGACCTTCCACACCAACATTTTGGAGGTCATGGCAGTCTTTCTCACGCTGAAGAAATTGTCTTCTCGCCATTCAGTCCACATAAGACTGATTCTGGACAGCAAGGTGATAATGAGATGTTTGAATTGTCAAGGTTTGAGATCACCCCAACTCAACCATGTGATGTTGGCCATTTTCCGCTTGGCGGAAAAGAAGAGATGGCACTTATCAGCAATTCACCTTCAAGGGTTCCGCAATGTGACGGCGGACGCTCTATCCAGGCTCACGCCGATAGAATCAGAATGGTCCCTAGACGCAGGATCATTCTCCTTCATCTTACGTCAAGTCCCAGAACTGCAGATCAACCTCGTTATGTGGCCCCATACGAGGACCCTCTAGCGGAAGCGGTGGACGCCATGTACCTCAACTGGAACAGCTGGACCAGGATTTACCTGTTCCCTCCAACCAACCTTCTGTTGAAGGTCCTCAACAAACAGATCCTTTCAGGGAACAACAGCCCTAGTGGCTCCCAAGTGGCCCATGAGCAACTGGTTCCCTCTAGTATTGGAATTGCAGCTGAGGCTGGTCCCTCTGACTCAACAAGTACAGAAGTAGACTGTCTTCGCTTCATTACAGAAAACCCAAGACCTTCATCTCATGATTTTCTCTCCTTAGCAGTTAAGAAAAGGCTTGAGATCTCGAAAGATAGTATTGACTTCTTAGAAGAATATAAGTCTAAATCTACCAGAAGGCAATATGAGTCGTCTTGGAAGAAGTGGGTTGCTTTTTTCAAGGCAAGAAAACCAAAAGAGATCTCAACAGATTTCTGTTTATCCTTTATTCACCTTCATGAACAAGGTTTAGCAGCCAACACGATAACAACGTGTAAATCTGCCTTGACTAGACCTTTGCTTTATTCCTTCCAAGTAGACTTATCCAATGAAATCTTTAACAAGATCCCTAAGGCCTGTGCTAGACTTAGGCCTGCAGCACCTCCGAAGCCCATCTCATGGTCCTTGGATAAGGTACTACACTTTGCCTCAACAGTGAACAATGAGGACTGCTCTCTGAAAGATTTGACTCAAAAAGTTACATTCTTGTTTGCTCTAGCCTCGGGGGCCAGAGTTAGTGAAATAGTGGCCCTTTCTCGGGATGAGGGCCATATTCAGTTCACAGAAGTGGGAGAACTGAATCTTTTTCCTGACCCAACGTTTCTCGCCAAGAATGAGCTACTTACCAAAAGGTGGGGTCCCTGGAGAATCTGCCCTCTGAAGGAAGATGTCTCGCTGTGTCCAGTAGAATGTCTAAAGATCTATCTTCGTAGAACTTCAGAATTCAGGGGAGAACAGCTCTTTAAAGGAGAAACATCGCGCTCAAACTAGTCCCTAAAACAACTAAGGGCAAAGATCACCTACTTCATTCGCAGAGCGGATCCTGACAGTTTACCCGCAGGTCACAATCCTAGAAAAATTGCTTTGTCATTGAACTTCTTCCAATACATGGATTTCGAGCATCTTCTCTTGTATACTGGATGGAAGTCATCCAGAGTGTTTTTTTTAAACACTACACGAAGCAAGTGCAAGAATTGAAAAGGTATGTGGTGGCAGCAGGTAGTGTGCTAAAACCTGTCACTTAGCGCTGCGAGGAACAGTGAATTGATTGGGACTGTTATGTATAGGGTGTGCGTCTTGACACCTTACAGTGCAACATGTAAAGTGAAGTGTCACTAGGGTGACACTATGGACTGTTCCAGTTACTAAAGGTGAAGAAACATAGAGTTAACACTTGTGCCATCTGTTTTTACAGTGTGAAAAGACAGTCATTCACAGAAATGTATATTAAGAAATTTATAAAATTTTTCTGTTTGGTGGCATTAACTATCATTTCCTTTCAGGTGAAACAAGTATTTCTGATCTTGTCTGCATTTTTATGTTTCTTGTTATTCACTAGCATTTTTTGTGTTACTATAAAATGTATGTTGAACTACTATTTATTGATAACCAATAAATAATTTTTAATTGATTGGTATTTGCGTCTTATTTCGCCCCAAATTTAGATAAATAAATATTTGTGCGAGCATTATTTATTTATTCCCTTTTAATCTGCATATTAACATGAGAACAACTAAAATAACTTTGTTCTTACATGTATACAAACCTTTTCTGCCTATGCATACCTTGTTTCTACACGGATACAAACTTGTCTGTTGTTGCAGACAGCTAAACCTGTATGCCTTGAATGCTATAGTGGCATATGTAAACCTTTGTTCGTATTGGGACTACAAACTTCGACTGATTGGGTATACAGCGAGACCTGTATGCTTTTTGTCGCTAGGTTTGTTCATATGGGATATGCAAACCTCGAGACTTTTCCTAAGTCTGGTATGACTCTTCCCTGCAGGGGGCAGGAAGCACTAACATAGTTCATGATTAGAAGTAATGACTTATAACGGTAACGTCATATGTCTCTAAGGTCTGAGCGACCAAGGAAATATTGTCTTGAGGTTAAGTCACAGTTGGAAATCCACAGATACATTAAAGCTCTGGTAACCTTCCATCAGGACGACATGGCCTGAGCCCAAAAAATGTTTTTGAGCGAAGCGAAAAATCTATTTTTGGGTGAGATAGCCATGACGTCCTGATGGACCCGCCCTCCTTTTTATGAAAAGGCCTTAGGAGGATCCCTCACAAAACTACTGTATCTGTAGCACCTTGCTCAACGCTACAAGGAATAAACATAGCGGCGACGATGGCACCACCTAGATACTCAGATAGTAACGGAGGAAGGGTAGCTTTATAACAGCTCCCCTTTGTTTTTGCTACTTTCCCCCTCGAAGCGTAAACGATATTCGGGGTGAAGATTGCTATGTGGCGTGTCAAGAATACGTCCTCTGGTATTATGCGTTATCATTAAAGGAAACTTTAAGGATATTCGCGCCAGGAGTTAGAATTCTGGATACCTTAAGGTTAATTCTCTGTGAATATTACTGTAGTCAAATATATACCCTAGGAAGCTACTTAAAGGAACCTTCCATCAGGACGTCATGGCTATCTCACCCAAAAATAGATTTTTCGCTTCCCTCAAAATCCGTTTTTCAAGCTTGAATGTTAACTACAACAAGCCATCTGTTTCAGTTCCTGTACTGTATCTTAATATGAATATACAGTATTGAACTGTGACTTCCCTAGCAATAGCACAGGTGTTGAAATTAGATCATCTTCAGGTGTCTAATGGTCTAAAATGCTATGTAAATTTTTTTTTCAAACTAAACTCTCGTGATTTATGAAAATCTGTTTAAACTTTTTAAATTTTTCACTGATGAAAGCAAGCCTATTTTCTGAGCCTTTTTAAAAGCTTGTTCATTAAGTAATCATGATAAAATTTTGCCAAGAATTTTCATATACAGTAGATATATCAAATAGTATTTTAATTATTTGACCATCAGTTTACATTTAACTTTGCATATATTAACTTTGTTTTTCACTGTGAAATCTCTTATAACATTATTGTGAAATAAAAATAAATGATCACTGTATAATAACAAATTTTTACCTTCAATACTTATGTGATGTCATGGGTTGGTTTAAATCATTCTGGTAGGACTATTTAGTAATGTTATTGAAATAAGTACATTTTTATTAATGTTATGTAAATCATCCAGAGATCATGATATAAATAATTAAATCATTTTTTCTCATGTAAGCAGCTTTCAGATATTTTGATAAACAAGGTTCTTGGCTAATTTTGCACTACAGTATGTTGTAATTTTTCTTGGATGATATAATATTAATGCTAATGAATAATTCTTCCAACTCATTTCTTACATGTCTGTCTCAGATTATGGAGAAACTTCTTGGGGTAAATTTGTATGTTGATTTTTAGTAATAGTAATTTTATTGTTCAGAGCCTTTCCGGGAACTAATGTTATTATTCCATCAGTAGTGCTCATTATTAACCAGCTATTTATTTTATTTATCAATTATTAGGGATACAGTATAGTTTTGCATGGAAATTAGACATCTCATTACACTGCAAATTATTAAGGCAAGTATGTTCCATTTAGCATTTTGATACTTTGGAAGTATAAACAGGTTTGTAATCTTGAAAGTTTGGGCAATTGCCAAGCAGTATATCTGAAGTTAAGTAAATAGTAATAATCTTGGATGCCAATATTGTTGCTAAATTAATTGAACATAGATAACGGCAATCAAAGTTTTAAAAAAAATGTTGTATATCAACTTTTTATACCATCATTGCTTCTACATAGTTGATTACCTCCCAGAGTAGTCATACAGAGAACACAAATGATGTTTTGAATCTTCTTTTTTTTTTCTTTTTTTTTTTTTTATAAATAGTTGTTATAACTTCACATATTTGGAAGTTTTGCTTGTGGTAGAGGAGGTTCTTCATATATTTTGCAAGGACTTATTAGATATATCCAAACATATTAGTGGTTTATGTTTCTCTGTGTACAATAACTAAGCATGTTGTGTTTGCATATATAATATATTTTCAGTAGCAGTATTTTTATTTAAATTTTTATGAAAAATTTCAAGCCTTATTGCCATAGAAATATCAGTAATTTTTGAAGTTTTTATATGGCATATAATGAATACAGTCGGTGATGCACATTGCATAGCTATACAAATTTATAGGAATGATCTGTTAGGTGTGTTTATTTTAACATTCTAAATTTAAAGTCTTTTTGATTATAGTAGTATGAGAAACAAAAGTAGCTACTTTATGAAACTAAAATTATGCATAAGATTACAACTGGTAACATTTTGAATGAATACCAATGACAGGGGTTATTCGTTCATGGTTTTTTGTTCTTAATGTTTGAAACTTGGTTGAGACTCATCTAACTACTATACTGAATATTGTGGTTTTCATTTACTTTCCTTTTCTAGGATGAAAAATATGTTTACAAGGACTGGGTGAGTCTAGACCGTTGTAAGGTGGACAACAACGTCACCAGTGGGGGCGGAATCACTAAGAACAAGCTGAATAGCTTTTACTTAGTTCTCGGAGAGAACAAGGCAGCCTACACCATCATCACCAAAGACATTGATGCGAAGGAGAAGTGGATGAAGAACATAAGTGAAGCTATGTAAGTTTTAAAAGGATTTTCTCCTACACGAACACAAACATTGATCTCTTCTTGTAGTATGACTCCTATTATTATTATTATTATTATTATTACTGTTATTATTATTATTATCATTATTATTATTATTATTATTATTATTATTATTATTAACAACGGGTAAGTTACAACCCTAGTTGGAAAAGTAGGATGCTACAAGCCCAAGGGCTCCAACAGGGATAAATAGCTGAGTGAGAAAATACAATAAGGAAATAGATAAACTGTTTATTAGAAGTTATAAATAAAGAATATCAAATATCTTCTTAGGATCAGCATACGAGGCCTGTCTAAAAAGTATCCGACCTTATGCCGGAAAAAATATTTCACATACCTGACAGGATTTGGATCCTAATCCCCTTCAAAGTAGGCCCCTTGTGCTTGCACACACTTAGCCCACCAATCCATCCACTGCTGGAAACACCTCTGGAAGTCTTCTTTTGGAATGGTGTTCATCTTCGATGTCGCGTTCCGCATTATCTCTTCACTAGTCTCAAAACGGGATCCTTTCAGTGGCGTCTTCAATTTTGGAAACAACCAGAAGTCACAAGGAGCCATGTCTGGAGAGTAGGGAGGTTGGCGAACGACTGGAATTTCATGTTTGGCCAAGAAATGTTGGATCAATTGGGATGAGTGTGCGGGGGCGTTGTCGTGATGCAGTTGCCAATTTTTCGCCGTCCACATGTCTGGCCTTTTGCGCCGAACTGCGTCACGGAGACGCCGGAGAACATCTTGATAGTACTCCTTTGTCACTGTTTGTCATTTCGGTACATATTCGTGATGCACAATTCTACGGATATCAAAGAAGACAGTCAGCTTCACCTTCATTTTGCTTGGCACCTGTCGCGCTTTTTTCAACCTTGGAGACTCGGGATGCTTCCATTGCGACGACTGTCTTTTTGTTTCTGGGTCGTACCCGTACACCCATGACTCATCTCCAGTTATCACGGTGTTCAGAAACTGAGGATCAGTGTTGGCAGTGTCCAGAAGGTCCTTTGCAGCTTGAAAACGGAGGTCCTTTTGTTCCAGCGACAACAACCTGGGCACAAATTTTGCCGCCACTCTGTGCATGTTCAAATCATCACGCAAAATTGCATGTGCGGAATCTTTACGCACTCCAACCTCTTGGGCAATCTCCCGCACGGTCGAACGACGATCTACCATCACAAAATTTCGCACCCTCTCAACAACAGCTGCACTCCGAGCAGTTTGGGGCCTGCCAGAACGCTGGTCACTCTCTGCTGATGCGCGGCCACTTTTGAATCAGTTGAACCACTCCTTAATTTGTGTTACACCCATCACATCTTCTCCAAACACCTGCGGAATCTTACGAATTGTTTCGCTTTGAGTATCACCAAGCTTTTGACAAAATTTGATGCAGTATCTTTGCTCAACACGTTCAGTCATCTTGAGAGAATCGGTAATCCGACAGACACGTTGTGTAGCACCTCACTCAGTGAAAAAATTCACGCATGCTCATGAAGGTGTCTTCCTTCACTGTGCAGAGTGGCACCACGCTATCGTCTCTATTTCGCACGGGAAAAATAAAGGTCGGATACTTTTTAGACAGGCCTCGTATATAAACTAAAAAGAGAGACTTAATGTGAGCCTGTTCAACATATAAACATTCACAGCAAGTTTGAACTTTTAAAGATGGGAGAGTGATAAACAAGAAGCTAAAACAAAAGTAAAGGAATAATGACTCGAGTTTAAGTAAAGAGAAATACAAATTGCTTTTAAAATTTTGTGATATTTGGACTTTTTGGTATTGCACTAGTTTGCAACTTTGTCAACCAGTCGCTGTTTGTTGTTGGCATGTATTTGTGGCTTCAGTTATAAATGATTACTTTACTTTTAGTCAAAATTATTTCAGGTTGGAGATTCATCTTTCTTTTGTGACTAAATATTTGAACTTTAGAAGAAATACTTTTTTATCTTCAGTTTGAAATCTGATCTTAGGCTCATGTTCTCAGTATTGATTATCTTACAGTGGAACCTCTACATACGATCTTAATTCGGTTCGGGACCTAGATCGTATATTGGAGCGAATATTCCCATAAGATTACACTGTAATTAGTATTTTTAAATATTTAACTTAGCCGGTGAATATATAATAGCTGCAACTCTGTTGCTCGACAGACAAAAAACAGTAAAAACTCGCCAGCGATCGCTATACAGGTTGCGGGTGTGCCCACCAGCGCCAACTGTCGGCCAGATACCACTCTCGATGTAAACAAAGACTCAATTTCTTCTCTGTCGACGTGTCGACAAGACGTACTTTTACTCGCTGTAGAACCTGGAGTTTTCTCAACATATTTGGTGAAGTACTTCATTTTGGTTTGAGCTTTCGCAGTGCAGGTGTTTTATCTTCATCTTAAATCTTGAACTCGTTTTTGGATAGATTTAATTTTTGATGACAAAGAGAGTATGGACTTTCTTTGACTTTTAAATGGCCGACCCTTCCCTTAGACAGAAGTGTGTTTAGGCTTTTAGCAATGATCTTAACACGTTATAAATTAATTATAGATTTTCCTCTATATATTTTATATCTCACCGCCTTTATTAGGCCTCTTCGATTAACTTTCCATTTATAATAAACAAAAATAAATTTTAATGATTTGTTTATATGCGACCTTTCCTGAGAGTAGGCGGTCCTAACTTGGAAACCGAAGTTAAACAACGTTGAGCCCTTTTCAATCGTAATAGCTTTTAAAGAGCTAATGATTTAAAACTTTTTAAATGAATATTTTTAATAAATATTTTATGAAAGATTTTCTTTGAATAGTCTTCGTACTGTTTTCAAAGATGAACTAACGTTTAGTTTATTTATGCTACGCAGTTTGCGCTCTATCGTTACGATAGAAAGAGAGAGTATCACGGTTTCACTTTGCAGAAAGAGTAAATCGATTCTGACGTTTTGTTCATTCTTCTTTCAAAGCTTAAATGTTTTAAATTCTATTTTAACGGAACTTTTTAATTGAAAAACCTTTCAGTTTTTTCCTTTGGTCAAATAACATGTTTTTTTGACGAAACGTAATTGGGCTCTTCTCTTAGGAGCGAAATCAAGAGAGAGAGAGAGAGAGAGAGATAGAGACGGAGGGAGAGAGAGGAGAGAAAACGTTCCGTTCAAGCGGGTAACGCTGTTCTCGAGTTACTCTCGTCCCTAGTCTCTGTACGGGGAGAAAGGATAAAACATTTTTAGTTTTATTCTCGTCCCCAGGCAATGTACGGTGAGAGATTGAAAACGAAGTTTTGAATGAACTAGTGTTTAGTCTCTTCCCCAGCCACTGAATTTTTTATCTTAAAAGATGTTTACTGTGTTTTGCTGGTATTAATGTGCTTGCATTATACGACTGATTTCGCATTTACTACCTTTTGATGAGGGTAGAATTGCGTGCTTCAGGTAGAAATCAGTAAAAGTTTTGATTTCAGTGAAATAAGTGCAAACAGAAAATCTTAGTGATAAAGTGATATTGCGCAAAGTGTTACAGTGTTGCGTTACCGAGGGTTCGTCTGTTCGTGCCTGTCGTTCACCTAGTCCGGGACCTCTTGCAAGCTCCCAAGCCCAGGGGAGAAGTAATGTCGTACGACTTATGGGTTCGAGAGGCCTTGATCAGCGAACAGACGTTCCCTCTATGGTATCGGGTGTATCTTACCAAGATCTCTCCTACCATAAGGCAAGAGAGACAATTTTCTCCTCGTCATCCGAAGGCTTTTCGCATAAGAAACCTGAAACAAGGTTTCGAGGCCCTTAAGCGAAAGTCAGTCCTTTCAGGACAGGTCCAGCATCCTGGTTGTAGCCATTAGGACAGCTCTGACCCTATGCAGTCATCGGAAAACTGCTCGCTGCCTAACAAAAGCGTAACACAAGACTCCGAGAGTCTTTTTGTTGGCAAGGTTTTGCGGTCACAGACGTTACCCTCATCTCTTACCGCAACCATTTCCGTTGATCCTAAATGGGTTGTACGGCAAGACATGCAGTATAAGCTTGCCTCCCTTATGGAAGACTATTCTGCCGATTAGTACGTTGAGCCTAGCCGTTTATCTCATCCGAGATCCTGGCTTTCAGCCAACCTAATGTTCCTTTGTGCGTCCTGGTGACGTTGGCATAGCTAAGTCACATCAGTCAGGTTGTTTAGAACCACACTCGATGCGGTCTTGTGTGGATTTTCAGCCACATTTGGACGTTAGGCCACTTGCTGATGCTCCTGTTGACGTTCAGGACGTTCGCTAACAATCGGAGTTGACTTGTTTTGACGCTGTGCGTCAACCTCCGCATTCTAGAGTTGTTTTGACTGCTCAATCTAGGCGGTCAAAGCAGTCTCGAGTGGACGCTGTGCGTCCTCACGCACCTGTTGTTGTTGACAGTTCACAGACTGTCAAGCAGTTACATGACGTTGCGTCCTGGTCTCTCTCACCTGTTGTTGTTGACAGTTCACAGACTGTCAAGCAATTACATGACGTTGCGTCCTGGTCCGCTACTAATGCACCAGTGCGTGTGGACTCTGCTTGTAAAGCATTGCCACCACGGTAGGTCTCTCCCTTGCTTGAGACTCAGCTATTATCGGACAAACTTCCTTTAGATGAGGAAGTTGCTGTTCCCCCTCCTACTGATATTCCCTTGAGGACTCTGTCAGACGGAGAGGAGCCTAAAGCTGCTTAGCCCTCTATGGACTTTAATTAAATCATGCTGATTTTTAAGGATCTTTGTCCGGATCTTTTTGTAACTGCTGCTCCTCGTTCGCCTAAACGTCAGAGCTTACACTAGGCCTAGCTACTTCGAAGCCGTTGTTTTATAAGCTAGTGCTCTCTCGCTCTCCTAGAGAGCTTTACGTTTGCTAGGCGACTGGTTTATCACCAGGAGGAGTTTGGGGGATACAGCCTTTGCTTTCCCTTCTTTTAAACTGGCTTATAGAGCGAGAGTCTGATATGACACGAGAGAAGTTCTCGGCTTGGGAGTTCCTGCCTCTGCCCAGATAGACTTCTAAAATCTCGTAGACTCTCCCTGGTGCCTGGCCAGGAGACGCTCCAAGATTTTACAGGTCAACTTCACAGCTGTTTTCGAGCCTTTGAAGTTTTGCTGTACAATTATGTCATGCATAAACAAGGCTTTCAGGGATGGCTCCAATGATCTGACAGCCACGTTCTCTGCAGAGACAAGTCCCTCAGGGATAGCTCCATGATTTGGCAGCCATGTTCACTGCAGGAGTACGTAAGAGGCAAGTGCGCTCAGTGTGTTCATTGTCAAGACAAACTTCGCGATGAAGTCTACCAGGCTGTCTTGACAGCATTTATGGAAGGCGACTGGATGGTCTCTCTCGACCTTCAGGAGGCATACTTCCACATTCCTATACACCCGGATTCCCAACCGTTTTTGAGGTTTGTTTACAGGAATGTGGGGTACCAGTTTCGAGCTATCGGAGATCAGAGCCTCCCTGTACTTGGACGACTGGCTTCTCAGAGCCTCTTCCAGTCATCGCTGTCTGAAGGATCTCAATTGGACTCTAGATCTGGCCAAGGAATTGGGACTCCTAGTCAATTTGGAAAAGTCACAGCTGGTCCCATCCCAAACTATTCTGTATTTAGGGATGGAGATTCACAGTCAAGTTTTTCGGGCTTTTCCGTCGGCCCCCTGAATAGATCAAGCCCTGCTCTCCATCCAGAAGATGCTGAAGAAAGAACGCTGCTCAGTCAGGCTGTGGATGAGTCTGGTAGGGACGCTGTCATCCCTGGAGCAATTTGTATCATTAGGAAGACTACACCTCCGTCCTCTTCAATTCCATCAGGCTTTTCACTGGAAAAAGGACAAGACGCTAGAGGCGGTCTCGATCCCGATTTCTGAAAAGATAAAGTCTTGTCTGACTTGGTGGAAGGACAATATCAGCCTAAGAGAGGGTCTTCCCCTGGCAGTTCAGATACCCTACCACATTCTCTTCTCGGAAGCATCGGACTTGGGCTGGGGCGCGACGCTGGACGGTCGGGAATGCTCAGGTCTGTGGAACTCGAGGCAGAGGAGCATGCATATCAACTGCAAGGAGCTTTTGGCGGTTCATCTGGCCTTGAGAAGCTTCGAGTATCTCCTTCGAGGCAAAGTGGTGGAAGTAAACTCGGACAACACCACGGCCTTGGCGTACATCTCCAAACAGGGAGGTACCCACTCACTGACGTTGTACGAGATCGCAAGGGACCTGCTCATCTGGTCAAAAGATCGAGGCATCTCCCTAGTAACGAGGTTCATCCAGGGCGACTTGAACGTCCTAGCAGATTGTCTCAGTCGGAAAGGTCAAGTAATTCCAACCGAATGGACCCTCCACAAGGATGTGTGCAAGAGACTTTGGGCGACTTGGGGTCAACCCACCATAGATCTCTTTGCAACCTCGCTGACCAAGAGGCTTCCAATCTATTGCTCTCCAGTCCCGGACCCAGCAGCAATACATATAGATGCCTTCCTCCTAGATTGGTCACATCTGGATCTTTACGCATTCCCACCATTCAAGATTGTCAACAAGGTACTGCAGAAGTTCGCCTCTCACGAAGGGACAAGGTTGACGTTAGTTGCTCCCCTCTGGCCCGCGAGAGAATGGTTCACCGAGGTACTTCGATGGTTAGTAGACGTTCCCAGAAGTCTTCCTCTAAGAGTAGACCTTCTACGTCAGCCACTCGTAAAGAAGGTACACCAAAGCCTCCACGCTCTTCGTCTGACTGCCTTCAGACTATCGAAAGACTCTCGAGAGCTAGAGGCTTTTCGAAGGAGGCAGCCAGTGCGATTGCTAAGAGCAAGGAGAGCGTCTACCATTAGAGTCTACCAATCGAAGTGGGAAGTCTTCCGAGACTGGTGCAAGTCAGTTTCTGTATCCTCGACCAGTACCTCTGTAGCCCAAATAGCTGATTTTCTCTTATACCTGAGAAAAGGACGATCCCTTTCAGCTCCCACTATCAAGGGCTATAGAAGCATGTTGGCATCGGTCTTCCGGCATAGAGGCTTAGATCTTTCCAACAATAAAGATCTGCAAGACCTCCTTAAATCTTTCGAGACCACTAAGAAGCGTCGTTTGGCTACTCCTGGGTGGAATTTAGACGTGGTCCTAAGATTCCTCATGTCAGACAGGTTTGAGCCTTTACAGTCAGCCTCCCTGAAAGATCTCACTCTTAAGACTCTTTTCCTGGTATGCTTAGCCTCGGCTAAAAGAGTCAGGGAGATTCATGCCTTCAGCAAGAACATCGGATTTTCGTCAGAAAAAGCTGCTTGTTCTCTGCAACTTGGTTTTCTAGCCAAAAATGAGCTACCTTCTCGTCCTTGGCCTAAATCTTTCGATATTCCCAGCTTATCGGAGATCGTAGGCAATGAACTAGAAAGAGTCTTATGCCCTGTTAGAGCTCTTAAGTTCTACTTAGCTCGTACTAAACCTTTACGAGGCCAATCTGAAGCGTTATGGTGTTCGGTTAAGAAACCATCCTTGCCTATGTCAAAGAATGCTTTGTCATGTTTTATCAGATTGTTAATACGAGAAGCTCATTCACACTTGAGTGAGGAAGACCGATCTTTGCTTAAGGTTAAGACGCACGAGGTTAGAGCTGTAGCAACTTCCGTGGCCTTTAAGCAAAATAAGTCTCTGCAAAGTATCATGAACGCAACCTATTGGAGAAGCAAGTCAGTGTTCGCGTCATTTTACTTAAAAGATGTCCAGTCTCTTTACGAGAACTGCTACACACTGGGACCATTCGTAGCAGCGAGTGCAGTAGTGGGTGAGGGCTCAACCACTACAATTCCCTAATTCCATATCCTTTTAATCTGTCTCTTGAAATGTTTTAATGTTTTTATGGGTTGTCCGGAAGGCTAAGAAGCCTTTCGCATCCTGGTTGATTTGGCGGGTGGTCAAAGTCATTTCTTGAGAGCGCCCAGATTAGGGGTTTGATGAGGTCCTGTTGTATGGGTTGCAGCCCTTGATACTTCAGCTCCTGTGGGTCTGTCAGCATCCTAAGAGGATCGCTGGGCTCCGTAAGGAAGACGTACTTACAAGGCAGAGTAATCGTCTAAGTCGACTTCCTTACCAGGTACCTATATATTTTGGTTTTGTTATATTGATAACTGCCAAAATGAAATAAAAAACTCTTAGCTTATACGATGTAAACATATTTAACTCTAGTCTCTACCCACCTCCTTGGGTGTGAATCAGCTATTATATATTCACCGGCTAAGTTAAATATTTAAAAATGATATTTTAATTATAAAATAAATTTTTGAATATACTTACCCGGTGAATATATAAATTAAACGACTGTCCCTTCCTCCCCAATAGAGACGCAGTGGGATGAGAAGAAATTGAGTCTTTGTTTACATCGAGAGTGGTATCTGGCCGACAGTTGGCGCTGGTGGGCACACCCGCAACCTGTATAGCGATCGCTGGCGAGTTTTTACTGTTTTTTGTCTGTCGAGCAACAGAGTTTCAGCTATTATATATTCACCGGGTAAGTATATTCAAAAATTTATTTTATAATTAAAATATCATAATTCGTTCTACAGCCCTAAAACCTACGATAACTCCTTAATAAATTACTACACATAATTACACATAGCCATAATACAATTGCATTATATAATAGAGATGTAAAAAAGAATAATTATAAAGAAATAATGAATAAAAAAGGGGTTTTTATTGTCACTTTACCTTAGAGACAGGCCAACGAAGGTGTAGTCTTTGCTACGCAGGAGGAGACAGACGGTTGGCGAGGAGATAGAGATGGTGACTGCGATAACGTACCGTAACTTACTCTAACTTACACTAAATGAACTTTAACCTAACTTAGCTTATTTATTTTATTTAATTTTTATATTTTATATATTTTTACATTTTCTTTTTGATTTTTAATTTGCTTCACTTTCACTCAGTTCAATCCTAGTTTTCTTTGCTTCGTTTTCTGTTTCTTTATCACGATCACTAGACCGCTTCGTAGACTTTTTAAAGAAACTGTCGAGAGAAAGTTTCTTGGTACGGCTTTTAAGAATTTTTCTGAAATGGGTTAAGCAGACATCAACAAATTGCGAAACTACACGGCAAACCTAAAGTTTTTGTGGGTGATACTTATCAATGAAGTCAACCACGTGTTGATGATGTACTAACATCTCTTTTATTACAGCCGAACTTGAGATGTGCTCTACCTCCTCGATCTCCTCCGACTCGCTCAACTGCGCTTGGAACTCATCATTCTGCATGGCATGCAGCTCCTTGAGTTCCTCGGTGGTGAGCTCTTCATGATGCTCCTCGACCAGTTCGGTGATGTCATCTTCATTGACCTCCAGACCCATGGACGTGCCAAGGGATACAATCTCTTCTACGTCTTCCTCTACGGCAAGCACATGTTCAGGTTCGGGGCCAAAACCTTCAAAATCTCTGGGAGAAACAGCATCAGGCCAAAGCTTCTTCCAAGCTGAATTCAGTGTCCGTCTAGTTACTCCCTCCCAAGCCTGATCAATGATCTTCAAGCTTTGCATGATATTGAAATGGCTCCTCCAATATTCACGCAAAGTTAAGTTGGTGCTTTGCGTGACATTAAAGCACTGCTTAAATAAGTGTTTGGTGTAGAGCTTCTTAAAATTAAAGATGACTTGCTGGTCCATGAGCTGGAGGATAGGGGTGGTGTTTGGTGGAAGATACAGCACTCTGATAAACTTGAACTGGTCGAGGATATCATCTTCAAGTCTTGGGGGGTGAGCGGGAGCATTATCCAAGCAAAGCAAGCACTTTAAAGGCAAATTCCTCGCCTGAAGGTACTTCTTGACAGCAGGGCCGAAAACTTGGTTTACCCAGTCAACAAAGAAGTGCCTAGTAACCCAAGCCTTAGAATTAGCACGCCAGAAAACATGTAGCATGTCCTTATTGACTCTATGTGCCTTAAATGCCTTAGGGTTTTCGGAATAATAAACCAGTAACGGCTTGATTTTGCAGTCCCCGCTGGCGTTGGCACTTAGAGCAAGAGTCAACCGATCCTTCATAGGCTTATGTCCTGGCATTTTCTACTCTTCGGCGGTGATATATGTTCGACTAGGCATCTTTTTCCAAAACAGACCGGTTTCATCACAATTGAAAACTTGCTGCTCTACGTAACCTTCATCCTCCACGATCTTTTTGAACTTCCTAACAAAATCGTTAGCAGCCTTGGTGTCCGAACTTGAAGCCTCTTCGTGCCAAACAACTGAATGAATCCAGGTCCGTCTCTTGAATTTCTCGAACCAACCGTCAGACGCCTTGAATTACTCTGTCGTAGGATCGATTGAACTCGCGTCACCCCAAGAGCCCGCCACCTTCAAATCACAATAGATAGTGCTGGCCTTCTCGCAAATGATCGTTTCAGTGATCATATTGCTAACAATCTCTTTTCCCTTTATCCATATTAACAAAAGGCATTCCATCTCTTCCAGGGTAGGGCTGCGACGTTTTGAAATAATGGTGATCTCCTTCGAATGGTTTGACTGCTTTAATGGCTGCCTTCTGCTTGATGATCGCCGAGATCTTAGACATATTCCGGCCATATTGTTTAGCCAAATCACTCACACGCACACCGCGCTCATGTTTTTCTACAATTTCTTGCTTCAATTCTAATGAAAGCATTGCCTTCTTCCTTTTCTCACCACTACTAATACCTGTACCGAAACTTAAGCTGCTTAGGACCCATGATTATACGTAAAATCAAAAATGAAACGTGAAAAAAGGAAGATAGTAAGCACTGTTAATAACGGACCGAATAGGGTACAACACGATGCGCACGAGAACAGAGAACTGACCGATGCAACACTCACTGGCATCCCTCCGACGTGCTGCTGTCTACCGGCATAAACAAGAAACTACGATCGACACTTCGAGAAAATTCTACGCATATGGTCTGTGTTGGATGTTGGAGTATGATGTCGGGTGTCGAGATGAGAATGCGATCAAATTTTATGTTGTATGTTGGAACAATTGTATGTAAAGGCAATCGTATATAGAGGTTCCACTGTGCTTATAATTTTTGGGTTACCCATTTTCATTTCTTGTCATATTTCAAAAACATAATAGGACACTACTTTAATGCTAAATTTTGGGGAAAAGTATACTGTATACTGTACAGTAATGTATCTTTTTTTAGAAACCTGTCAATTTTCATAATATAATGAATATCAAATACTATACAGTAATTATGATATTGTTATATCCTTATGATTTTATTTTCAGAGAGTTCTTGAATCCTCCAGAAAATTTAACGCTACATCACGTTTTTACCGTCACAACATTCCCAAGACCTAATACTAGATGTGAAAAGTGTACCAAACTGCTGAAGGGGAGTATTTTTCAGGTAATGATTACTAATTATGATTAATACCTTTGTTTAGTAATGCAACAAGCAAATTCCTATGCAAGTGATAATTTTATTTATTGAGAATATTTCATACCTGAAGTATTTAGAAATAACGGTGGGGACATCTTATACTGTTTGTATGAAATAGATACTTGCTCTGAGTAGAATTCTTTTATGGGGGATACTTTGAATGATTTTTGGGGGGACTTGATGCAAGAATGAAACTTGATGCAGTTGCTAAAATCAGAGGTTTTTTGCTTTATTATTCATTGAAGTTTAAGGAAAGTGCATAAAAAACTCAGCTTAGGATTCTAGTGTTAAGGGTACTGAATGCTTTCAGAATATTATATTAGTAGAGAAAATCAAAGAAATATTTGAGGGTAGTATCGAAAGAACTTGATAAATATGGGTCAGCACTATTGCAATCACTTTTATTTTCTCATACGAAAATGTTTTGATATGTGGTTGTCTATACAGGAAGGTGTAGCGTATTGAGAATAAGAACATAAGTCTTCTATCTATGTACCATGATCCAATTTTGGGAGGTAGCCGACAAAAAAAAAAAAATGCGGGGGATTTTTCTTCTCATCATTCCTCCATGCCTGATGAGGGACTCAGCCAAGTTTGGCTGGTACTGCTAGGGTGCCAAAGCCCACGCTCCCTCGTTTTCCACTACAAGTGCAGCCTCATATGCTGACTCCCATACTTCCGCTATCTCAGCAGTCACCTAGGTGACCTGATGTGGCAGCAGGGCATATCGGAGCTGTCATAATTGCTCACTAATCATTTCTTTTTCAATATCAAACTTACCCGATGATCATATAGCTGCATCCCTGCTGCCCAACAGAAAAAACCTACGGGCGGAATACGCCAGCGATCGCTATACAGGTGGGGGTGTACATCAACAGCGCCATCTGTCAAGTAGGTACTCAAGTACTCGATGTCAACAAAGAACCAATTTTCCCTCTGTCGTGCCACAGGCAAGACCTACTAAATACGCCGTCCCTAACTGGATTTGTTTTCACAACGATTTGGTGAAGTACACTATTCCAGTTTTGAGCTTTCGCTATGCAGGGGTTTTATCTTCATTTCAAAACTTGAACTCGTTTTGGATAGATTTAATTATGGTGACGAAGAGAGTATGGACTCTCTTTCACTTTTAAATGGCCGACCCTTCCCTTAGACGGAAGTTTTGGTGACGAAGAGAGTATGGACTCTCTTTCACTTTTAAATGGCCGACCCTTCCCTTAGACGGAAGTGTGTTTAGGTTTTTGGTAATTTTGCTTAACAAGTTATAGATCTATTTATTTTATATCTCTCCGCCTTTATAGGCCTCTTCGATTAACTTTCCATTTATTATAAACTTATAAAAATTGATTTTTATGTTTGTTTATTTGCGACCTTTCCTAATAGTAGGCGGTCCTTACTTGGAACCGAAGTTAATTAATATTGAGCCCGTCATATCGTATTTACCTTTTAAGAATTTATACTTTTTTAATTTTAATGTTTTTGAAAGAATTTCTTTTATAGTCTCGTACTGTTTTCAAAGATGAACTAACGTTTAGTTTAGTCTCCGCAGTTGTTGACGTTCAGAACGTTCAACATGCGCTCTATCGTTACGATAGAGAGAGAGTATTTCACGGTTTCACGTTGCAGTAAGAGTAAACCGATTCTAGCGTTTCGTTCATTCTTTCTTAGCTTAAATGGTTTAAATTCTAAATAAAGGAACTTTTTATTTGGGAAACCTTTCAGTTTTTTCCTTTAGCAAATAATATGTTTTTACGATATATAATTGGGCTCTTCTCTCAGGTTCTAAGTCAAGAGAGAAGAGAGAGAGAGATAGAGACGGAGGGAGAGAGAGGAGAATAAACGTTTCGTTCAAGCGGGTAACGTTGTTCTCGTTTTTTACTCTTCTCCCTAGTCGCTGTAGGGGAAGAAGGTAAAACGTTTCTAGAGTTTTATTCTTGTTCCCAGGCTTTATGCGGTGAGAGATTTTAAACGTAGTTTATTTGATCTAGTGTTTAGTCTCTTTTCCAGCCACTGAATTCTTTATCTTTAATTATGTTTTTCTGTTGCATTGTAAACTGTTTTCGCAATTACTACCTTTTAATGAAGGATAGGATTGCGTGTTTCAGGTAGAAATCAGTTAAAGTTTCGATTTCAGTGAAATAAGTGCAAACAGAAAATCAAAAGTGATAAAGTGATATGCGCAAAGTGTTACAGTGTTGCGTTCGAGGGTTCGTCTGTTCGTGCCAGTTGTTCACCTAGTCCGGGACCTCTTACAAGCTCCCAAGCCCAGGGGAGAAGTAATGTCGAACGACTTATGGGTTCCACAGGCCTTGATCGACGAACAGACGTTTCCCTCCGTGGTTTCGGGTGTATCTACACACGTTGCCGACGTAATCGCCCCACCCACACAAAGACGAGAGAGCCCATTTATTCCTCGTCTGCGGAAGAGGTTTCTCGTAGAAACCATGGACCAAATCTTGCAGCTTTTTAAGTGCAAGTCGGTCCCTTCCGCGCAAGTCCAACGGCCTAGGTGTAGCCACTGGGTCAGTTCGGACTCGCTACAGTCATCCGACGACTGCACACCTCCCAAGAGAGGCAAGGTGGTACCGCAACAGGCAGTAACTCCGTCTGTTGCCGCACCAGCTGTTTTAGACCCTCAGTCACAACGGACAGTAGCTCCGTTTGTTGCCGTCTTTTGTAGACCCTAGTGGTCTTTACTGCAGTCTATGCAGACTCAGTTAGCTGCGGTTATGCAGGAGTTTCGTGCGGAGAAGGTTTACACTGCTCTCGTTAGCCTACAACCTGCCACGGTTGTGCGCCCAGCTCACGCTGAGGCTGCCTGCTCCCACACTCCGGCTGCGGAGAGCTCCACCTCCGATGCGCGATCGACCATGCCAGACGCATGTTAACGTTAGCCGACGTGCGGCTCCCTCCGTTAACATGCGTGAGCTACCGCATCAGCAGTGGGAAGGTGGAGTCAAGCTGCCGTGTTTTGACGCGATGCGTTAGTTTCCGCAACCCACGGCAGTCCCCACCACGCACCACCACTCCGCTTTGGTTGTTGCCTGCTCCCACACTCCGACTGCGGAGAAGGTTGACGATGCACCCGTTGGCCTACAGCCTGCCACGGTTGTGCGCCCAGCATGGCTGCCTGCTCCCACACTCTTGTTGTGAGAGCTCCTCCACCCATGCGCAGTCGACCCTGCCAGACGCATGCTGACTCCCACAGACACACGGAGCACTCCGTTGCCGTGCGTGAGCTACCACAAGCTGCCGTGTTTTGACACGGTGTGTCAGCCTCCGCAACCCACTGTGGTTACCGCCACTCGCCCGCAGCAGACTAGTCAGTCAGGAGTTGAGGCTTCCCCACACAGCTTTAGTTGTTGCCAGCTCACAGACTGTCAAGCAGTTACATGACGTTGCCTTCTGGTCTGCTACTAATGCACCAGTGCTGTATGTCCTCACGCACCTGTTGTGGTTGACAGTTCAGTTTTTGACAGTTCACAGACTGTCAAGCAGTTACATAACGTTGCCTTCTGGTCTGCTGCTTATGCACCAGTGAAACCCTCACTGAGATAACCTAGCTTTTCTCGGACATGGTTCCTGTAGATGAGAAAGTGCTGTTCTCCCTCCTTCTGATATTCCCTTGAGGACTCTGTCATTTGGAGAGGAGCCTTAAGCTGCTTAGCCTCCTATGGACTTTAATTAAAGCATAACATGCTTCCAGGGATGGTAAATGGTTCCGCTTCAGTCGCTAACCCCGTCTGTTGCCACACCTGCTCCCATAGACCCTAATGGGCTTTGTTGCAAGACATGCAGTCCAAGCTTAGTCCTTGATAGAGGATTTTTTACGGAGAAGAACCTTCTAGCCAACAACCTTCCTACCGGTTGGTTGTACGCCCTGTTGACGCTGAGGTATCCTACTCACGTCCGCCAGTTGAGATGGTTCCTCCACCGGTGCGACCCAGTGTGGGTTGCCAGTCGCACGTTGACGTTAAGCGACTCTCGGAGGTGGTTGTGGACGTTCAGTGTGTCACTAGGAAGACGTTCAACAACCAGCAGAGGTGACTTGTTGTGACGCAGTGCGGCAACCTCAGCAACCCGATAGGGGGTTGTCTGCACAACCCAGACAGTCTAGACAGTTTCGGGTTGTCGCTGTTCTTCCTCGCGTCCCCATGGTTGACAGTTCACAGACTGTGCAGCAGTACCATGATCTTGTGTCCGGCTCCGTCACGCATCCACCAGTGTGACCGGATTCAGCGAGTCAGACGTTGCCCACTCCGTTGCCGTTTCCTCATCAGTTTCGGATGAGGAACCCTCTGATGAGGACATGGCTGAACAAGACGATCAACCCCCAGCCATGCTATCCATCCAGAAGATGCTGAAGAAGGAACACGGCCCTGTCAGGCTGTGGATGAGTCTGGTTAGGACACTGTCATCCGTGGTTCAATTGGTGTCACTTGGAAGACTACACCTCCGTCCTCTTCGGTATCATCTAGCTCTTCACTGGAAAAGGACAAGACGCTAGAAGCGGTCTCGATCCCGGTTTCCGGAAAGATAAGTCTGGTCTGACTTGATGAAAGGACTTTATCGACCTTTGAAAGGGTCTTCCCTGACTGTTCAGACTCCCAACCACGTTCTCTTCTCAGACGCATCGGACGTAGGCTGGGGTGCGACCTTAGGCGGTAGGGAATGCTCGGGATTATGGAACTCGAGTCAAAGGACAATGCATTTCAACTGCAAGAAGCTTCTGGCAGTACGTCTGACCTGGAAAGCTTCAGGTCTCTCCTTCAAGGCAAAGTGGTGGAGGTGAACACGGTCAACTCCCTGCTTTGATGTACATCTCCTAGCAAGGAGGGACCTACTCTCTGACATGGTACGAGTTCGCAAGTGACCTCCTCTCCTGTTCAACAGGTCTAGACTTTTCACTAGTAACGAGTTTCATCCAAGGCAACTTGAATGTCTTAGCAGATTGTCTCAGTAGGAAGGGACAATAATTCCAACATATTGGACCCTCCACAAGGATGTATGCAAGAGACTTTGGGTCACCTGGGGCCAGCCAACCATAGATCTCTTCGCAACCTCGATGTCCAAGAGGCTCTCAATACTTTGCTCTCCTATCCCGGACCCAGCAGTAGTTCTTATAGATGCCTTTCTACTAGATTGGTCTCATCTAGATCTATATGCAATCCCTCCGTTCTAGATTGTCAACAAGGTACTGCAGAAATTCGCCTCTCACGAAGGGACAAAGTTGACGCTAGTTGCTTCCCTCTGGCCCGCGAGAGAATAACTTACCGAGGTACTTCGATGGCTAGTAGACGTTCCCAGAACACTTCCCCTAAGGGTGGACCTGCTACGTCTGCCACGCGTAAAGAAGGTACTCCAAGGCCTCCACGCTCTTCGTCTGACTGCCTTCAGAATATCGAAAGACTCGAGAACTAGAGGTTTTTCGAAGGAGGCAACCAGAGCGATTGCTAAAGCAAGGAGAACATCCACCCTTAGAGTCTACCAATCGAAGTGGGAAATCTTCCGAAACTGGTGCAAGTCAGTATCCGTATCCTCGACCAGTACCTCTGTAACTCAAATAGCTGACTTCCTCTTATATCTGAGGAAAGAGCGATCTCTTTCAGCTCCCACTATCAAGGGTTACAGAAGCATGTTGGCATCAGTCTTCCGTCACAGAGGCTTAGATCTTTCTAACAATAAAGATCTACAGGACCTCCTTAAGTCTTTTGAGACCACGAAGGAGCGTCGTTTGGTTACACCTGGTTGGAATTTAGACGTGGTTCTAAGATTCCTTATGTCAGACAGGTTCGAACCACTTCAATCAGCCTCCCTGAAAGATCTCACCTTTAAGACTCTTTTCCTGATATGCTTAACCACAGCTAAAAGAGTCAGTGAGATTCATGCCTTCAGCAAGAACATCGGATTCTCATCCGAAACGGCTACATGTTCTACATCTTGGTTTTCTAGCCAAACACGAGCTGCCTTCTCGGCCTTGACCAATATCGTTCGATATTCCAAACTTATCGTATGGTTGGAAATGAACTAGAAAGAGTATTATGTCCTGTAAGAGCTCTTAAGTTCTATTTTAAACCTTTACGAGGCCCGTCTGAAGCTTTATAGTGTTCAGTTAAGAATCCATCTTTGCCTATGTCAGAGAATTCTTTATCCTATTTTTATCAGACTGTTAATACGAGAAGCTCATTCCCTTCTGAATGAGGAAGACCAAGCTTGGCTGAAGGTAAGGACACACGAAGTTAGAGCTGTCACAACTTCCGTGGCCTTTAAACAAAATAGATCTCTGCAAAATATATTCGACGCAACCTATTGGAAAAGCAAATCAGTGTTCGCGTCTTTTATCTTAAGAATGTCCAGTCTCTTTACGAGAACTGCTACACTCTGGGACCATTCGTAGCAACGAGTGCAGTAGTGGTGGGGGCTCCACCACTACAATTCCTTAATTCCAGAACCTTTTTAATCTTTCTCTTGAAATATTTTTGGGTTGTCCGGAAGGCTAAGAAGCCTTTCGCATCCTACTTGATTTGGCGGGTGGTCAAAATCATTTCTTGAGAAGCGCCTAGATTAGAGGTTTTGATGAGGACCTTTAGTATGGGTTGCAACCCTTCATACTTCAGCTCCTAGGAGTCGCTCAGCATCCTATGAGGATCGCGAGGCTCAGTAAGGAAGACGTACTTTAAAAGGCAGAGTAATTATTCAAGTCGTCTTCCTTACCAGGTACTTATTTATTTTATGCTTGTTATTTTGAATAACTGCTAAAATGTAATACGGAATACTTAGCTCATAATGTTAACTTGTAATGCTGGTCTCTACCCACCCCCCTGGGTGTGAATCAGCTATATGATCATCGGGTAAGTTTGATATTGAAAAATGTTATTTTCCTTAGTAAAATAAATTTTTGAATATACTTACCCGATGATCATAAATTAAAGGACCCACCCTTCCTCCCCAATAGAGAACCAGTGGGACAGAGGAGAAAATTGGTTCTTTGTTGACATCGAGTACTTGAGTACCTACTTGACAGATGGCGCTGTTGATGTACACCCCCACCTGTATAGCGATCGCTGGCGTATTCCGCCCGTAGGTTTTTTCTGTCTGGCAGCAGGGATGCAGCTATATGATCATCGGGTAAGTATATTCAAAAATTTATTTTACTAAGGAAAATAACATATTTCTAGCACGCTCTTTTCCTTCTCTCACATCTATCCCCTTGTTACCTAGGGCTTTCTTCACTCTATCCATCCTCCTAAACCTTGGCATTAATCTTGCAGTTCTTCCAGCAACACTTGCATTCATCACCTTTAAGAAACAGCCATTTTCCATCCTCTATACATGGCCAAATCATCTCAACACATTCATCCAATCTATCTGCCATTTAACTACTCATACCTGTTCTGATCCTCGCTACTTCATTCCTAACCCTATCCAATGAAGATATGCCAGCTTTCTCCACAGACACCGCATCTTAAACACATTCAGTTTCTGTCTCGGTCATTTTCATTCCCCACATCTCTGATCCATACATTACAGTTGGTACAATCACTTTCTTATACAGAACTCTATTTACATTCATCCCTAACCCTCTATTCTTCACTGTCCCCAACACTTTACATCCTTCATTCATTCTGCTTTCACTCCACCATTTGTAGTAACAACAGAACCCAAGTACTGTACAGTACTTAAACTGATCTACTCTCTCAAGCAACTCCCCATTCAACATGACATTCAATCTAGCACCACCCTCTCTTATTGTGCATCTCATAACCTTACTCTTACCCACATTATCTTGCAACTTCCATCTCTCACACAACCTTCCAAACTCTGTTACAGTACTAATGGGCACAGTTTCTCCTCCGATTTTGCAACCGATAGAGCATCATCCGCAAACAACCGATTCACCTCCCACTCGTGATCACTCTCACTTATCAGTTATAATCCTCGACCAAGCATTTGAGCATTCACCTCTCTCACAGCTCCATCAATAATTAAATTGAACAACCATGGCAACATCTCACATCCCTGTCTTAACCTCACTTTCACTGGAAACACTCACTAATTCATTTCTTATGTATAAATTCTTCATTGCTTGCAACAACCCTCAACCAATTCCATATAACCTCATCACTTTCCACATCGCATACCTGTCAACTCTATCCTAAGCTTTTTCCCGATTCATAAATGCAACATATACCGCCTTACCTTTTGTTAGATATTTCTTGCATATGCGAATAACTATAAAAATGTAATCCAAATATCCCTTACCTCTTTTAAAGCCACCCTGCACTTCTAAGATTGCATCCTCTTTTATCCTTTATCCTATTAACTAACACTTTCATAACTTTTCCAACCACTGTCAACAAACTAATACCCCTAGAATTACAACACTCATGCACATCTCCCTTATTTCCTTACATTTGTAGAAGCAGAACAATACACACACACACGCATTCCACTGGCACAGTTGACAACATAAAACATATAGTAAACTAGACAAGCACTCTGAGAGTGCAGATCTTCGCAACAGTAGCTTATTTCTCGAAAACAGCGTGGCTTTCCCAAAATCATTTAATAATTTCCAACTCTTTACATAGCAGTTTAAAATCCCTGCAAGTTTCATTACTTTACAATTAAAATTGTGGCTGTATGGATGATTACCGGAATTTGACCTTTTGCTTGACTTTGACCGTAGACTTGATCTTGACCTTCAACCTTAACAAATCTTTATATAACAGTTTAAAATCCATGCAAGTTGCATTACTTTATAATTAAAATTGTGGCTGTATGGTTGATGACCGGAATTGGACCTTTTTCTTGACTTTGACCTTAGATTCAACCTTGACCTATGACATTGACATGTATTAATTGGCATTGATTTTCATACACTCAAATATGAACCAAGTTTGAAGTCTGTGACAACGATGTCTAAACTTACGGCTGATTACATGAATTGGGTATTTAATAGACCATGACCTTGACCTTTGACCTATGCCTTCCAAAATTTAATTATTTCCAACTTTTTACATAACAATTAATCCCTGCAAGTTTTATCACTCTACAATTAAAGTTACGACCAGGAAGCTGTTCATAAACAAACAAAGACACACCCTCACACATACATACACTCAGACAAACACTCAAACGGAGTAAAACATAACTTCCTTCCAATTTTGTTGGCCGAGGTAACAATCTCACCAACCATTCCATTTCAGTCATACCCCCTTCCTTTAGCATCTCAGCCCTCACACCATATATACCAGGTGCTTTTCCTGCTCTCATTGAATCCAGTGCTCTCTTTACTTCCTCTCTTGTAATCTCAAATTCTCATCTAGCATCTCTGGCATCTCAACACCTGCAACAACAATTATATCTGCCTCCCTATTATCCTCAAAATTCAGCAACCATTTAAAATACTCAGCCCACCTTTTCCTTGCCTTATCTTTCAAAGACCTTCCATTGACATCTTTCACTGTGTCTTCATTCCTTGATCCACCCTTCCTTAATCGCTTCATATCTTTCCAGAACTTCATTTTCTCTTCATACGAATGACCCAATCCCTAACCCCACCTCCAGTCAGCTGCCCTCTTTGCCTTTACTACCTTACACTTTAAATCTGCAATTTTCTCTATATCCTTCATATTTCTGTATATTATTACTCTGCAGCCATTCTTCAAATGCGCTCTCTCTCTCTCTCTCTCTCTCTCTCTCTCTCTCTCTCTCTCTCTCTCTCTCTCTCTCTCTCTCTCTCTCTCTCTCTCTCTCTCTCTCTCATATATATATATCCTGTTATATGCCACTTCCAACCTTTCTTGATTCACTTTTTACCTCAGGATTTCTCAACTACACGTTCAACCTTCATTTTATATCCCCCCCATTCTATTTCCTCATTCTTTTGCTTCAACTATCTCTCTCTCTCTCTCTCGATCACCAGTTTCTCCCACTTTCATCCTGTTATATGCCACTTCCAACCTTTCTTGATTCACTTTTTACCTCAGGATTTTTCAACTACTTTACTCCACGTTCAACCTCCATTTTACATCCCCCCCCATTCTATTTCCTCATTCTTTTGCTTCAACTAACTTTCCTTCAACCAAAAACTCATCAGACATACAGTACCGTTGACCATATCCATAAACACTTCCACATCTTTCAGTCTTGTATACATCTTGTTATCAACACAGACCCTCAGTGCCCTTTCAACTACTCTTCCAGTTGCTTTCTTACAAGACAGAAATCTAATAAGATGTAATTTCTTACTTACAAAGTTTTTTAGATATCGTGGAAGATTGATGTTACTGTTTATAATTTTCATTTGTTTATTTAGTTTTATGCATTAAATACTAAGCTTAACTAACCTCAAATTACCATAATTCTTTTCTTATCTGCTATGTAAACCTGATGGTTTTGGCCAGTCAAAATCATCCAATTGTCTGAAAAGACAATTTAGTACTGATTGATTGCAAAAATTTAAAAGTTTAAAATAGAAAGCAATTTACGTCAGGAGTTATGTTGAATTACTGTATCCTATTCGATATCTTTTAAAGTTCAAGTGAAAGCTATTCTCCTATATCTATGTTATTTGACTTAAGGTCAGACCCCAAAATCTGTCACTTGTCTGGAGGTAAGACCCCCAAAATCTGTTACCAGGATTGCAATCCCCAAAATCAAACCATTATGATGAGGCAAAGTCCTGAAATTCTATTTAGAAGGAGGGCATACCATGAGATTTGTTACTTGGAGGACAGACTCCAAAATCTGTTTTATTCCTACGCAGATACAAACTTCTGAGTCATTTAAAGAGGTTACTATTAGTCTTGTTTTATGCGACCAAACAATCTAACAAAAAAGGGGTTTGATTGCATCACTTCACTGACACTTGCGTCAATATTATTATCTGTAAGTTCAGGTGAGTGCAGTTATGGCTAGTAAGCCTAATATTATGTGTTCATGCTCCGGCCGTGAGGATGTTCCTGTGGCACCTTCATGAGTCGGGTAGATGTTGATCCACATCCTGTTTGCCCCTTTTGCCATGGCAAGATGTCAGTAGAATCACCATCTTCTTCCAGCAGTGGTAAGAAACAATAATTATCCCTCAACCTGGTCCTTCATGTCAGAAACTCTTAAAGGCTCCAGTCACAGATAACAACGGCCATAATTTTGTTAATGTTTTATCACCCAGTGTTGATAATGTAAAGTATGAGCTTGAGCCGGTAGTAACTAATACCTTGGCTACGACTGCTGCACTCTCGGAGCCAGATCCAATCTCAGTACTCTCAGTCCCTGATTATCCTATTCTGAATAGATATCCCTCACCTCCCACGAGTGTTTTGAGTGGTGAACCTAATATGGCTGATTATCCAAAGAAGATCTTTCCGCACTTGGAAGTATCTCCAATCCGAACGTTAAAAGTTTGTATTCCCGTTCGCAAAACCCTAGAGTTGCGCCTGCCATTTCCCCTTACACTCAGGCAGCCTTGTTGAAAGACCCTTATTACCAGTCTCCAGCTCGTCCACGAGCTAGGCTTGGCTCGTACATCCAGGGATCCTTGGCATTAATCTCCTTTAAACAGTTCTCAGGACTTTCGAGGACTCTTCATCCCATTATTACAAGGGGGGTTGGACCGCTTCAACTGTGTCCATACCCCAAGACTTGGCAGCACCAAGCTGTTCTATACAATTGTCCTCTCCTTCTAAGCCTACTAGCACTAAGAAGATTAGTGTAACAAAACTCCCATTAATTCCCTAAGTATTGTCTTATTATTATTATTATTATTATTATTATTATTATTATTACTTGCTAAGCTGCAACCCTAGTTGAAAAAGCAGGATTTTCTAAGGCCAAGGGCTCTAACAGGGAAAATAGCCCTGTGAAGAAAGGAAATAAACTACAAGAAAAGTTTGAGAATAGTAACAACATTGAAAAAAATCTTTCATATATAAACTATAAAATCTTCAAAATAACATGAAAAAGAGAAATAAGATAGAATGGTGTGCATGAGTGTACCCTCAAGTCAAGCAAGAGAAGTCTAACCCAAGACATTGGAAGACCATGGTACAGAGGCTATGGCACTGCCCAAGACTAGAAAACAATTGTTAAAATTTTGAAGTCTCCTCCTAGAGGAGCTGCTTACCATAACTAAAGTCTCTTTCACCTTTACCAAGAGGAAAGTAGCCACTGAACAATTACAGTATAGTAGTTAACCCCTTGAGTGAAGAAGAAATGTTTGGTAATGACAGTGTTGTCAGGTGCATGAGGACAGAGGAGAATGTGAATAGTATAGGCCAGGCTATTCAGTGAATATTTAGGAAAAGGAAAAATGGGCCATAAGCAGAGAGAGGAATCTAATGTTGTACTATCTGGCCAGACAAAGGACTCAATGTAGTACTGTGTGGCCAGACAATGGACTCAATGTAGTACTGTGTGGCCAGACAATGGACCCAATAACATTTTAGTGCTAGTATTTCAATGGGTGACTGGTACCCTGGCCATAGTAACATCAGTTCTGAAAAGTGCTCTAGATTTATCAGGAATTGAGCTTATGTAGACCTACTTCGAATCTATCCTTTATTTCAAAAGTGTTAGAATACGTAATTCTTGAACAACTAATTAAGTTACTCAGAAGAACTAGAAGCTTTGCCAGACAACTAGGCTGCTTACAGAAAATTATACTCTACAGAGATAACTATCTGTTCTGTTGTAAATGATGGATGAAAATAAATGTGATATTTTAATATTACTTGATCTTAGTGCTGCTTTTGATACAGTTATGCATGAACTGCTACTAAGTGATCTATGGTCCATCAGTATTGAAGATCAAGCTTTTGAATACCTAAAAGAATACTTGGTCGACAGAAATTATTGTCAGAGGAGTGTACTGGGCCTAATCTTATTCTGTATCTATACTATTGGTCTGTTGAAAATACTACAAAGGCATGGAGCGAAGTTCAAACTATTTGCAGATGATACACAATTTTACTTCTCCTTAAATGATATAGACGATGTAGTGGTATGCGGACTGTGGCCAGATGTAGCACGCCGACTACCTAGTGTCCAAATGCCGACCACAATCCAATGTTCACTACTCAAAAAGAGGAAAGAGTGGAATACCAAGAAATATGGGCAAAAGGTAAACAGTCAAGTGAACTGGACATTGGGCACCATCCCTCGATTTCTAACACTAGGCAAGGGGACCCATCAAGAACCGAAAATTTCCCTGTTATCTTTTCTTGTCTTGAGCTTGCTGAATAAACAGGTAGTATGACTGTTGATTTAATTCTGGGAAAATCAGCTGAAATAATAGATAGCTCTATCTCCTTTAGTTAAGATTTCTTTTTCTTTACTTGAGATTTCTGAAAAAGCAGGTAGTATGATCGATGGTTTAATTCCACCGATGGTTTAATTCCACCGATGGTTTAATTCCGTGGAAAACCAACAGTATATATATATATTATAATCAATAGCTTGAATCTCGGGTTAGATTTTTAGAAAGTAAGCAAATAACACATTTAATAAAAAAGTGGGGCTGTAGAGGGGTCAAGTTATGCAAAGAAAGAAAGCGCTTACAATGGTTATTGAAAATAAAAAGAAAAAATGTACATTTCAAAAGGAAATCAAATAAAGATAATTATAAACAAACTCTGAAAAAATATCACATTCGGATAAAAACATAATTCCGCGTTGAAAAATAGATTTCATCAGAAAAAACAAAATGGCTGCCAATATTCGGTGAGGATGAAGAGCGGCAACGTCCATTCACCATCCAAGCCGAAAGCAAAGTGAGCTCAATCACAGGTGTGTGAGAGGGGGCAGTAGCAAGCTACCCTCCCCTAACCCCCCTAACTAGCGATATAGGTAGTTAGCCCTTGTTAAAACTCAATGGCTTGTCATTTCAGCTACGCAGAAAATAATACTCCTATTGAATAGCGTGGTTTGTATTCCAGTTGCGGTACAACTCACACTTTAGTACTGTAGTTATTTTCCCCTTGTCATGAAAAAGATTCATTATTTAATCATAGATCAACATTTTTTTAGAGTAATGTTCTTAATACAGAACAAGCTTTGCAACAGTTTCAGCCTGGGCACACGACAGGGCATCTGCCTGATTCGGTACATAGATGACTGGTTGTTGCTTTCAGCCTCAGAGGAAGTACTGAGGGAGCAAGGCGCGAAGCTCCTGCAGTTCTTAAACGTCTTGAGTATCATCATCAACCTGGAGAAGTCCCAGCTGATACCCTCCACCAGGATGACTTACCTAGGGATGGTCCTAGACTCTCGGTGGGCGAGAGCCTTCCCCTCTCCGCGGAGAGACTGGACAACCTAGAACAGATATTCCGGCCCTTCCTGTCGGGCCACCCCAGGAGAGCCAAGGACTGGCAAAGACTGATAGGACTCTTCGCACAAGATAGTCCCGGTGTCCCCAGAGACGAAAGAAGTCCTGGAGTGGTGGCACATCAGAACGAACACCCTCAAGGGAATGACCTTCGCAGCCGACCCTCCGGAGATGCTCCTGTTCACGGACGCATCCAAGGAGGGTTGGGGTGCCCATCTTCTCGGCAAAACGGCAAAAGGAAAAATGGGAAGTCGAGGAGACAAACCTGCACATAAACGTGCTGGAGATGATAGCCGTACAAAGGGCGTACCTAGAGTTCGTCCATCTACTTCGGGGAAACACCGTGGCTCTGATGTGCGACAACGCCACGGTGGTGGCCTACGTGAAAAAGCAAGGAGGACTGAAGTCGAAGGAACTGTGCAGTCTCACGTTGGAGTTCCTAGATTGGGCCGAAGTGGAACAAATCAATATTTCAGCCAGGTTCATTCCGGGGAAAAGGATGGGTCAAGTGGTAGGGCCCGAGTGGTCCCTACACCCAGAAGTGGCCAAAACCCTCATCCTGAAGTGGGGCTCACCAGTGATAGACCTCTTCGCCACGAGACTAAACGCGCAGTTCCCCGTGTTTTGTTCTCCTGTGCCAGATCCAGCAGCAGCGTTCGAGAACGCCTTCCAACACCCTTGGGACAACCTCGGCATTTACCCCTTCCCTCCCTTCGGGATGCTCAGACAGGTCCTCAACAGGGTGAGACGGGCGGCCAACCTGTGGATGACTTTGGTAGCGCCCTGGTGGCCGGAGAGATAGTGGTTCGCGATCTAAAGGAACTGGCACGCCTTCCACCTTGGCCACTTCCAGACAGACCAGACCTTCTCCGACAGCCTCACTTCCAAAGGTTCCACGAAAACCCTCGGTCCCTCCGCCTTCATGCGTGTAGGTTATCGAGCGTCTCCTGAGAAAGGAAGGATATTCGTCGAGGACGGCTTCAAGGATGTCAGGGTACCTGAGACGTTCGTCAGTCACGGTGTACCAGGCGAAGTGGGCTACCTTCACTAAGGGGTGCTCCTCGAAGAACATCAGGCCGTTAGGGGCCTCCATTCACGAGATAGCAGACTTCCTGGCCTATTTCAAGGACGAAGTGGGCACGTCCATCACAGCCATTAAAGGAGTCCGGGCAGCGCTGGGTCAAGTCTTCCTCTGAAGGGCATCGACCCAGGTGCCTCCAGACATATCTCGATGCTCATCAAGAGCTTTGAGCAGTCGTGTTCCCCCCAAGTCGCTAGAGTGCCCCAGTGGGATGGGGCTATGGTACGGAAGATGCTTTCGAAACCTCCCTTTGAGGCTCTCAAAGACATTCTAGACAAGGAGCTCACCCTCAAGATTGTCTTTCTGTTAGCTCTGGCATCAGCAAAAAGAGTAGGTGAGATTCATGGCCTGTCTTACGAGATCTCACACTCGAAGGGCTGGCAAGAAGCTACCTTCAGATTCTTACCCTCCTTCGTAGCCAAGACTCAGAATCCAGCTATTTGGGACCCCAAGTTTGAAGGGTTCTCAGTGCCAGCTATCCCGCGTTCGGACAACCCGAGGGACTTGCTTTTGTGTCCAGTCAGGGCAGTACGGAAGTACCTAGAGACGACGGCCAAACTTCGCCCAGAAACCAAGAGTCTGTTCGTCTCCTCAGGACTGGTGAAGAAGCCGGTGTCCAAAAATATGATCTCCTTCCGGCTACGCCAGGTGATCATGTAAGCCTACAGTAGTGCCGGGGTCCCTCTTCCAGGAAGGCCTAGACCCCACGACATTAGAGGACTGAGTACTTCGTTGGCCTTTGAAAGAAACATGGCAGTGGGCCAAATCCTGAGGGCAGGTACATGGTCTAGACAGTTTACCTTTACGGCTCACTACTTGAAGGATTGTTCGAGGAGATCCTTGGACGGGTTCTCTCTCGGTCCCGGCATTTCCATGCTCCAAAAGATTTAAAGGTGTAGCCCCGGGGAAGCCGCGAGCGGTAAGTCCAAGAGAGACAGGTTCCTTCCTTACCCCTTTTTCCCCCTATCACCTTCCCCTATATGACCCTTAAATCCTTTAACTGCCATGAGATACACTGTCAGTGGAAGAATGCATCTCCAAGGATTTTTGCTGAGGTGGGTTACTTATACACTAGAGAGTTTTTTGCGTAGTTTTCCATATTTTCTCGTGTTTCCTTTGGGGTCAGCAGAACCTAGCCTCCTATCTAGGTTCTTTTTCTCTCCTCATCTTGGTCTCTAGGTCCAGAAGGCCACTCCCACCTCCTAAGGTGTAAGTCTCCTAAGAAAGTAGTTCGAGGTAAGTACTCCGTGTTGGAACAAATCACAAATTTTAAGTAATTTGTATTTTTCCTTGCAGTACTTACCTCGAACTACTTTTTGCTTATGGCCCGCCCATCCTGCCCCGAGTGCCTTACAGGACTTCGTAGAACCTATCTGTCAAAAACTTACTGGAGCTCGAGACCTGAGCAAGCATGCTCTCTGACCCCGGGTCACCTCATGGCGCGTATCACTCCGCCAGAGGTTACCCCGTATAGAAAACAGGAGTAGGGTAAACTACACAAAATTCTGGTCGGTTGGGAGGAGATCCCAGATACTCCTAAGAAAGTAGTTTGAGGTAAGTACTGTTAGGAAAAATACAAATTACTTAAAATTTGTGATTTCGTGCTTTGCGGTTTTGGTTTTTCGCAGCCAAGGAGAAAAAAAAAATTCTTTGTGATCTTTGTTTACTCAACATTAAGAATTTGATTTTTAACAGCATTGGGATGGCCAGGAACAATGCAATACCTATTATATAAAAATTTTCATAAAAATTTGAGATAAAATTCCAGCTGGGTGATGATTTCAAATAGCCCGCGCTCCATTACACTGGGAGCACTACGCGCCACTACCTATCTCTACTCTACACCCTGCTGGTCCTGTAGAGTGTGTATCCATTTACTGTGGTAAAAAATTGCAGCTATATTTGAAATAAACCTGATTTTGATTAAACTGGTGTTTCACTTTACGGTATCCAATAATAATGCATGTAATATTCATGTTTTAGTATCGTATTTATGATTAAAAACAGCAAATTATAATATGCATTGTTTACATTCAAATCAGCTGATCAAATGATCTGCGTAGTCCGTCGTCAACCTATATTCACTTTCATGATATTATCCAACTGATTTGACCATTCACTTTCACAGAATTACCTCACTGATATATCCTATCATGCATATTAGTATGATTTCTTCACATTATTATTGTCCTTCACCTATTATTATTATATCCTTAATTCTTTTCCCATTTCCTTCCCAAATTCCTTTCGTACATTTACTTTGCTCTCCCACACACACATCTACAATGTATCTTTCCAACTCTTTTGATTCACGTTATTTTTTGCGATTTCATTCATTTCTTCTAGCATTCATTTGTCATTTTCATCTTAATAATCATTCTAAACCCATTTCTTATCCCTCATTCCACGTATTCCCATTCCTATTTTTCATTGCTTCTGCTCGCATTTCCCAATTTCAATGATTTTGCTAATTTATTTGAATTAGCGTAGATTTGATGGAGGTAATGTGTAAGGAGAAGGAACGTGGCTGCCGCCTCCCCCTGTCCTCTCATTGTCATATTGTTTCGTCCTTCTCTCTCCCTGGTGTTTCATTTAACCGTATCCAATAATAATGCATGTAATATTCATATATTAGTATCGTATTTATAATTGAAAACATAGAGAATTATAATCTTGTGCATTGTTTACATTCAAATCAGCTGATCAACCGTGCGTAGTACGTCATCAACCTCAATTTTCGGATCAAATAACTCCCCTATATTAATATTAAGGCTTGCTACTGAAGGAAATTTCATATTTACTAAAAGAAACAATTACTGTATTACTTGATCTATCATTTTCCCATGAGCATATTAATTCTAATAGTTTTCTTTGAAATGCTTATCCCATATTTTATTTCCTTGTACAGTTAGTTGATCGCATAACGTTAAATGGAGTTTCATTCATGAAACGAAGATTTAATTTATTACAGAGAGAGAGAGAGAGAGAGAGAGAGAGAGAGAGAGAGAGAGAGAGAGAGAGAGAGAGAGAGAGAGAGAGAGAGAGAGAGAGAATTAGTTCTCTCTTACTTGGTGTCAGGATGCCAGAAAACTTCAAATCTCTCTCTCTCTCTCTCTCTCTCTCTCTCTCTCTCTCTCTCTCTCTCTCTCTCTCTCTCTAAATCAATTTTGTTTCGGAAGCATTATCGCATTTTTGAAAATTACGATAATTTAAATAGTTAATTGTGCTTTAATAAAACATTTATGTGCTTTGTTTTAAATTTCGGGTGTATTTTATCTTCTAAGTATTCTGGGATGATCAGATCAAGGCACCCAATATACTTAGATTGTTTTAATTCATCCAAAATTTTAAACAAAAGTACATAAATGTTTTATTAAAACTCAATTAACTATTTAAATATTGGTAATTTTCTACAATGCAACAATGCTTCCTGAATGAGAGAGAGAGAGATATCAGGTGTTGAAAAGTAATTGAATGCACAGTTTTTATTTATTTAAAAGAAACAATTATTATCAAGATATTAAAGTTATTATTTTATAAAATAAGCTGTATTTCTGTTTACGAAATTATAGATAACATACTGCGCAAGAGACAACACATAAGACATTGCCTCATGCTTCTAGAGTAGCGGCATAGGCTACGAGTTTTGAACGAAAACACCGAACACTTGCAATAAGTGCAGTTAAGCTGTACTGTAGTAATATTACTGTGCATATATCACAGTAATATACATTACAGTATCAGTGAGTACTAGGTTACAGTACAGTATTACCAGAGGGGAACAACTTTTGTTATACAGAACAGTAAGGGGATGATGGCGACTCGGTAAACGTTTCCTTAGCACAATACTGTACTGTAACCTTACTGTGTCTAGTACGTAGTGTACATATGTGCAAGTGGACTGTACACTGTACATATGATTATTAACTGTTGTAGAAACCAAATTAAAACAATATTAGGCAGTATTTACTGTGTTGATCATCAGCTCAGGCACCCGCTCGTGACAGAACAGTGACTTTTTAGGTTAGGATTTAGCCCACCCTAGTGTAGTGTTTATTTGCGAAAATTCACTTATCCCGCCTGTGGCTGTAACCTAACTATCGCGAATAATGAGGCTTGACTGTACATAAACCAATTTTTTTTTTCTAATTCTATAATTGTTTCACAATAAATGGAAAAACATTTTGGTTGTTTAAAGTGTAATACAATGGAGAATAAAGCAAACTTTTGAAAAATTTATTCTAGAATCAGCAGTAAAAAAAATAAACATGGAAAAGTAGCCTATTATAGAGTAAGTCAGCAAGTATATCAGATGGTAACAAATCTCTTATGTAGCTCTAGTAGCGGATCCACAGCCTCGTAGTGAAAGGGTTAAAGTAAAGTAACCTACTACTTATGCACAGTTCAGCTAGGCTGAACGTTCAGTATAACAAGTCCTTACGCAAATCTGTTCCTACATGTGGAGGCGTCACTCCACGTGCCGCCATTCCTGTTCGTGATGAAATTCCTCCATGAGTCGGTCAGGCCAGCAAGTTCAAGTGAGTTGTCATGCCCACTCGTAATGACGATATCCACTTCCCATATCTTGATGCGTGAGGATGTTCCTCCGCAAAGCAGCCTTATTAACACGCACCATGAGATTGCTACCATTTCTCAAACATGTATATGGAGCTAACCCTAGGGTACGTGCTACATCGACACCTCGTTATTTTAAAGTTCCCCGGAATTTTATAAACAACCGGCTAGATCACACAATGCCAAAAGCCACGAGTTATGTAAATAACAAACCTATTGCTTTACTGGTTTCTGGCTTAATGTTCATAATGCTTCAAATGTTACTCATTGTTTAGGTGCCGGAAGCTTTTCCCCCTTTCCCACGAGTTACATCCTGATCTGATGCAGATGATTTTTCTTTTGTTATGCATCCTAGGCAAGGGCAGCATCACAGACCTACGGAAAAATCCTTCTCTCCTCCTAGATCGAGTTCAGAAAAGGATTTCAACACTTCTGTTTCACATTCTGCTGCTAGAGGCAAAGACTCTTATAACAGGAGTGAGCTGGACTCCTCCCATTCCTTTTCCTCCTCCTATTCCTGCTACAATTTAAATGCAGCAAGGGGAAGGAAGGACGTCCGAGAAAAAGCTAAGAGGCATCTTATAACTCTCAATTATCTCAATAGTGGAATCACCACTTGACCATGATATTACTAATAATAACTCTGAAGAACCTCACTGCATGCACGAGCACCAGCGCAGCTTATTTAGCCCCCCCTCGAGACCCTAATGTTTGGTCAAAAGCATAGCAGTTTATGAAAATTATGAGTTTCATCCGTCATTTGAATGATCCAGAGTATCCTCGTAATGCGCAAACCATTAACAGACGGTGTGCTATTGATTCTATATTCCTACAATCATAAAGTCTTATGCACAAGTATTATATGGCACACTCTAAGGACACGCTAGATTTGTTAATCTCTCAAGTGTCAGCGTCTGAAAATTCCCTTATGGCCAGCAAGTCCTCAAAGTTACCGCCCAAGGCTCTTTCATATATTCATATTTCAAATCAATCCTTTGTTTCAAAAGTTTCAGAAAATGTAATTCATGAATTGCTAATAAGTCATTTAGAAGAAATAGAAGCTTTGCCAAACAACCAGTCTACATACAGAAAATTATACTCTATGGAGACAGCCATCTGTCCTGTTGTAAATGATATACTAGATATGATGGATAAAAATAAATGTGGTATATTAATATTACCTTATCTTAGTGCTGCTTTTGATACAGTTGTGCATGAACTGCTACAAAATGATCTACGGCCCACCGGTATTGAAGATCAAGCTCGAATACCTAAGACAACTTGATTGACAAAAATTAATGTGTGCAAATTGGAAACTTATTCATCATATGAACTTTTTAACAGAGGGGTACCCCAGGGTAGTGTACTGAGCCCAGTCTTATTGTGTATCTATACTACTAATACTACAAAGGCATTGTGTGAAGTTCAAACTAATTGCTGATGATACACAATTTTACTTCGCCATAAATGATATAGACGACACTACTGAAACTCTAAACCGAATTCTTGCCAGTGTTGGGAAATAGATGGCAATCAAACAACTAAAATTAAATAAAAATAAATCTGTGTTTATGGTGGTGTGAAAGAAAAACAGTGTAAGAAACTTGGGTGATATTAAAATAAACATAAATAACGACTCTGTCCCGATATCTAGTAAAAGTTCGTTATGTAGGCGAATCTCTTGACTGTAACTTGTCTTTCAATACCCAAATAGATAATGTAGTAAAAACTGCTGGTTATCATCTTAGAAACATTGCTTTTATAAAAAAAAAGTACCTGGATGAACATTATGTAAAGAAACTTGTGATAAACTCTGTTATTACCAGGTTTGACTACTATTACTCCATCTACTACAATTTATCAAAAGTACAACTTAAGAAATTATAAAACATGATGAACAGAGGAGCAGGACTGATAAAAGGTGTCCCACTCAAGAAAAGATCACTCCAGTACTAATTGATTTACACTGGCTGCCTATTATAGGGAGAATTGAGTTTAAAATAGGTACAATAACCCATCAAGTTATCAGAACCGGAAGTCCAAAATATCTAAGAAAATTGCTACACATTTTGCAACCAACAAATCGTGTTGATGCAAGAATAGTTACAGATGGTTTCAAACTATTGGAACCTAGACATATGTGTAAAGTAGGCTCTAGAGCCTTTAAATATGCGGCCCTGATACTGTACGATAAACTCCACGAGACATCCAAATGATTGAAGATATTAAGGTTTTTCAAGAGGAAAATGAAGACTTTCTTAGTTTGTAAGTGCTTCAATAGTAACAATTTACCAGTAAATAAGCAATACGCGATGTGATATGTTGAATGCTTTCGAATGAACAAGGTAAAATGACTGTGGAGGTCCTGTAGAGAGTAGGGTTCCCCTGCTGTATAGGACTGGAAAAAACAACCCTTAAAGTAGAGTAAAAAGAACATTGTATGTCCACTCGGTCGCTTTTCAGAGCCCACTCCCTATTGAATGACGTTGTTAACCTGATACTGTCCATACTGTTTGATAGATTATCCAAACTCCCCTCCATCTTTTCAGGTCCTGAAATGGCAAACATTGAGGTAGCAGTTATGTCCGCGATCCAAGCCTGTTCTTGGCTCAATCACTGGTCTCAAGCAGTCTCCTGCCATGCAGTCATAGAAAACCTTAAAGAGGAACGTGTCCTTAAATAGTTAGAGGAACTATCACGATCAGGGTCCATAACCTTAGAATTCCTATTACATCAAACTGTATCACTTTTTTGTGGAAAATTTTATTCTAAAATGATGCAATGTAGTCTTGGCTATGTGCTCAAAGCAACTGTCGCCAAGGGACGCGTCATGCCTGAAAAACTCAAATTTGGTGAGTTTTTCCTTCTCTATTCCCTCCTTCGGATGTGGTTACGGCCTTAGAAAAGGGGGAGAGGTTGCTACAAGCTTCAGAAGCTCTCTGATGAGGAGAACAGCTGCACCAAGGATGCCTGCTCCACAGCAGCAACAAGGGAACTCTCCTTTTAAACAAGTTCTTCAACAGAACAGATTCGCAACAACCTGGAAGGGAAGCCAGCCACCAGACCCACCCGATGTGGAGGATATCCCTCCAGGCACAGAGGTCTAGGAGGGTAATGTCCCCCAGCTTACCTCCAGTGGGGGTATGCTACAAAGCTATTGGCTCAGGTGGTAGTACCTAGGGGCCAATCCCTGGACTGACCAGGACTGATGATACAACCATTTTATATGAAAGGCTCAGTAAAGAAAGGTATACAGAGTGTTAACCAAATGAGATATTGAAGTCTTAAACAACTTGACAGGCTTCCTCAGTAATCTATTTTTAATAGAGAAGCTTACAGGAAGTTGGAAACCAGTCACAGACCTTTCCCATTAGAATTTGTTTGTGCTGCAAACAAGATTCAAAATGCAAACTCCAGCCACCATTTTCCAGGCCATGAGGAAGAATGATTTCAATTTGACCAAAGACCTGAAAGATGCCTACTTTCAGGTCCTCATTCCTCCTGCCTCAGGGAAGTACTTGAGATTTTCCTTTCAAGACAGAATTTTCCAGAATCTTTGTCTCGGCCTGGGCTCATGCTATGAGCATCAGACTTTTTAGGTATCGGGACGACTGGCTTCTGGCAGAGTCCCTAGCTCTACTGATAAGTCACAGGGATCTACAGTCAGTCCTCATTTATCGCAGGTTCTTGCTTTGTGGTTTCAGTTTTATGCGACCAAGGACAATGCAATACCTATTGAATAAAGATTCTCTTATTCACGATAAAATTCATGCTGCGCGATGATTTCAAATAGCCCCCGCTCCTTTACCTTGGGAGTACTTTGTGCCACTTACCTAGCTCTCGCTGTACACTGCTGCATATCCATTTACTCTGGTAAAAATTACATCTACAGTAAATTTGAAATAAACTGGATTTTTATCAAACTGGTGGTTCACTTAACTGTATCCAATAATAATGCATGTAATATTCACAGTTTAGTATCATATTTATAAATAAAAACATCATACATACATATACCAAAGGCACTTCCCCCAATTTTGGGGGGTAGCCGACATCAACAATGAAACAAAACAAAAAGGGGACCTCTACTCTCTACGTTCCCTCAGCCTAACCAGGGACTCAACCGAGTTCAGCTGGTACTGCTAGGGTGCCACAGCCCAACCTCCCACATTATCCACCACAGATGAAACTTCATAATGCTGAATCCCCTACTGCTGCTACCTCCGCGGTCATCTAAGGCACCGGAGGAAGCAGCAGGGCCTACCGGAACTGCGTCACAATCGCTCGCCATTCATTCCTATTTCTAGCACGCTCTCTTGCCTCTCTCACATCTATCCTCCTATCACCCAGAGCTTTCTTCACACCATCCATCCACCCAAACCTTGGCCTTCCTCTTGTACTTCTCCCATCAACTCTTGCATTCATCACCTTCTTTAGCAGACAACCATTTTCCATTCTCTCAACATGGCCAAACCACCTCAACACATTCATATCCACTCTAGCCGCTAACTCATTTCTTACACCTGTTCTCTCCCTCACCACTTCGTTCCTAACCCTATCTACTCGAGATACACCAGCCATACTCCTTAGACACTTCATCTCAAACACATTCAATTTCTGTCTCTCCATCACTTTCATTCCCCACAACTCCGATCCATACATCACAGTTGGTACAATCACTTTCTCATATAGAACTCTCTTTACATTCATGCCCAACCCTCTATTTTTTACTACTCCCTTAACTGCCCCTAACACTTTGCAACCTTCATTCACTCTCTGACGTACATCTGCTTCCACTCCACCATTTGCTGCAACAACAGACCCCAAGTACTTAAACTGATCCACCTCCTCAAGTAACTCTCCATTCAACATGACATTCAACCTTGCACCACCTTCCCTTCTCGTACATCTCATAACCTTACTCTTACCCACATTAACTCTCAACTTCCTTCTCTCACACACCCTTCCAAATTCTGTCACTAGTCGGTCAAGCTTCTCTTCTGTGTCTGCTACCAGTACAGTATCGTCCGCAAACAACAACTGATTTACCTCCCATTCATGGATTCTCGCCTACCAGTTTTAATCCTTGTCCAAGCACTCGAGCATTCATCTCTCTCACCACTCCATCAACATAAAAGTTAAACAACCACGGCGACATCACACATCCCTGTCTCAGCCCCACTCTCACCGGAAACCAATCACTCACTTCATTTCCTATTCTAACACATGCGTTACTACCTTTGTAGAAACTTTTCACTGCTTGCAACAACCTTCCACCAACTCCATATAACCTCATCACATTCCACATTGCTTCCCTATCAACTCTATCATATGCTTTCTCCAGATCCATAAACGCAACATACACCTCCTTACCTTTTGCTAAATATTTCTTGCATATCTGCCTAACTGTAAAAATCTGATCCATACAACCCCTACCTCTTCTAAAACCACCCTGTACTTCCAAGATTGCATTCTCTGTTTTATCCTTAATCCTATTAATCATTACTCTACCATACACTTTTCCAACTACACTCAACAAACTAATACCTCTTGAATTACAACACTCATGCACATCTCCCTTACCCTTATATAGTGGTACAATACATGCACAAACCCAATCTACTGGTACCATTGACAACACAAAACACATATTAAACAATCTCACCAACCATTCAAGTACAGTCACGCCCCCTTCCTTCAACATCTCAGCTTTCACACCATCCATACCAGATGCTTTTCCTACTCTCGTTTCATCTAGTGCTCTCCTCACTTCCTCTATTGTAATCTCTCTCTCATTCTCATCTCCAATCACTGGCACCTCAACACCTGCAACAGCAACTATATCTGCCTCCCTATTATCCTCAACATTCAGCAAACTTTCAAAATATTCCGCCCACCTTTTCCTTGCCTCCTCTCCTTTTAACAACCTTCCATTTCCATCTTTCACTGTCTCTTCAATTCTTGCGCCAGCCTTCCTTACTCTCTTCACTTCTTTCCAAAACTTCTTATTCTCTTCATATGACTGACCCAATCCCTGACCCCACCTCAGGTCAGCTGCCCTCTTTGCCTCACGTACCTTGCGCTTTACTTCCACATTTTTCTCTCTATATTTTTCATACTTCTCTATACTATTACTCTGCAGCCATTCTTCAAAAGCCCTCTTTTTCTCTTCCACTTTTACCTTCACTCCACCATTCACTGCCCTTCCTCATGCTGCCTCCAACAACCTTCTTGCCACATATATCACTTGCAATACCAACAAAATTTTCTTTTACTAACTTCCACTCCTCCTCTAAATTACATAGCGAATTATAATGTTTTCCATTGTTTACTTTCATACTTTTCCAAATCAGCTGATGAACCCTGCGTAGTCCGCAGTCAACCTCAGATTTTAGATCAAATAACTCCTTTATTATCAAGGCATGCTACCAAAGGATATTACATATCTCCTAAAAGAAACAATTACTGTATTACTAAGATAATTATGTTTTTAGTTTATGAAATAAGCTGTATTTCTGTTAAAGAACGTATGAAAATAAAGTAATTTTGGACTTTTAATTATGTTCACAACTTTACACATTCATCTCTCTCTCTTATGTCAGGATGCCAGATAACTCATAATCAATCAATCCTCTTTCTCTTTCCCCTAACTTCTTCCTTCTATTATTCGATATTTCCCACAAATATACTTTTTTCAGCGATAATATATCTATATTATTGTAAGGTTCTGTGTAGAGTTTAATTTAGGGAGTAAAAACACACTCCTGGCCTTTCCAACACTTGCAAACATAACCAAAGTCTCTCACTTTTATTTCCTTTAATTTTGGCATTCATGTTATTTTTATTCTTATAACAAATTTCATCTATCATTTTCATTTCATTATTCCTCTCATTCCTTTTTATATCCTTATTCCTTTTCCCATCCCTTTTATTCAGTATTTCCCACTATACCTTATCTGCTAAAATATTTCAATATTAGCTTACATTCTTCTCACGCTCCGGCTGTCCTGTTGCCTCTCGCCTTCCCCTCCTTCATGCACACCTCCGTCACCCCTACCCTCCTTCCTACACACACTGGCTGACTCGACAGGGATTTACTCTTGTTTCATGATGCTTCGCCCTCATTTTCTTTTTACTTCACAGCTTCACACTTTGCTCCCCATATTCCTATAACTATTCGTTTTGTTCACCTCTCTTAGCACTCAACCTATGCCATCGTTCATCTTTCTCCCTTGCTTATTTTTCTAATTCTTTTCATTTTTTTCCTTGTTTTCCTTGTCATTTTTCGTATCAAATCATTTTCCCGAATAGTTCTGCCTCTGCTGGCTGCCCTTCTGGCTCTCAACACATTGTTCTTGTGTCTCATAAGTATTTCACCCTCCAGTTCTTGTGTCTCATAAGTATTTCACCCTCCAAACACCTGTTACACCCACCAACAGGGACACCGAAATACCCACAGTTCCCCACACCAAACACACACTCCTTCAAGTTGTATGCATACTGTTACTTTTATTCTTGCCTTCTTTTTTGTATTAGCTCTGTTTATTCTTTTATTCTTTCCTTCTTTTATGTATTAGCTCTGTTTATTCTTTTATTCTTTCCTTCTTTTATTTATTAGCTCTCTTTTACTTATCTTATACTATAATCTATTTTTCTGCTGTATTAACTACATTATATAACAGATGTTTTCAATAAGATGAGAGAGAGAGAGAGAGAGAGAGAGGAGAAGAGAGAGAGAGAGAGAGGAGAGAGAGAGAGAGAGAGAGAGAGAGGAGAGAGAGAGAGAGAGAGAGAGAGAGAGAGAGAGAGAGAGAGAGAGAGAGAGAGAGAGAGAGTGAGAGAGAGAGAGAGAGAGAGAGAGAGAGAGAGAGAGAGAGAGAGAGAGAGAGAGAGAGAGAGGAGAGAGAGAGCGAGGAGAGTGTCGTGTGTGTGTGTGTGTGTGTTTTACAAGGATTTTGGATGTCTCAAAGACTTTTTAGTTCATCTGTAGATACTCAATAATATCCTCTTGGGTAAAGGGATTAACTTAAACATTTAGAGAGTTTTTATGGTCTTGTCTAACTTATTCTTGAACTCGTTTACCTTGTTACTGTTTACGACATCAGCTGGAAGTCTATTCCATGTTTTTTATTATTTTATATGTAAAGAAATTGCCACATTAAGTGGTGTTGTATCTTTTCATTTCCAGTTTGTATCTGTTACCTCTTGACTGATTTATGCTAAGCGTGAATAGATTGTTGTACTCCACCAAGAAAGAGCAAGGTACTCAACGTAATAGATGTATTAGAAGCAGAAGCATTCATAATCCTAAAATCTCATGAAGACTTTAAAAACAAGCAAAAAACTCCCAAAGCATGGTAATCAAGATGGCTCTGCAAGAAGGAATGGCAACCCAACAAACATGTTTACAGTAACACACTGGGATTGAAGTTGTAACAGCTCTTCCACGTATATGATCCTACCCCGTATCCTTTGAGAGAAGGTTAACTGTATTCGGGGAAGGATAGCCTTGGTTGATTTAAACATGTCCCTGTTACGTACACGATATCTCTTGGGATATTCGCTCCAGGGGTAGTAACTCTGTGATGTATCTACAGGTAAAATTCTCTGGTATATCACTTGCAGGAAATATCCCAAGTAGAAAGCTGCCTAGAGGAACTTCCATCAGGATGACATGGCTATCTCACCCAAAAATAGATTTTATCTATGTCAAAATCCCTTTTGTTATTCCTTTAAGAATTTTGAAGGCCTCTATTAATTGTCCCTTAATTGTCGAGTGTATAGATCAAATAAGTTCAAACGTTTCATCCTCCGTCTATATCCAAATTGCCATATTGTTGGAACTAGTTTGGTGGCCCTAGCCCAGAATTCGGCATTCTTAATGGGGTCTTACTAGTGATGTGCACAGCTGTAGTACAGTGTGTTTGTTTCTGTATATGAATTGTCTTTATGTAACATATTAGTTTTTTGCTTTCTTATCAGGTTTTATCCTCTGTTTGGTGAACTTTCTGGGCCACTTTCTGTTTCATTACCTAGCAGTGAGTAATCTGAGTGTAAGTTACTACAGTATAACCTATGTGCATGACTTTGAATTTTCCACAGTTTAAAGGCATTTGCCATTTTCCGAATCATTCTCCTGGCTTCATTAGATTCTCTCTTAAGGCTTCTACTTCTGAGTTTGCAGCATTTATGCCAAATTTAGTATTGTCGGCAAATTTAGATATTCTACTAGTTAACCATAATTGTGTCTTTAATATAGATGAGAAATAGCAATGGGCCTAGGACGGATCCTTGAAATAGTCCACTTGTAACAGCTGCCCACTCTAAAGCTTCTCCATTGACAACAACTCTCTGTTTTCTGTTTTTTAGCCAATCTCCAATTGATTCAGCTAGCACGTCCGTAATGCCAAGTGCTCTAATTTTGACCAGTAATTTTTTTATGAGGAACTTTGTCAAAAGCCATTTGAAAGTCTAGGTATATGATGTCTATTGCTTTTTTTATCATAAATGCTAAACATGTTGTGGAAAAATTCCAAAAGATTTGTCACACATGATCTCTTTTGTCTAAATCCATGTTGGCTGTCTATCAGAAGATTGTTTTCTCTATGTGTTCTACTATTGAATCTACTATAATTTATTAAAAAATTTTGCGAGGCACTTAAATTAGACACACAGGTCTGTAGTTGCTAGGTTCTTCTTTTGGTCCCTTTTTATAGATTGGAGGAACATTGCCTAACCGTCCCTGTGGTGCCTTTTTTTCGTAGACTGTCTCGGAAAATTTTGTAAAAGTGAGTGGTTATCTCTTCTAGTTCTATAATCTCTCTTGGATGAATATTATCTAGACCTGGTACCTTATTATTATTATTATTATTATTATTATTAATATTATTATTATTATTATTATTATTATTACTAGCCAAGCTACAACCCTAGTTGGAAAAGTAAGATGCTATAACCCCTAGGGACCCATCAGGCTAAAAATAGCCCAGTAAGTAAAGACAATAAGGAAATAAATAAACAATATAAAAAGTAAAGAAAAATTGAAATAAAATATTTCAAAAATATTAACATTAAAACAGATATTTGATATTTAAACTATAAAAGGACTTATGTAAGCCTGTTCAACTTAAAAACATTTCCTGCGAGTTTGAACTTTTGAAGTTCTACTGATTCAACTACCCAAGTAGGAAGATCATTCCACAACTTGTTCACAGCTGGAATAAAACTGTGTGGTATTGAGCCTCATGATGGAGAAGGCCTGACTATTAGGATTAACTGCATACCTAGTATTACGAACAGGATGGAACTGTCCGGAAAAAATCTGAATGTAAAGGATGGTCAGAATTATGTTAAATCTTTACAACATGCATAATGAACTATTTGAATGAAGCTGCCAGAGATTAATATCTAGATCAGGAATAAGAAATTTAATAGACCGTAAGTTTCTGTCCAACGAATTAAGATGAGAATCAGCAGCTGAACACAGACAGGAGAACAATACTCAAAACAAGGTAGAATGAAAGAATTAAAGCACTTCCTCAGAATAGATTGATCACCAAAAATCTTGTAAGACTTTCTCAATAAGCCAATGTTTTGTGCAATTGAAGAAGATACAGACCTAATGTGTTTCTGAAATATAAATTTGAACCACACCTAAAATTTTAAAAGTCATACAATTTGAAGAAACATTACCAATGCTGAGATCCAGATGTTCAGGAGCCACGGTCCTTGACCTACAGTACTTACAATCATACTTTGAGTTTTGTTAGGATTCAACATCATACCCCATAATTTGCACCATGAACTAATTTTAGCTAGATCTCTATTAAGGGATTCACCAACCTCAGATCCACATTCAGGAGATGGAATTGATGCAAAGAGAGTAGCATCATCTGCTTATGCAACAAGCTTGCTTTCCAGACCAAACCTTGCCGAGTCCTTTTATTTTCTTTTTGATATCATCCATTGTAAAGGTAATTCTATTCAATGGTTGGCCTTCATATTTGATAGCTGGTTTGGGGAGGGCCGTTGAATATTCCCTAGTGAATACAGTTGTGAAATATGCATTCATCAGTTCAGCTTTTTCCAAATCTTTTGTTAAAATATTAGCTTCTGAGTTTCTTAATGGGCTAATGATGTTTTTTTTTATTGGTTTTATACTTTTTACCTATGCAAAAAGACTCTTCAATTTTCTTTACCTGCTGAAGCCACTCTTTTCTCTTCATTGATCTTGGCATTTCTAACTAGTTTGTTTACTTTTCGGCTTAGCTTCTTCTGCTCGGAAATTTCAGGAATTGAAGGTTGTGGACCCTTTGATGTATGTTTGCTGTCTCTACTTCTTATTGCATTGGCTATTTCTCTGTTGAACCACTTTAGTAAAATTTTTCTATGCTGTAGACATTTGTCTCTTTTCTCTTTATGTATTTCTACAAAGGAGTCCAATTATATATCCATGTTCCCTGTTTTGTTGTATTCTAAATTCTTGGTGTCTTCCTTCAGTTTTATCTACTACGTCTGTAGTCCAACGTTTTTAGATGAGGAAAAGAGAGAGAGAGAGAGAGAGAGAGAGAGAGAGAGAGAGAGAGAGAGAGAGAGAGAGAGAGAGAGAGACAGAGAGAGAGAGAGAATATATACTCTGTGTAGTGCATCCTACTTTTTGGTAGCTAAATGAGAGAGAGAGAACAATTTTGGCGATACAGAATATACTATTTTTTTTGGGCTCAAGCCATGTCGTCCTGAAGGAAGGTTCCTATAAGTAGCTTCCTAAGGGATATTTGACTACAGTGATACTCCCAGAGAATTTACCTTTTGGTCTCCAGAATTCTAACTCCTGGCGCGAATGCCTAACAGATCTAGAGTGCCTAAGCCTTTGGAAGTACAGCTGAAAAATGATGCTAGAGAAGTAGGCTTGTTAACAGCACAGATAGCAGAGGTAGGATATCCCAAGTCTCCTCCTTGGTGTAATCCACCTGTTAAAGTATGTTTTACGGCAGGAGGGAAAAATACCTTACCTAGTAGGGTAATGAAAAGTGAGTTTTTAAATCATGCTGCTCAACATCATGGGAAACATGTTTTTACAGATGGCTCCAAATCGGCTGCAGGAGTTGGAAGTGCAGCTGTGGTGGGGGATATTGTTATTAGAAGGAAACTCCCATCCTCTTGTTCAATTTTTACTGCTGAGCTGTACGCAATAATTCTCGCAGTCCAACATATTTTTAAAAATGGCAACCAAAATAGTTTTTATACAATTTTTACGGATTCCAATAGTGTTTTACTCTCATTAAAACAAATTATGCCAGGCCATCATCTAGTACAAGAGGTGCAGGACTGGTTAGTACTTCTGCAGTCTAGGAAGAGTATCAGTGTTCACTTCTGTTGGGTCCCTGCCCATGTTGGGGTGGATGGGAATGAACAAGTAGATAAGGCTGCAAAGGAAGCTTCAGGGCTAAGTAATCCATCCCCCTTGAGTATTCCTTACAAAGATCTTAGAAGTGAGATTCATCTTTACTGTAAAAATAAGTGGCAAGCTCGATGGTCTGAACGGACCACCAATACAAAATTGAAACAAATCCACCCATTGGTGGATAAATGGTCATCTTGTAATTCTACAAGTAGAAGGGATACCATTATTTTAACTAGGCTGCGTATTGGCCATACACATGCAACGCACAATTATTTAATGAAGAGTGGGGAAGGGAGACAGGCCCCTCTTTGTAATACCTGTCAAGTGACAATGGATGTTAAACATATTTTAGTCGATTGTCCTGTTTTTAATCTCCAGAGGAGGACACATTTACTCCAGGACAAACCGTTAAGAGATATACTGGGGGAAAACTGTAATACCCTGAACTTGAGAAAATTTATACAAAGTATTGGGTTATATTACGAGCTATAATTGATTTTATTAATTTATTTATTTATTTTACCCTTTTAATCTCTATTTATTTCACATCTAGATTTTATTGTATGAAAGTGTTACGATTTGTATTAAAGGTTAAAATGATACTAAATGTTGTGAGTGTACAGATATGATTGAATGATTTTAGTTATATAGCGCTGAATGGCCTTTGATGCCCCAGTGCTTGGCTTAATGCCTAAATCCCATATTCAATCAATCAATCCTGGCGCGAATATCCTTAAAATTTCTCTTATGGATATCGCATAAATCAAGGGACGTATATCTTGATACGAGACATAGCAATCTTCACTACGAAAGCGTTTTTGCCTCTAGAGGGAAGAGTGGCAAAAATAGAAGGGGAGCCGTTATCAAGGTTACCCTTCCTCCCATAATACTATTGAGTATCTAGATGGCGCTGTATCCAAGATGGGGCTTATTCCTATTTTTGTAGTAAATTCGCACGGTGGTGTTCCCTGTTGATCTAATGTTTTTGATCGATTTTGTGAGGATTTATTATGCAATCTCCAGCTTCTTTCGCCTCTGGAAAGCTGAGTTTTGATTCTTTACAGTGTATAATTTTTTAGCTCCTGCTTCACAGTGAAATTAGAGTAATTTGTGTTAAGGAGCTGGGCCTGTCACCGGAGGGGCCATGGGCGCTGTCGTTCATTATGCATGTGTTATTTAGTTAGCAGAACGACTTCCCTGGTTGTAATAGCATTAATAAATTATGGAAGCTATTTAGGCACAATTATACTAGTAAAGATATTTTATGCATAATTTCCTCTTCCTCTTGTCAATCGTATACGTTAGAGTTTCGGCGATTTAGGTAACCAAGATCTCATCTTGCTCTAGGCTTGCTAGCCTAGGCGCTGTAGTATACTTTCAGACATTTTCCCTGTTTACCTTCGTGTATCGTTTTTTTGATTCAACGGGAGATAGTGCATCTCTTCGAATTATATAACTCGATACTTGTCTCCTGTGGAGATTTAAGGGTAATCCTTCCTTCCCTTTGAGTGCGGCAACCCTATCTGATCTTGCCATAGAGTAGTTCACTCCGGCTTGCCTAGGCTAGGGTTTTCTGTCTCCCACCTTTGCCGGCGAATTCCCAGCTTTGGTTTTTGACAGAACCTCAGAGTAATCAGTCTTTCTGCTGGCGGCAGAGCTGCAGGGTGAGTAGTCACTCCCCTGCCGGCTTATAGCTGCCGGCATAGGAAGCTAAGCCTCCCTAGGCCACACCTAAAGTGGTGGTATGTTGCCGCCACCTTCTCCCCTGCAGTCTAGAAGACTAGTCCTGTGTCGGCAGACTCTAGGCTAAAGAATAGTACTCTTCTGCCGCCTAGGATGTCGCCGATACTGAAACATTGTTTCTCTCTGGTGTGGAGGGGGCGGCAGTCCTGCCGCCTTCTTCTACACTTGATAGCTTTGGCAGACCCTAGGTTGAGGAATAGTTATTCTTCTGCCGCCTAGGATGGCACCAATACTGAAACATTGTTTCACTCTTGTATGGATGTGGTGGCAGTCCTGCCACCTTCTTCTACACTTGATACAGGACCCTTTTCCCTCCCCTTTCTGTCCTTTAGCGATGACTTAGCCATCGCAATCCTGTGGCCGTCGTCCTGCAATCTCACCGCTTGCCGGGTGGGTTGCAGGGCCGGCCGAGCCCCTACATATGCAGCTGTTTAGTCACTCAGTTTTTCCCTTATGGACACAAGGATCCGGGAAGATTGTGCCGGCTATGACGGCTGCCGGTGGGAGACCCTTCTGCCGCTGAAGGTTCTTCAGTCCTCCTTTGGACTGCCATCCACAGTCCTGAAATCGGCAATGCCGGCAACGGATCTTGTGGCTGGATGGAAGCCTGAATGATGCATTCTCCCCTTCCATTTGAACCTTCTTTCTGGAGGAAGACAGTAAGATTATATACTTACATCCTTATTTAGTGTAAACATTTATTTTAATAAGGCAGCCCTTCACTCCATGCTTTTTCTCTCTCTGTCAGCTACTGCCGCCAGGTACTAACCCAGCCGGTAGCATGTCGGCTGGGCCGGTGCCGCCAGGTACTAGCCCTGTCAGCAACATGCCGGCTGAACTACAGTATATGTTTATACAATAGCTAGTATATTTGCAGTATAGTATATACTGCAGATAGAAAACTATTGTATATATTATACAGTAGTTATTTTCCAACATATTTTATGTGTCCTTGCCCAGTCTTTTTCTAAGACCAATCCTATATTGAAAGAATAGAATTCCTTCAATACTCTGATTAGAAATCAGTTTACAATTTACGCTACAATATTAAATAGTTTCGAAGGGTCAGTGGTAGTACACTTTTCTATCCCTAGATTTTAGAACCCTTCTCTTTTGAGTTTTCCCTGATCAGGAAACTCTATAGTCTTAATATTGGAAGGGGAGGTCACAGCAATTGGCTGGGAGAGATACACAAGTATGTGTCTTTTATAATTTCTAGTCCAGTCGGACTGTGCCGCCAGGTGCTAGCCATGCTGGCAACACACCGGCTGAACTACAGTATATGATTATACAGTAGCCAGTATATTTGCAATATAGTATATACAGCAAACAGAAAACTATAGTATTTATTATACAGTAATTAATTTCTAACATACCTTGTGTACCCTTGTACAGTCTTTTGCTGAGACCAACCCTAAGTTGAAAGAATAAAATTCCTTCAATACTCTGATTGGAAATCAGTTAATACTTACCCCACAATATTAAATAGTTAGAAGGGTCAGTGGCAGTGTACACTTTTTCTATCCCTAGGGGTTAGAACCCTTCTCTTTCGAGTTGCCCTGATAAAGGAAACTCTTATCTTTAATATTGGGGGGAGGTTACAGCAATTGGGTGGGAGGGGTACACAAGTATGTGTCTTTCTCTATTTCTTTCTAGCTTACTATCTTAAGCTATAATGATTAAGATATGAATAATTGCATATCTGTTTATCATGTGAGATAAACAATTGTATACTCATTCTATTTTCCTTTCTTTACAGGAGGAACCCCAGATAAAATGCGATGCGATCTTCTGCAATCATAGGAGTAAGTACTTCTACGGCCATTAAGCTTGCAGGTCTCATGCCCCCTGCACCATTATTACCGAATCCCTGCAATATTGGGACTCCCTAGTCTGCAATATCTGCCGGACCTTGGTGACTGAAGGTTTTGACGACCCCAAGTCAATGGAGTCGAGGGATGCGGCACGTAAAAAGCTGTGCAAGTGGGTAAGAGGGTTCCAGAAGAACTCACCGGGACCATACCTACATAACGATAGGATGCGTAGCTTACTGTTGCCGAAAGCGGGTAGTGAAATAGTTGTGCCCCAAGCACAACTCACTCCTCCCTGCGTCCAGATTGTCATCGAGACGGATGTCAGGGAGGCGTTGCAAAGTAGCAAAGTATGGACATCCACCAGAAGGTAAGGATGTCGGAAGTGACTATGGACACTGAAAAGGATCTATTAAAGGATCATCCCGAGGAGGAGTCTACTCTATCTCTGGAAGAAGATGATGATGTCGAGTCGGAGTTACTTCTGTCTGTGCCGGCACCGGAGCCGTTACCCTCGACGTCTTCACCTTCACCTCCATTGGACAACATGAGTCAGGCACTGGCCCATCTTACGGATTTAATGGAGAACATTCGCAAACGAGGCGAAACAAGGGAAGCAAAATTCAAGAGAGAGCTCCGTGAAGCTCCACTTGTCGCCCCCCGAGGGTCATACAAGCGACCCAGAGGCCAAGACCTCCCGACCTGCTTCAAAACCAATCCTTTGAGGTATGCGGAGTTTATGCCGATTTTGAACAGCAAACTCTACATCTCAGAGAAGATGGGAGCTGTCCCCTTAGACGACATCCAGTTTTGGCCAAGCTTTAACGCTTACCCTGATTCCTTCATTCGACTGAAGCATGAACCAATGTCAAAAGAGGAGACGGAACCGAAGGAGGTCATGGTTTTCGACCACGATAAGGCACAGGCTCTCTTGTCAAGTAGCCTGAGAAAGGCGGGCTATTCGGTGTCAAAAGTGTCCGCCTTGAGCAAGAAACACCCTACCTTCCTTGCTTCTGCTTCAATAGCATTCCCTTTTACGTTGAAGGCATTTAAATCTGTTGCCAAGGCAGTGGAGGCAGGCAAACCATGCCTTGCACTAGAGGGGTGCAGGCCTCTGTCGTTAGCCTTGCCCATGCAGGAGAAGGAATGGAAGGAAGTCCACCTAACCTTCTCAGTAGGGAAATTGGACGCGGACATCGCTGGACGACAGTTTAGCGAAAATCTCCGTAAACTTTCTGACTTTCTCCTGTGCAAGGAACAAGAAATGAAGGAGAGACTTGCGGCCTCTTTATCCCTACAAAACTGCATAGAGATGTGTGCAGGCCAACGAAGTACCCCAGACATGGTCATGATCCTGGCCAAAATGCATATGGCCACCTTAGTAAAGGATCTGTATGCTTTCATGAAGGCTAGGAGAGCCTTTAGAGAGTTTGTGTTTGCTGCTGCAACAGTGAAACATGAACCCAGGAAGCTGATATCTTCTAACATCTGGGGTAAAGACCTCTTTCCGAACCAAGTAGTCAAAAAGGTAGTCGAGAAAGCCATCACGAAGAATAGGAACCTTCTCCCGAAGTGGGGCATCTCTTCAAAGAGGAAGTCTTCCCCGGATGTGGGTCCCCAACCTAAAAGGAAGATGAAGAAGTCTAGACTTTCGCCTCGATCTGCTCAACAACATCCCACAGTTACTATGACCGTGCTGCCCCAGGTAGGCAGTCGAGGAGGTAAACCCTTCGATCAATCAAAGCAACGAGGCGCTTCCGGTAGGAGGGAGGCTCCAACAATTTCAGGATCGTTGGACCTTCGATCCTTGGGCCCACGGCCTAATCAAGACTGGACTAGGAGGGAAACGGAACAAGTCTCCACCATCATTTCCTCAACAACATCCCACAGTTACTATGACCGTGCTGCCCCAGGTAGGCAGTCGAGGAGGTAAACCCTTCGATCAATCAAAGCAACGAGGCGCTTCCGGTAGGAGGGAGGCTCCAACAATTTCAGGATCGTTGGACCTTCGATCCTTGGGCCCACGGCCTAATCAAGACTGGACTAGGAGGGAAACGGAACAAGTCTCCACCATCATTTCCTCAACTCTTCCAACACTCCAACCCCATATTAGTAAAATATACTCTATAGCTCTTGAGCATACAGGTTTTAAGGAAAGCAAAGTCTATCAAATTCCAGGGAAGGCTGTTTCGTGTTTCCAAGAAGGACTCAGGAGAACTCAGAGTCATTCTGGACTTGTCGTTACTCAACAAGTTCATAAAAAACAGCAAGTTCAGGATGTTAATCCTTCTACACATAAGGACCCTATTACAAAAAGGGGCGATCACAGTCTCGATAGACCTGACAGATGCCTATTGGCACCTTTTAGTCAGTCGCCCCCTCTCCTCCTACCTAGGATTCAAGTTACAGAAGATAAAGTAGGTTCTAAGAGCCATACTCTTCGGACTAAACATAGTCCCAAGTATCTTCATGAAACTGGCAGACGCAGTCGTGTATCAACTACGCCTAGAAACTGTTCAGGTAGCAGAGTACCTGGACGACTGGCTGGTGCGAGCAGCATCCGAAACGGCTGGTCTGCTTGCATCCAAAGAAGTAACCAAGTTCCTGGAACATCTAGGAAGCAAACTCAACTTCAAGAAGTCTCGTCTATCTCCAGCTCAAAGGTTTCAATGACTGGAAAACCATTGGAACCTGAGGTCACATTGTCTCTCCATTCCCTTAAGGGAGAGGAAGGAGATCGCAGTGTCTGTCAAGAGACTACTGTAATCCGACAGGATTTCAAGACGCCAACAGGAAAGAGTATTGGGCTCTCCAGTTTGCAGCAGTAACAGACCCAGTGTTAAGAGCACAGCTGAAAGATGCATCAGGAGTCTGGAGAAGATTTGCATCAAACGCTCGGAGATCTAAAATGTCCGATATCGGCCTTATTTCGATCACTTCTCAACCCATGGTCGAAGGCCAAGAGCCTAAGGAGGACCGTGCCCTTGTAACCACCTCTGCCGCCGATGACCATCCACACGGGTGCATCGACGGAAGAATGGGGAGTTCACTCCCATCAAAGGAAAGTCCAAGGGACTTAGTCATCTCGGTTCAAGGCCTTTCTCATCAACATTTTGGTAGCCATGGAAGTCCTTTTGACTTTGGGAAAACTCTCCCCTCACAGATCAGCCCTCATCATGCTGATCTTGGACAGCGAAGTGATTGTGAAATGTCTGAACCGACAAGGCTCGACATCTTCCCATATAATCCATGTGATATTAGCCATCCTTTGTTTAGAGAGATGGCACCTATCAGCAGTTCACTTACAAAAGGTCCGCAATGTGACAGCGGATGCTCTACTCAGGCTCAAGCCGATAGAGTCAGAATGGTCACAGACGCAGACTCATTCTCTTCCATCTTGGAACAAGTCCCGGAACTGCAAATCAACCTCTTCGTGATGAGTGTCATCAAGAAACTACCTCGATATATAGCCCCATACGAGGACCCTCTAGAGGAGATAACGGACGCCCTGTCCCTAGTCTGGAACGAATTAACCTGTAATTTCCTGTTCCTTCCATCCAGTCTCCTGCTGAAAGCCCTCGACATGCTGAGATCCTTCTAAGGAACGGCAGCTCTAGTGGCTCCCAAGTAACCCAAGAGCAACTGGTTCCCTCTACTGATGGAACTGATGGAACGGGTTCTGAAGTCAACTGTCTTCGCTTCATCACAGAGATCCCAAAACCTTCATTTCATGATTTTCTCGCCCTAGCAGTTAGAAAAGATTTGGGATCTCAAAAGGCAGTATAGACTTCTTAGAAGAATACAAGTCTAAGTCAACTAGAAGACAATATGAATCATCTTGGAAAAAGTGGGTTGCTTTTGTTAAAGCAAAAGGACCGAAAGAAATTACAATAGACTTCTGTCTCTCCTTCTTTATCCACCTTCATAATCAAGGTCTGGCAGCCAACACGATAACTACGAGCAAGTCAGCCCTGACTAGACCTCTTCTATACGCCTTTCAAGTGGATCTGATGATCGAAATCTTTAACAAGATCCCGAAGGCATGCGCTAGACTTAGGCCTGCAGCTCCTCCGAAACCCATTTCATGGTCTTTGGACAAGGTCCTACATTATGCTTCATCTGTGAACAATGAAGATTGTTCTCTCAATGATCTAACCCAGAAGGTTATTTTCCTATTCGCTATAGCCTCAGGGGCTAGAATTAGTGAAATAGCCCCATCAAGAAATGAGGGCCACATTCAGTTCACAGAAGTGGGAGAACTGAATCTCTTTCCTGATCCAGCTTTTCTCGCCAAGAACGAGCTACCCACTAAAAGATGGGGTCCCTGGAGAATCTGCCCTCTGAAGGAAGATGTCTCTCTATGTCCAGTAGAGTGTCTAAAGGTCTATCTTTATAGAACTTCAGACTTCAGGGAAGGACGGCTCTTCAAAGGAGAAACTTCAGGATCAAACTTACCCCTAAAACAACTGAGGGCGAAGCTCACCTACTTCATTCGCAGAGCGGATCCTAACAGTACACCCGCAGGTCATGATCCGAGAAAAATTGTTTCATTACTGAACTTTTTTCAGTATATGGACTTTGAGCGTCTTCGCTCATATACTGGATGGAAATCATCCAGAGTGTTCTACAAACACTACGCAAGGCAAGTCCACGAACTGAAGCATTATGTGGTGGCGGCAGGTAGTGTAATAAACCTGTCGTCTAGTGCTGCAATGAACAGTTAAATGATTGGGACTATCAATTAGGGTGAAAAGGTGTTGACACTTCCATTGCGATACCTTTTAAGTGAGTGTCACTATGGTGACACTAAGACTGTTCAAAATCTCAGGTGTGGAATTATACAGATAACACTTGTGCCGTGTGTACATAGTACACAGTGTTGATAGTATACAACATTTACAGAAATTATATTGGGAAAATTTATCAAAATTTTCAGTTTTAGAGTGGGACTCATCATTTCTTCCCTTTCAGGGAGGAAGGTAATTTCTGTATACGTTGCACGTATAATTCCCTTAACACGTTACATTCATTACACTCGTTATTCCAGTTGGTCATTTATTCTAAATAAATGTCTATTAGAGTGTAAGTGCGTCCTATATCGCCCTGCAATTAGCACATTAAATATGCCAGAGTTCTCTTACTTATTTATTTAAGTAAACCTCATATTATTGTATGCTTACAAACAATGGATATAGTTGACACTTAGTTGTTCCGACAACATGTACAAACTGTGAGACCTTTTGTATATCTAGTGGATACTTATGTTTGTTCATACAATATATGCAAACCTTGAGACCCCTTTTCTACCGTCTATGATGACTCTTCCCTGCAGGGGACAGGAAGCACTAACATTGTCTATGATTAGTGGTAATGACGGATAACGGTAACGTCATTTGTTTCACTGGTCCGGATGACCCTAGAAAAAATTGTCCCAAGGTTAAGGCACCTATGAAAATCCACAGATACATTACTTTCTAGTAATTCTCTGGTAAACTTCCATCAGAACGACATGGCTTGAGCCCATGCGAAAAATCTTTTTTTGGGTGAGATAGCCATGTCGTCCTGATGGACCCACCCTTCTTTTCTATAGAAAAGGCCTTGGCAGGATCCCTCCCGAAACTACTATATCTGTAGCACCATGCTCAATGCTACAAGGAATAAGCACCATCTTGGATACAACCCTATCTAGATACTCAATAGTAGTATGGGAGGAAGGGTAACCTTGATAACGGCTCCCCTTCTATTTTTGCCACTCTTCCCCCTAGATGCGAAAACGTTATTCGGGGGGAAGATTGCTATGTGTCGTATCAAGATATACGTCCCGTGATTTATGCGATATCCTTAAGAGAAATTTTAAGGATATTCGTGCCAGGAGTTAGAATTCTGGAGACCAAAAGGTAAATTCTCTGGGAATATCACTGTAATCAAATATCCCTTGGGAAGCTTCTTATAGGAACCTTCCTTTAGGACGACATGGCTATCTCACCCGAAAATAGATTTTTCGCCTCGCTCAAAATCCATTAAGTACATCTTGCACCTTGGTAGGTAAATGTGAGAGAGGGAGAGAGAAGAACAATTTGACAATGCGGAATATACTGTTAAGTATATCTTGCACTTTGGTGGCTAAATGAGAGAGAGAGAGAGAGAGAGAGAATATTTGGCAATACTGAATATACTGTTTAGTAAATCTTGCTTTTTTGGTAGGCGAATAAGAGAGAGCTAGGGATAGAGAACAATTTTGGTGATACAGAATATACTATGTTAAGTACATATCACACCTTGGTAGCCAATTGAGAGAGAAATTTTTTTGGCAATACAGAATATGCTGTCAAGTTCTTGCACTTTATTAGCTAAATGAGAGAGAGAGGGCAATTTTGGCAATACGAAATATACTATGTTAGTATTAGTATTACTTGATAAGTTACAACCCTAGTTGGAAAAGCAGGATTCTATAAGCCCCGGGGCCCCAGCAGGGAAAATAGCCCAGTTAGGAAAGGAAACAGGGAAAAAGGAAATATTTTAAGAACAGCATTGTCATCAAAATAAATATTTCCTATATAAACTATAAAAACCTTAACAATACAAGAGGAAGAGAAATTAGATAGAATAGTGTGCCCAAGTGTACCCCTAAGCAAGAGAACTAGCCAAGACTAGAGAACAATTGTTTGATTTTGGAGTGTCCTTCTCCTAGGAGAGCTGCTTACCATATCTAAAGTTTTTTTACCCTTACCAAAAGGAAATTAGCCACTGAACAATTGAAGTACAGTAGTTAACCCCTTGGGTGAAGAAGAATTGTTTAGTAATCTCACTGTTGTTAGGTGTATGAGGACAGAGGAGAATCAGACTATTCAGTGTATGTGTAGGCAAAGAAAAAGTGAACAGTAAGCAGAGAGAAGGATCCAATGTTGTACTGTCTGGCCAGTCAAAGAACCCCATAACTCTCTAGTGGTAGTATATCAATGTGTAGCTGGTGCCCTGGCCAACCTACAGCTATGAAAAGACATCTTGCACTTAAGTAGCTAAATGAGAAAGAAAGAAACTATTATTACTAAGATATTTATGTTTGTAGTTTATAAAATAAGTTATATTTCTGTTTAAGAAAGTATAAAAATACAATAATTTATGACTTTTTACAATGTTTAAATTTAAGATTTGTCGTTGAGAATGGAAACATGGCCTATCTTACCTTATATCACATTCCAGAGGGTGGTAAGAATTATCCGTATAATTTGTTCCTGAATTTATATCCAAAACCCAAAATCAGGATGAAAATGGTATCAGACATGAAAGTTTCATGATCTTGTCTTAAAGAGATAACTGATGACCCAGATGACATTTACTCTGTCCCGTGAGAGCAATTTGAAAATATTTAAAGAGAACGGAGTATTCTCAGCGCAAATTTCCAATTTGTTCATGAGCACAGGTCAATCCAAGAAGAAAGTATCCAAAAACACTATCTCTCAGGTTAAGAGAAACAATCAGGAGAGATTATAAATCCTCAGGGGAAGTGTCGCCAGCCCCCCCTCCTCCCCATCAGAGCAAAGGATGTCCATGGTCTTCCTGAAACCCTAGCATTCTGCAAAAACTATTCCGTAATACAAGTCCTCCAAGCTTGCGTATGGGAGAGACAAAACACTTTTATAGACAATTACCTTGGAGATTATACTCATAGGTCCTTGGACACTTTCTCTTTAGGCCCTTTTGTTGCAGCGTAAAAAAATTATCTAATCACATGCTCTTAAGGGACACATTACTGTTTTTTTATCAAAGAAAGGCATCGGTTATTCTCTGCATTATAAGGGTATGAAGTGTGGATCAAGGTGGATGGTGATCTCAGATGGACCTGAAGCCTTCACTTAGAATTCACCCAAATGCATTTAAGATTGTCATGTTTTCTCAGATATCTTTGATGATATATTGGACATATTCTTTATATGACTCTTACTGTTCATATAGCTTCACCCCTGGCACAACACAAATCCACTTGGATTGAACTTACGGCCCTGCCTTTTTAAGAGCGTGCTATATCGTTCCAATTTAATCCCCTCTTGACCTTTTGCGCTCACTCATAAGTAATTTTATTTTTAGAGAAGTACATACCTCTTAATGGAGACTTCTCCTCCACCTAAGGAAGACTCGTATTTGAATGACTTGGAAATTTGTATCCTCGTAGGAATGAATTATGATTTTTAAAAACAATTTGTATTTTTCCTATCTATACAAACCCGAGTCATTTAATCAAAGGTCATGCCTCAACCGCCCCACAAGTGTTTGACCGGAAGAGAGTGATGCAATCAAATGCCTTTTTCTTTTGAATGTTTGGTCGTAGAAAACATGACTAGGAGTAACTCCTTTAAATGATTTCAAATTGATTTCAAAATCTGTAGTCCTTATTAGATCAGACCCCAAGGGTGATTATTAGGAGCCCAAACTCCAAAATCTGGTACATTCCAAGAGGTTAGACCCTTAATTCTGTTATTTAATAGGAGTCCAGACCCCAAAACTTTTGATAAGTTCAGAATACAGTACTATCTTGCAGGCTTCTTCGTCCTTCTAATCATCATTTTTTTTTTCAGGGTTATCAGTGTGGGAATTGTAGAATGATTGTTCATAAGAATTGCCTCGGAGAAGTAACCCGTTGTCAAGGCTGCCCCCCGCCACCGCCACTAATAGATCGAGGACCTCTGAATGATGTGGTATGATGCACATTTGAGTTTGCCATTGAAAATGTAGACTGGCTTCTATTTAGAAGTGGTTAAGTTCCAGTGAACGTATTTTGAGTTTAGATTTATTGTAAATGAAAATGATAGTACCAGTGTAGAAATCATGCTTCTATTAAAGGGCTCAGATTTGTGTAGTTATGAAAAATACAAATTGATATAAAATACGTAATTTTTTGCACAGTGAACAGTACCTAGTGTTACTTCAAAGTCTATTTTCTAAACTTTATAAATATCCATATTTTAGCATTCATCAATTAACTATTTTTCTAAATTTACTTTCCGGTGATATTCACCCTTTCGTAGTATCCGGGGTACTTGCATCTCCTCATGGAATACCCTTGGTGGGCCGAGAGAATGTCTCGTGAAAATGCCGAGAGTCTTCTATCAAGAGCGGAAGAGGAAACCTTTCTTCTCCGGTGGTCAGTACGTCATAGAAAACCAGTTTTATCCTTAAGGTAAGCAAATTTTGTTTCATCTTATATTTGAATCTCAGTCAGTAATAGGGAATTTTATTCTGTGGGTCAGTGACATTGTATTTGATAGTGATGGAGCATTTGAATTCATACATGCTCCTACATAATTACAAACCCTTGTCCTTTAATAGGAGTAAGCATTTAGCGAATGTGGGTATGTCTCTTAAAACTTTATCAAGGTGTCGGTATTTGACATACTTTCTTTTTAGATCATTTGCATTAGCAGATTGTCAACGGCTATGGATATTTAGAACTAAAAAGACAGATTTCCAGAGGTTTCCCAATAACTGTAACTGACAGTTTTCGTGGCAAACCATCCAATATCAATAGAGTCATCTCTCTCTCACTTAGGAGTTATGTAACAGACATACCCACCAAGAGGGAGAAAAATCACAAAATAATGGTGCCCTTGGGTGAGTCAACTCATAACCCCCCAAATCATAATGACCACTACTTCCTATGCTGCGTCGACTAACTCCCTAGATAACTCACTGTACTGTACTACATTATTTTATTGTGGTTTATTTCATTGTAGTATAGTTTGTAATACTTTACAAAAGTACAGGTAGTTGTTGACTTACGACTGTGGTGACGGCACAAGTCTGTCAGAAATAGTACACTAATAGGACAAATATTTCCTTCACAATAGTCTAATATTTTTATAAAACTGAATTAATTTCTCTTGGTGAATTATTATTTTCTTTTATTGATAATATACCATATCGATTTTAAACAAAAAATACATTAAGAAAATTTTAATATCGGTCAAGCTCCTATCATATGTGTTGATGACGTCATATTTTCGGCGGAAAGCAAGCAGGTAAATAGTGATTTTCTTCCAATAGACTAAAGATTAACATTAGTATTCCCATTTTTGAAATATCGTTAACAGTACAAAGTATTTCGTGGATCTATATCAGTTGTTATGAGTACATACACTCCTCAACCAACAAACACAATGGCGACCAAGAGACTGTTCTTAGCTCGAATTGTGCGCAAATCATTACTGAACAAGTAACCCCAGGGTTAAATTTTGCCTTCGGGTATGAATAGCCTAATTCAGATATCTATGATTTTCAGAAGTCAACAGGTAGTTCCCTTTCATATAAGATCAATATCAGGTTATTACAAATGATGTTTGACTTACAGTCAGCCCCCACTCTTCGCGAGGGTTAAGTAACAGAGACAGGTGTATATTTGGTACCCTAGGATGGAATAACTCCTAACCTAACCTAACAAATCACTGCCCATTGCCTACGCTCAGATAATTAAAACACCAAGCACTGCGTAATATTTTTTTACTTGGTTTCTATCACAGTATAAGTAGTTTGTAATTAAATTTTTGTGCTCAGGCCATGTCGTCCTGATGGAAGGTTCCTTTAAGTAGCTTCGTAGGGTATATTTGACTACAGGGATATTCCCAGAGAATTTAACTTAAGGTCTCCAGAATTCCAACTCCTGGCACGAATATCCTTAAGGTTTCCCTTAAGGATATCGCAAAATATCAGAGGACGTATTCTTGAAACGCCACATAGCAATCTGCACCCCACATATCGTTTACGCTTCGAGGGGGAAAAGTGGCAAAATAAAAGCCGTTAATAAGGTTCCCCTCCTCTGTTACTGTTTGAGTGCTCAGATGGTGCCACCATCGCCGCCATCTTTATTCCTTTTTCTGTAGCGAACTCGCTCGGTGATTTTCCCGGTAGCTGTCTCAGTATTTTGGATTTATCATGCAATCTCCAGCTTCCTCTGCCTCTGGAAAGTTGAGTATTTGATCTTTACGCTCTATAAATTTAGCTCGTGCTGTAAAGTAAAAAAATTAAGTCAAAATTAAGCTAATTTTTGGGCAGAGCTATTGCCTGAACCGGAGGCGTCTTCGGTGCTGTTGTTCGTATCGCATGAGTTATTTAGTTAGCTAGAACGACTTTCCCGGTATAATAGCATAAATGAAATTAGCTATTTAGTCTTCATTGCTAGAAATTAATTATATTATGCCGATTGTATTCGTATTAACTTCGGCGATTTAGGTAGCCGATCTTGATTATGCTAGGCTTCCTAACCTAGGCGTTCTAGTTTACTTTCATGCATGATATAATAAGCATTCCTGGTGTTATTGAATTCAAATGAAGATAATTAGGCAATTTATACATGTAAGATATATCATACATACATATACCAAGGCACTTCCCCCAATTTTGGGGGGTAGCCGACATAAACAAATGAAACAAAACAAAAAGGGGACATCTACTCTCTACGTTCCTCCCAGCCTGACAAGGGACTCAACCGAGTTCAGCTGGTACTGCTAGGGTGCCACAGCCCACCCTCCCCTGTTATCAACTACAGATGAAGCTTCATAATGCTGAATCCCCTACTGCTGCTACCTCCGCGGTCATGTAAGGCACCGGAGGAAGCAGCAGGGCCTACCGGAACTGCGTCACAATCGCTCGCCATTCATTCCTATTTCTAGCACAGTCTCTTGCCTCTCTCACATCTATCCTCCAATCACCCAGAGCTTTCTTCACTCCATCCATCCACCCAAACCTTGGCCTTCCTCTTGTACTTCTCCCATCAACTCTTGCATTCATCACCTTCTTTAGTAGACAGCCATTTTCCATTCTCTCAACATGGCCAAACCACCTCAACACATTCATATCCACTCTAGCCGCTAACTCATTTCTTACACCCGTTCTCACCCTCACCACTTCAATCCTAACCCTATCTACTCGAGATACACCAGCCATACTCCTTAGACACTTCATCTCAAACATTCAATTTCTGTCTCTCCGTCACTTTCATTCCCCACAACTCCGATCCATACATCACAGTTGGTACAATCACTTTCTCATATAGAGCTCTCTTTACATTCATGCCCAACCCTCTATTTTTTACTACTCCCTTAACTGCCCCCAACACTTTGCAACCTTCATTCACTCTCTGACGTACATCTGCTTCCACTCCACCATTTGCTGCAACAACAGACCCCAAGTACTTAAACTGATCCACCTCCTCAAGTAACTCTCCATTCAACATGACATTCAACCTTGCACCACCTTCCCTTCTCGTACATCTCATAACTTTACTCTTACCCACATTAACTCTCAACTTCCTTCTCTCACACACCCTTCCAAATTCTGTCACTAGTCGGTCAAGCTTCTCTTCTGTGTCTGCAACCAGTACAGTATCATCCGCAAACAACAACTGATTTACCTCCCATTCATGGTCATTCTCGTCTACCAGTTTTAATCTTCGTCCAAGCACCAGCATTCACCTCTCTCACCACTCCATCAACATACAAGTTAAACAACCACGGCGACATCACACATCCCTGTCTCAGCCTCACTCTCGCCGGAAACCAATCACTCACTTCATTTCCTATTCTAACACATGCTTTACTACCTTTGTAGAAACTTTTCACTTCTTGCAACAACCTTCCACCAACTCCATATAACCTCATCACATTCCACATTGCTTCCCTATCAACTCTATCATACGCTTTCTCCAGATCCATAAACGCAACATACACCTCCTTACCTTTTGCCAAATATTTCTTGCATATCTGCCTAACTGTAAAAATCTGATTCATACAACCCCTACCTCTTCTAAAACCACCCTGTACTTCTAAGATTGCATTCTCTGTTTTATCCTTAATCCTATTAATCATTACTCTACCATACACTTTTCCAACTACACTCAACAAACTAATACCTCTTGAATTAAAACACTCATGCACATCTCCCTTACCCTTATACAGTGGTACAATACATGCACAAACCCAATCTACTGGTACCATTGACAACACAAAACACATATTAAACTATCTCACCAACCATTCAAGTACAGTCACACCCCCTTCCTTCAACATCTCAGCTCTCACACCATCCATACCAGATGCTTTTCCTACTCTCGTTTCATCTAGTGCTCTCTTCACTTCCTCTATTGTAATCTCTCTCTCATTCTCATCTCCCATCACCGGCACCTTAACACCTGCAACAGCAATTATATCTGCCTCCCTATTATCCTCAACATTCAGTAAACTTTCAAAATATTCCGCCCACTTTTTCCTTGCCTCCTCTCCTTTTAACAACCTTCCATTTCCATCTTTCACTATCTCTTTAATTCTTGAGCCAGCCTTCCTTACTCTATTCACTTCTTTCCAAAACTTCTTCTTATTCTCTTCATATGACCCACCCAATCCCTGACCCCACCTCAGGTCAGCTGCCCTCTTTGCCTCACGTACCTTGCGGAATGAAGGAGTGAAGGTAAAAGTGGAAGAGAAAAAGAGGGCTTTTGAAGAATGGCTGCAGAGTAATAGTATAGAGAAGTATGAAAAATTAGAGAGAAAAATGTGGAAGTAAAGTGCAAAATGTGGAAGTAAGATATAACGATTGCATATAAATATATCCTCTTCTGAGATAGTATACAAGAGAACTTCGATGATTTAGGTAGTCGATCTCACTGTCACTAGGCTAATAGCCTAGTGGCTTTAGTATACTTTCATACATACTCCCCGGTTACCCTCGTGTATAGGGTAATCCCTCATTCCCTCTGAGCGTAGCCTTCGGCTACAACCCTTATTGTTCTGCCTCTGCCTCGAGTTGTCATTTAGGCAAACTAGGCCAGGGTATTTTCTGCCCCTTCCCTTAGCTGCAGATGGTAAGCTTTGGGTTTGGGTCAGAGCCTCGGAGTATATAGTCTTGTGCCGGCAGCTGATCGGTAGGGTGAATGAGATTCCCCTGTCGATTTATGTGGTTGGCATAGGAGGCTAAGCCTCCCTAGATTGCATTTGAAGGGGTCATATGATTTACCCCCTTCTCCCTGTGGTCTAGTAGACTAGTCCTGTGCTTGCAGACCCTAGGCTGAAGAATAGTTATTCTTCTGCTGCCTAGGATGGCGCCAGCACTGGAACTCTGTTTCTCTCTTGTTTAAGGGTGGCGGCTAGATGGCTGCCGGCCCCTTAACTGTATTGGCAGACCCTAGGCTGGAGAATAGATTCTCCTTCTGCCTAGGATGGCGGCGGTACTGAAACAGAGCTTCCTTAGGGTGTGGTAGGACCAGCAACCTGCCGGCTCCTCTCACACCCTATACAGGACCCTTTTCCCTCCCCTTTCTGTCCTTTAGTGATGGCCTAGTTATCACAACCGTTTGGCCATTGTCCTGCAATCTCACCGCTTGCCGGCAAGTTGTAGGGCCAGCTCAGGCTTCTGCTGGTATGGCCTAGTCGCTCAGCTTTCCCTTCGGACACAGGCTCCGGGATAGCTGTGTCGGCGGGACCAGCTGCCGGCAGAAGATCCCTTTGCTATAGAGTGTTCTTCAGTCCTCTCTTGGACTGCCATTCACAACCTGTGTCCGGCAGTGACCGACAATGGAGGTGGATGGGTGGAAGCCTGAATATCAAATATTCTACCCTTCCATTTGAACCCTCATTCCGGAGGAAGGAAGTGAGACAGTCCTCTTACAACATCCTTCACTCCTTGCTTTCTCTCTCTCTCTATCGGCTAGTACCACCAGGTGCCCTAACTGGCGGCTGCTGGCCACTACCCTAGCCAGCAAGATGCTGGCTAGAATTATGTGCCGACAGCCAATGATCTGCTGACACAACTGACTTAGCCGGCAAGAGCGGGCCGAGTTCTGACTACAGGCCACCACCCTGTCACATAGAATGCTGACTGGGCTAGTGTGCCGGCGACCGGCAATCCGGCGGGCCGCCGGATACCATTCCAGTCAATGCTGTGCCAGTTGAACTGTGCCCTAGGTGCTAGCCTTGCCGGCAACATGCCGGCTATAACTACAGTATATGTCTATACAGTAGCCAGTATATTTGCAGTATAGACCATACTGCAAACAGAAAACTATGGTATAAAAGTATACAGTAGTTAAATTTCCAACATACTCTGTTTGTCCAGGCACTGTCTATTGTTGAGACCACATAAGATAAGGAAAGGAACTCTTTCCATATACTGATAGATGATCAGTTACCAATGACCCTCATTACTAATCTTTTGGAAGCTGGTGTTTAGTTACACGCATCTAGCCTTATAAGCTAGATTCTTCCAATGGGCCTCCTGAGGAGGATAACCCTTGGCTTAATTTTGAGGGAGGTCACAGCAATTGGCTGGGCAGGAAACACACGTATGTCTTTCCTAATTCATTTCTAGCTCATCTATCCTAAGCTATATGCAATAAAATAAAATGGAAAATATTATTAATAATATTTATTAGTTTATCTAATAAGATGAACTACCTTATACTCATTTTATTTTCCTCTCTTTACAGGAGGACCATGGGAAGTGCCGCAGCATCTTCTGCAACGTCCACAGCAAGGACTTCTGCGGCCACAAGAGTGTAGGACACACTCCCATTGTTCCATCACCAAGGGACCTCTCAAATATTGGGACCCCCAGGTATGTAATGTGTGCAAAGCCTTGGTTAGTGAGGCCTTTGAAGACCCCAAGACAACGGAGTCAAGGGATGTAGCTCGGAGTAAGCTGCTTAGATGGGTTCGTGGCTTCCAGAAAAATGCCATGGGGCCTTACCTCCCAAACGAGCGTATGAGGGCCTATGTATTCCCCAAAGCATCTGCGGATGCTGTTATTCCACAGCCACACCCTGAGATACCTTGTGTCCAGATTTCCATAGATATGGATGTCTCAGATGCAATGAAGGACATCAATCTAGATGACGAGAGGATGTCAGAGGTGTCAGAAGACACCGAAAAGGACCTTCTTGCTGAAGGTCAGGAAGAGAGAGTCAACGTTGGCTCCAGAGACGGAAGAGGATGAAGTCGAAACTGTGTCTGTTTCGTCGGTTTCAGCCCCAGAACCAGTGCCCTCTACTTCCTCCGCTCCTCCACCTGATACGTCAGATAAGACCCTGTCTGCCATCATGGCCATGATGGAGACATTCCATAAGAGGGGTGAAGAAAGGGAAGCTGCACTAAGGAAGGAGATTCATCAGCTTGCAGCGTCCCGTGGGTCTCATAAGAAACAATGAGGATCTTCCCTCGTGCTCTGAGGTAAACCCATGAAGGCATGCTGAGTACATGCCCATCACGAATGGGAAGATCTTCATCTCAGAAAAGCTGGGAGCTGTTCTTATTGAGGACATCGAGTTCTGGTCCAGCTTTGATTCCTATCCTGACTGCTTCGTCCGTCTAAAGGCGGAACCGGTATCCAAAGAGGAGACAGAATTGAAGGAGGTCATAGTGCTTGACCATACAAAGGCTCAAGCTTTGTTGGCCAGCAGTCTGAAGGACAGGGGCTTCACCAATTCTAAGGTGCCAGCCCTGAGTAAGAAACATCCTCCCTTTCTTGATCCAGCGACAATGGCCTTTCCTTTTGCGGAGAAAGGGTTCAAGGCGGTGATCAAGGCAGTGGAAGCTGGGAAACCTTGCCCTACACTGGAGGAGTGTAGGCCCCTTTCCCTAGCCCTACCTACAGATCACAAGGATTGGAAGGATATTCAGCTTACCTTCTCAGTCGGGAAGTTGGAGGCGGATATCGCTGGACGTCAGTTCAGCGAAAACCTCCCCAAGTTGTCTGATTTTCTCCTGCATAGCGAGCAGGAGACGAAGGAAATGCTTGCTGCCTCTCTGTCCCTCCAGATTACTGGCCTCAGTGAACATAGGTCCCAGATATGTTCATGGTAATGGCCAAAATACATTTGGCAACCCTGATTAAAGACTTATATGGCTTTGTTAGGGCTGGAAGGGCTTGCAGGGAGTTCGTGTTTGCCTCGGCTGCGGTAAGACACGAACCCAGGAAGTTGATATCTCCCAATATCTTGGGGGAAGGACCTCTTCCCAAATGAAGTGGTCAAGAAATAGTCGACAAGGCCGCCCTGGAGAACAGGAATCTTCTCCAGAAGTGGGGTATGTCGGCTAAAAGGAAGTCTTCCCCGGATGAGGGTCCCCAACCGAAACGGAAGACAAAGAGGCCAAGGTTGCCCTCTTGTCCCGCAAGACAACAACAGCAACTTCCCATGACTGTGGTGCCCCAGATGGTGGCATATCCCCATCCCACCTACCAGATGGTACCCCAGCAGGTGGTGAATCAGTCACCAGCCTTCACTCCCGCCTATGAGAAGCAGACCACTACCTTTCGCCCTAAAGGTAGAGGGTCAAGTAGAGGTTCCTCTAGACATCCTTCGAGAGGAAGAGTGGGTATGGGAGGATGCGGTCAAGGAGGAGAGCCCTCCGGACACCAGAAGCAATGAGATGCTTCCGGTAGGAGGAAGACTCCGACTATTCCGGGATCGCTGGACCTTCGATCCCTGGGCCCACAGCCTAATCAAGAACGGACTAGGTTGGAGCTGGAAGACAGCTCCACCATCATTTCCGCATTTCTATCAACACTCCACCCCCGTTCTGGAAGAATATACCCGAGAACTCTTGAGCAAACGGGTAATAAGGCGGGCAAAGTCCATCAAGTTCCAAGGAAGGCTGTTTTGTGTTCCCAAGAAGGACTCAGACAAACTCAGAGTCATTCTGGATTTGTCGCCACTCAACAAGTTCATAGAAAACGACAAGTTCAGGATGCTGACCCTTCAACTTATAAGGACCCTATTGCCCAAAAGGGCATACACAGTCTCCATAGACATGGCAGATGCCTATTGGCACATTCCGATCAATCTCTCCTACCTAGGATTCAGGCTACTAAAAAGAAAGTACGCTTTCAGAGCCATGCCCTTCGGACTAAACATAGCCCCAAGGATCTTCACGAAGCTTGCAGATGCAGTCGTTCAACAACTACGCCTAGAAGGTGTCCAGGTAATGACCTACCCGGACGATTGGCTGGTGTGGGCAGCATCCGAGACAGAATGCATGCAAGCATCCAAGAAAGTGATCCAGTTCCTGGAACATCTATGGTTCAAGATCAACACCAAAAAGTCTCGACTATCTCCAGCTCAAAAGTTTCAATGGCTAGGTATACATTGGAACTTACAGTCACATTGCCTCTCCATTCTATTAAAGAAGAGGAGAGAGATAGCAGGATCTGTCAAGAGACTACTAAAATCCAACAGGATATCAAGACGCCAACAGGAGAGAGTGCTGGGCTCCCTTCAGTTTGCATCATTGACAGACCCAGTGCTAAGAGCGCAGCTAAAAGATGCATCAGGAGTCTGGAGAAGATACGCATGAAGCGCTCGAAGAGATCTGATAAGACCGATGCCGATCCGACTACGATCACTTCTTAAGCCATGATCGGAGGCCAAGAACCTGAAGAGGTCAGTGCCTCTGCAACCGCCTCCACCCTCAGTCATCATCCACATGGACGCATCATTGGAAGGATGGGGAGGTCACTCTCATCAACGGAAAGTTCAGGGAACTTGATCTTCTCTATTCAAGACCTTCCACATCAACATTTTGGAGGGCATGGCAGTCTTCCTCACAGTGAAGAAATTGTCCCCTCGCCCTTTATTCCACATAAGACTGATTCTGGATAGCGAGGTGATAATGTGATGCCTGAATCGTCAAGGCTCGAGATCACCTCAACTCAACCAAGTAATGTTGGCCATCTTCCGCTTTGCGAAAAAGAAGAGATGGCACTTATCAGCTGTTCACCTTTAAGATTTCCGTAATGTGACGGCGGACCCTCTATCCAGACTTAACACCTATAGAGTCAGAATGGTCCCTAGACGCAAGATTATTCTCCTTCGTCTTACATCAAGTCCCGGAACTGCAGATCGACCTCTTAGCGATGAGTGACAACAAGAAATTTCCTCAATATGTGGCCTCATTTGAGGACCTTCTAGCCGAAGCAGTGGACGCCATGTCCCTAGACTGGAACAGATGGACCAGAATTTATCTGTTCCCTCCAACCAACCTGCTGATGAAGATCCTCAACAAGCTGAGATCTTTTCAAGGAACAGCAGCCCTAGTGGCTCCCAAGTGGCCCCGGAGCAACTGGTTTCCTCTAGTATTGGAATTGTAGCCGAGGCTGATTCCTCTGCCGGACCCAGTTCTGACTCAACAAGTACAGAAGTCGACTGTCTTTGCTTCATTTCGGAAAACCCAAGACCTTCATCTCATGATTTTCTCTCCTTAGCAGTAAGGAAAAGGTTTGGGATCTCAAAAGAAAGTATAGACTTCTTAGAGGAATATAAGTCTAAATCTACCAGAAGGCAATATGAGTCGTCTTGGAAGAAGTGGGTTGCTTTTGTCAAGCCAAGAAAACCAAAAGAAATCTCACCAGATTTCTGTTTATCTTTCTTTATTCGTCTTCCCGAACAAGGTTTAGCAGCCAATACGATAACTACGTATAAATCTGCCTTGACTAGACCCTTGCTTTATGCATTCCAAGTAGACTTTTCTAATGAAATCTTTAAAAAGATCCCTAAGGCCTGTGCTAGGCATAGGCCTGCAGCTCCTCCAAAGCCCATTTCATGGTCCTTGGATAAGGTACTACACTTTACCTCGATATTGGACAACGAGAATTGCTCTCTGAAAGATTTGACTCAAAAAGTTATATTCTTGTTTGCCCTAGCCTCAGGGGCTAGAGTTAGTGAAATAGTGGCCCTTTCTTGGGAAGAGGCCATATCCAGTTTATTGAAATGGGAGAATTGAATCTCTTCTCTGACCAAACGTTTCTTGTCAAGAACGAGCTACCCACCAAGAGGTGGGGTCCCTGGAGAATCTGCCCTTTGAAGGAAGATGTCTCGCTGTGTCCAGTGGAGTGTCTAAAGGTCTATCTTCGTAGAACTGCAGACTTCAGGGGAGGACAGCTCTTTAAAGGAGAAACATTGGGCTCAAACTTATCCCTGAAACAACTAAGGGTGAAGATCACCTCCATCATTCGCAGAGCGGATCCTGACAGTACACCGGCAGGTCATGATCCTAGGAAAATTGCTTCGTCATTAGATTTTTTCTAGCTCATGGATTTCAAGCGTCTTCGCTCGTATACTGGATGGAAGTCATCCAGAGTTTTTTTCAAGCACTACACGAAGCAAGTGCAAGAATTAAAGAGATACCTGATGGCAGCAGGTAGTGTACTAAAACCTGTCGCTTAGTGCTGCGAGGAACAGTGAATTATTTGGGACTATAATTCTATAGGGTGTACATGTTGGCACATTACAGAGTAACATGGTAAGTGAAATGTCATCAAGGTGACATTATGGACTGTTCCAGTGTCTAATGGTAAAGAAACATAGACTTAACACTAGTGCCGTGTGTTTTTTACATGTGTAAATAGACAGACTTTCTCAGAGAAGTATTAAAAAATTATTGAATTTTTCAATGAGTGGCATGAACTTGTGTTTTCAGAATAAAACAAGTATTTCTGATCTATTCTGTATTTTCTATGTTTACTAAATTTTATTCGCTTGCATTTTTTATGTTATGAAATGTATGCTGAATTACTATTTATTGATTGCCAATAAATGTCTAATTGTTTTTTGCATCTTATTTCGCCCCAAACATATATAAATAAAGTTATGTATAAGCATTACCTTTTTTATTCCTTATTATTCTGAATAATAACATTGATCAACTGTAGTAACTTTGTTCTTACATGTATACAAACCTTTTCTGCCCATGCTTACCTTGTTTCGACATGGATATAAACTTATCTGTTGTGGTATACAGCTGAGCTGATACACCTTAGATGCTATGGTGGCTTATGTGAACCTTTGTTTGTGTTGAAATACAAACTTTGGCTAAAGGCATACAGCGAGACCTGTATGCCCCTTTGGTTGCTAGGGTGGTCATATGAAATATGCAAACTTTGAGACTTCTTCCCAAGTCTAGGATGACACTTCCCTGTAGGGGGAGGGAGCACTAACATAGTTCATGATTAGAAGCAATGACATATAACTGTAACGTCATAGGTCTCTAAGGTCTAAGTGACCAAGGAAGTATTATCTTGAGGTTAAGGCACGATTGGAAAATCCACGGATACATTATTGCTCTGGTAAACTTCCATCAGGACGACATGGCCTGAGCCAAAAAACGGATTTTGAGCGAAGCGAAAAATCTATTTTTGGTGAGATAGCCATGTCGTCCTGATGGACCCGCCCTCCTTTCTTTGAAAGTCCTTGGCAGGATCCCTCCCAATAATACTGTATCTGTAGCACCGGCTCAACGCTACAAGGAATAAAGATGGCGGCGATGGTGGCGCCATCTGAGCACTCGAACAGTAACGGAGGAAGGGAACCTTATTAACGGCTCTTTTATTTTGCCACTTTTCCCCCTCGAAGCTTAAACTCTATGCAGGGTGCAGATTGCTATGTGGTGTGTCTAGAATACGTCCCCTGATATTTTGCGATATCCTTAAGGGAAACTTTAAGGATATTTGCGCCAGCAGTTAGAATTCTGGAGACCTTAAGTTAAATTCTCTGGGAATATCTCTGTAGTCAAATATACCCTAGGAAGCTAACCTTCCATCAGGACGACATGGCTATCTCACCGAAAAATAGATTTTTCGCTTCGCTCAAAATCCGTTTAGTAAGTGTACAGTACATGTGCACATGTATACTACGTTCTGAATACAGTAAGGTTACATCACAGTACGTAACACTATAGTACAGTAGTTGTTCCCCGGACCGAAATCATAATTTTACCCAATAGTCATCATACACATAAGGTGTAACAACAAAACACTGTTGTTTCTATCTAGTAATACTTTATAACACTCGCTGATACTCTAGTGTATATTACTGTAATATATGTACAATATAGTACTATCATTATAGTGAAGCTTAACTGTACTATAAGTGTTCGCTGTTTTTGTTCAGACGACTCGACTCGCCCCACACGTAGCCAATATTTACAATAAACAATACTATACGTTACTGTAATTCTGTACTGTACAATATGTATACGCATTAAAATTAATTAAGTATACATATTTTATGCAACGAATACTAACCATTTTTTGTACAAAGTTCTACGCAGTCTTAAAACATGAGGTAGCTCCTGATGGGTCACATTGTCTCTTGTGCAGTACTGTAGAAAATCACATATATACAGTATATTACTCCATAAATATGAACAGGGTACAGGAGTACAGTATGTACTATTGTATACAAATACATCACTATTTTTTACAAGTAAACATAATTCTGCTCAAAAAAGACTAAAGCAGGAGATACACACGCAAGGTGAGACGATGTAAGACTGATGAGCAGGGTTGCCATTTCTGTTGTTGGATATGGGCTACTTGAACTTCCGAACAGCGCTAAATAATTTTTCAAGATAATATAACTGTGATAAATCTGGAATTGTTTCAATATGTCAAGTTGGGAAGCAAGACTCTGGAAGGCAACCAGTTTATCATATAGGTAGTCATCAACTTACGATGGAGATGGGGACCAAGAGACACGTCGTAAGTCGATCTTGACGTATATTGAACTAAAAAAGGGAAGTTTCTGTAGATTTATTAAGCTGCATTATGATTCGGCAATCATCAAAGTCATATCTTATCATTACTTTCTTACTGGATATCATTATTTAATTTTCTTGTGCCATAGGATATCATATGCTCTATTAAAGCATTATTATACTCTATTTTTCAATTTGGGAAACATTTTAGCAATCAACAATAACCAACTTTTTTTTTTACCTGTGCTGTTGATCTGAAGTTCCTGCTACAGTATTGAGAAGATGCGCACATGCGAATGGCGTATTGTTTATATAATTTCTTAATTTATTTTAAATATATTCTTGATGAATATTACATCAGCACTAGTTTGCTACAGGATATAGTTTTCATATAGTACGTTTTTAGCCATTATTATTAATCATACAAATATGTTCTCTCTCTCTCTCTTTCTATGTGTGTGCGTGCATGCTTTTGGTTAGTTAATTTTTAAAGCTTCATACGGTATTTAAATATTATTTTATTATTAGGCCTTCATATTTCATGAGAAATTATTGTTTAATTGTGGTTTATAAAGCATGTTTGTATGCTATTTTTCAATTTTGGGAGCATTTCAAGATTCAGCAATCACTTTGGTTTTACTTTCAGTAGGCATCAGCTGATCCCAAGGTCATGTTACCGTACTGAGATTATGCGCACATAGCGTTGTTTATATAATTCAGAAGAAACTGTTCCTAACATATTTAAAACATTGATATACTATAGTTGATATAGTAGAATAGAGTATCAGGTAAGTAAAAGAGAGAAATAAATAAAAGGAATGAATAAAAGTTGGAGATAGAAGTAACAAAAACAGTACGATTACAGCATGAAGTAGTGCATGCATTGGGTGTGAGGTCGGGGGGTATTCTGGGGTACCTGTTGCGGGTGATGGTGGCAGGTGTTTGAAGGGTGAATGAATGATTTACGAGACACAAGAACAATAGAGATGAGAGCAAAATGGGTGGCCAGGAGAAGCAGAACTGTTTGGGAAAATTATTTGGTAAGACAAATTATGAGGAAATACAAGAAAAAGGATTAGGAAAACTTGAAAGGGGAAGAGACGAACGATGGCAGTGAGGTGAGCGCCAAGAGAAGGGAACAATTAGTTATGGGAATGCGGGGAGCAAAGCGTGAAGCAAAAAGAAAACAGAGGACGAAGCCCTATGAAACAGAGGAGTAGATACATGATGAGTCAGCGAGAGTGGGTGGAAAGAAGGGGAGGAGTGAGGGAGGTGCATGAAGGGTGGATGTTGGGAGGGGAAGGGAAGAGGCGACAGGGGGGCCAGAGTGTGAGAAGAATCTTACGCTAATATAGAAATATTAGCGCAGATAAAGTATAGTGGGAAATATTGAATAAAAAGGATGGGAAAAGGAAAAAGGATATAAAAGGAAATGAGAGGAATAATAAAATGAAAATGATAGATGAAATTTGTTCAGGAATATAATAATATGAATGCGAAAATTAAAAGAAATACGAGAGTTAATATAGATAGAAATATTAGTGCAGATAAAGTATATTGGGAAATATTGAATAAAAGGGATGGGAAAAAGAATAAGGATATAAAGGGGAAGTAGATGAATAAGGGAATGAAAATGATAAATGAAATTTGTTATGAAATTAACGGAAATGAAAGTGAGAGACTTGGGTTACGTTAGCAAGTGATGTGAAGGCCAGGAATTTTTTTTTTAATCGATAAATTAAATTTGTCTACACAGAATCTTATGTTAATATAGAATTATTAAGGCAGATAGAGTATATTAGTGGGAAATATTGAATAAAAGTAGGAAAAAGTTAAGGGAAAGAGAAAGAGAGGAATATATAAAATTGTGATCATTGTTAAAAGTCACTAATTGTTTTATTTTTATACCCCCTGTGGCCGCGGGGGCATATAAAAATTAGAATAGCGCCAACGTTATCCCTGCGTGTTGTAAGAGGCGACTAAAAGGGACGGGACGAGGGGGCTGGGAACCCCCTCTCCTGTAAAAAATTCCTGCGAGACATCGACAAGGAGATGGAGCTGGGGGGAGAGTGACTGCTCCCCGCACTCTAGTTTTGGGGTGTTTAAATGTGCGTGGATGTAGTACGATAGAGAGTAAAAGATGTGAGATTGGAAGTATGTTTAGAAGTAGAAGGATGGATGTATTGGCCTTGTGTGAGACAAAGATGAAAGGAAAGGGTGAAGTGATGTTTGGTGAAATGTCTGGTAGAGTGTCTGGGATTGAAAGGGGAAGAGCGAGAGAGGGTGTGGCGTTATTGCTGAGTGAATGGATGACAGGTAAAGTAGTGGAATGGAAGGAGATATCATCTAGGTTAATGTGGGTAAGGGTTAGGTTGGGTAGGGAATGTTGGGCGTTTGTCAGTGCGTATGGGCCAGGTAGTGAGAAAAGTGAAGAAGATCGGAATGAGTTCTGGAATGATTTAACTAGGTGTGTAGAAGGACTGGGTAGAAGGAATTATGTAGTTGTTATGGGTGACTTAAATGCTAGAGTGGGCGCTGGAGAGGTAGAAGGTGTCATTGGTAAGTATGGCGTACCAGGTGAAAATGAGAGTGGTGAGAGACTGGTAGACATGTGTGTTGAACAAGAGATGGTAATAGGTGCTAGCTTCTTTAAAAAGAAAGATAAGAATAAGTATACATGGGTAAGAGTGGCAAATGGAAGAGTAGTAGAAAGGGCATTAATGGATTATGTGTTGGTGACTAAAAGAATGTTTGGAAGATTGAAAGACGTGCACGTGTTTAGGGGTATGGCTAACGGTATGTCTGATCATTTTTTGGTGGAAGGAAAATTAGTTGTAGCAAAAGAGTGGGGGAATAGAGTAGGTGGATGTAAAAGGGAGGTAGTGAGGATTGAAGAGCTAATAAAACCGGGGGTAAAAAGTAAATATCAGGAAAGGTTGAAAATGGCATATGACGAGGTGAGAGTAAGAGAAACTGGTAATTTAGAGGAGGAATGGAAGTTAGTAAAAGAAAATTTTGTTGGGATTGCAAGTGATGTATGTGGCAAGAAGGTTGTTGGAGGCAGCATGAGGAAGGGCAGTGAATGGTGGAATGAAGGAGTGAAGGTGAAAGTGGAAGAGAAAAAGAGGGCTTTTGAAGAATGGCTGCAGAGTAATAGTATAGAGAAGTATGAAAAATATAGAGAGAAAAAGGTGGAAGTAAAGCACAAGGTACGTGAGGCAAAAAGGGCAGCTGACCTGAGGTGGGGTCAGGGATTGGGTCAGTCATATGAAGAGAATAAGAAGAAGTTTTGGAAAGAAGTGAAGAGAGTAAGGAAGGCTGGCGCAAGAATTGAAGAGACAGTGAAAGATGGAAATGGAAGGTTGTTAAAAGGAGAGGAGGCAAGGAAAAGGTGGGCGGAATATTTTGAAAGTTTGCTGAATGTTGAGGATAATAGGGAGGCAAATATAACTGCTGTTGCAGGTGTTGAGGTGCCAGTGATGGGAGATGAGAATGAGAGAGAGATAACAATAGAGGAAGTGAGGAGAGCACTAGATGAAACGAGAGTAGGAAAAGCATATGGTATGGACGGTGTGAAAGCTGAGATGTTGAAGGAAGGGGGTGTGACTGTACTTGAATGGTTGGTGAGATTGTTTAATGTGTGTTTTGTGTTGTCAATGGTACCAGTAGATTGGGTTTTTGCATGTATTGTACCACTATATAAGGGTAAGGGAGATGTGCATGAGTGTTGTAATTCAAGAGGTATTAGTTTGTTGAGTGTAGTTGGAAAAGTGTATGGTAGAGTACTGATTAATAGGATTAAGGATAAAACAGAGAATGCAATCTTGGAAGTACAGGGTGGTTTTAGAAGAGGTAGGGGTTGTATGAATCAGATTTTTACAGTTAGGCAGATATGCGAGAAATATTTAGCAAAAGGTAAGGAGGTGTATGTTGCGTTTATGGATCTGGAGAAAGCATATGATAGAGTTGATAGGGAAGCAATGTGGGATGTGATGAGGTTATATGGAGTTGGTGGAAGGTTGTTGCAAGCAGTGAAAAGTTTATACAAAGGTAGTAAAGCATGTGTTAGAATAGGAAATGAAGTGAGTGATTGGTTTCCGGCGAGAGTGAGGCTGAGACAGGGATGTGTGATGTCGCCGTGGTTGTTTAACTTGTATGTTGATGGAGTGGTGAGAGAGGTGAATGCTCGAGTGCTTGGACGAGGATTAAAACTGGTAGGCGAGAATGACCATGAATGGGAGGTAAATCAGTTGTTGTTTGCGGATGATACTGTACTGGTAGCAGACACAGAAGAGAAGCTTTGACCGACTAGTGACAGAATTTGGAAGGGTGTGTGAGAGAAGGAAGTTGAGAGTTAATGTGGGTAAGAGTAAGGTTATGAGATGTACGAGAAGGGAAGGTGGTGCAAGGTTGAATGTCATGTTGAATGGAGAGTTACTTGAGGAGGTGGATCAGTTTAAGTACTTGGGGTCTGTTGTTGAAGCAAATGGTGGAGTGGAAGCAGATGTACGTCAGAGAGTGAATGAAGGTTGCAAAGTTTTGGGGGCAGTTAAGGGAGTAGTAAAAAATAGAGGGTTGGGCATGAATGTAAAGAGAGTTCTATATGAGAAAGTGATTGTACCAACTGTGATGTATGGATCGGAGTCGTGGGGAATGAAAGTGATGGAGAGACAGAAATTGAATGTGTTTGAGATGAAGTGTCTGAGGAGTATGGCTGGTGTATCTCGAGTAGATAGGGTTAGGAACGAAGTGGTGAGGGAGAGAACGGGTGTAAGAAATGAGTTAGCGGCTAGAGTGGATATGAATGTGTTGAGGTGGTTTGGCCATGTTGAGAGAATGGAAAATGGTTGTCTGCTAAAGAAGGTGATGAATGCAAGAGTTGAGGGGAGAAGTACAAGAGGAAGGCCGAGGTTTGGGTGGATGGATGGTGTGAAGAAAGCTCTGGGTGATAGGAGGATAGATGTGAGAGAGGCAAGAGAGCGTGCTAGAAATAGGAATGAATGGCGAGCGATTGTGACGCAGTTCCAGTAGGCCCTGCTGCTTCCTCCGGGGCCTTAGATGACCGCGGAGGTAGCAGCAGTAGGGGAGTCAGCATTATGAAGCTTCATCTGTGGTGGAAATGTGGGAGGTTGGGCTGTGGCACCCTAGCAGTACCAGCTGAACTCGGTTGAGTCCCTGATTAGGCTGAAGGAACATAGAGAGTAGAGGTCCCCTTTTTGTTTTGTTTCATTGTTGGTGTCGGCTACCCCCCAAAATTGGGGGAAGTGCCTTGGTATATAGATAGATAGATAGACTTTCCTAAACAGAAATACAGCTCATTTTATAAACTAAAATTATAAATATCTTAGTAATAACTATTTATTTTAGGAAATATGAAATATCTTTTGGTAGCGTGCCTTAATAGTAAGAGTTATTTTATCCAAAAATTGAGGTTACCGATGGCAGACCATGCTCGGTTGATCAGTTGATTTGGAAAGTATAAACATAAATGATGGAAAAGATTTGAATTCGCTGTTTTTATTCACAAATACTATACTAAATTGGGAATATTACATGCATTATTATTAAATACAGTTGAAGTGAAACATCAGTTAAATCAAAAAACAGTTTATTTCAAATATTGCTGTAATTTTTTACCAGAGTAAATGGATATACAGTATATAGCGAGAGCTGGGTGGAGAGAGAGGTAAGTGGCGGGAAGCACTCTCAGTTTAAAGGAGAGAGTTATTGCTAATATGTGATTTTGTAATTAATAGTTATTGCAGTTCTCTATGCCGCGTGTAAGCGAATTCACAAAGTGAGAACTCACGTAAAAAGAAGCCTGCCTAACTGTACAATGTTACTAGAAAGGAACAACTGTGTTTTGTTATAGTTGTATGATGACTACTTAGTAAAATTACAGTTTTATGAATAGAACTTACCTGGCAGTTATATATACATAGCTAATTATCTCTATTTCGGCAGAATTTTTCTAAACTAGGCAACCGCCTTGTGGTGGTTGGGTGGTAACACCCGTTAAAGGGTGGTAGGAGGAATCATTCCCGTTTTCTGTTCTTCAGTTCATCTCTGCCGGCCGGATCGACAACACGTTGGTCCTTCATTAAGAGTTTTTCTTCGCTTTCCCTGCTTGGTGTACCAGTCTGCTTTTTTAGTGAAGTACTCTGATTTGGGGTTTTGGCGATCGTTGTATTTTGTTTTCTCTTAGCGTTTTTGCTGTTTTTCATTATGAGTGAAAAGAGTCATTACCGTATCTGTGCGAATGAGGAATGTAAGGTGAGACTACCGAAAATGGCGGTAGACCCTCACACCGTTTGTTCTAATTGTAGGGGTTTTGTTTGTGCCCTTGATAATAGGTGCGGGGAATGTAAGGTTTTGGATGAGAAAGATTGGTTAATTATGAAGCGCTATGTGCGTAAGCTAGAGCTCGATAGAGTTAGGAGAGCTTCTAGGTCTAAGTCCAAGTCTGTTAGTGGTAAGGAAGACTAACTTAGTGTAGATTTATCTATTGATCCTATTATTGATTCCTCTTTGGAAGTTGATCCTTCCCTTGAGGTAGTAACTCCTGCACCTCCTACAGGTTCCGTATCTACGGATGACCCTCGGTACGCTAGCCTGGCGGCCGAGTTGAAGGCCATTAAAGAACAACTGGAGGCCTTTAAAGGTAAGGAAAGTGAAAGTGCTTGTGTTAGTGCAGTGGAGGTGGCGACTGACCGAATCTCTCATACCCCTAGGCCTAGACCTCTACCAAGCTCCCAGGACCAAGGGAAAAGGTACGTCGATGACCGAAAGGGGGTGAGAGGTACGTTCCCTCGGTCAGCCGTCGCCTCAGACAGTCCTGTTGTCGATTCCCAGGCTGCTCTTGACCGTCACGGGAAAGACGTGTCGGATGTGTTGTTTTCTTCTCCGAATTCGTCCAGACGTAAATGGAAGTTTGAAGCTTCAAGACCTACTAAGAGGAGATGGAACCGCGACGAACGGTCTCGTTCTTTCTCTCCCGGTTCTAGCAGTTATGAACCTTGTCCGTCGGAGGATGATTTCGACTCTGTGCCTGTGAAAAGGGCGAAGCCTACTGCCGAAGATCCTCCCCCTTCTACGAGAGTTATTCGTCAGCCCCCCCCCCCCCCCTTCGGGCCCGCAAGACCCAGTTGATGTTGCTAGATCCTTTATGTCTGTCATGCAGGAACAACTTTTGACTTTAGTGCAAGCCTTTAGCCGCCCTCAAGCCCAGTCTGACAGACGTAAAGACAACTCGTTACCGATTAAGAAGTCTGCTTCTAAGAGAGAACGGAGTTCTTCTTTAAAGAAAACTTCTCCCTCTCTACGCCAGGATGAGGAATGTGTGCTTTCGCCAGGCGATACTTCTTCGCGATACCAGGGCGATACGTTTTCTCGTTCTCGATACCGGGACGATACCTTATAGACGATGCTGCTTCTCGTTCTCGATGCCAAGACAATACCGCCTCCCGTTCACGTTACCAGCACGATAACTCCTCTCATTCGCTTCGCCACGACGATACCTCCTCTCGTTCGCTTCGCCACGACGATACCTCCTCTCGTTCACGACGCCACGACGATACCGACCCTAGTTCTCGACGCCACGACGATACCGCCTCTCGTTCACGACGCCACGACGATACCGCCTCTCATTCTCACCGTCACGACGATACCGCCTCTCGCTCTCGACATCAGAACGACTCTGCCTCTCGTTCTCGGTCCCAGGGCGATACCACCCTTCCTCTTCGGGATGATACTGCCTCTCATCCCAAGGATTCTTCTAGCGCGGGACTCCAGGATGCAACCCGTCTTTTGCAGGATGATGCCTTTGATTTGCCCTTGTCGGGTTCTAAGGATCCTTCTTCTCTTTCGAAGGATATTGCAGATGTGGATCAGGACCTCGAGGATGTTTCTGATGACGATGATAATCCTGCCGACGCTGTGGGAGATTACAAAGTTCTCTCTCGCTCCCTTCTTGAACTTTTTGGAGAGGAATTCCAACCTGCTGCCCCTCAATCTCCTCTGTCCCAATTTAACAGAAAGAAGGCCAAGAAACAGTCTGCCTTCATCAAGATGAAGCTGTCTATCTCCGCAAAGAAGGCTCTCACGAAGATTGATGACTGGATGATGGAACGGAGACAATCAGTTAAGACTTCCTTCTCGTTTCCACCAGCTCGTCTTGCTTCAAGAGCGGGTATGTGGTATGCAACTGGAGAACCTTTGGGTCTGGGAGTGCCTTCCTCCTCCAAGGGTGACTTCTCTGGTTTAGTGGACTCTGCTAGAAGGCATGCTCTCAACTCAGCCAAGGTCATGTGGTCGATGTCGGAGCTGGATCATCTCGTCAAAGGTATTTTTAGAGCCTTTGAGGTTTTTAGTTTCCTAGACTGGTCGCTTGGGACTCTCGCAAGGAAAACTGACCAGATGGAAGGATCTAGGGACCTTACCAGTATTATGTCTTGTATGGATAAGGCCCTCAGAGATGGGGCGAATGAGTTGGCGGCTCTGTTCTCAGCCGGGGTCCAAAAGAAGAGAGCTCTGCTTTGCTCTTTTGCTTCTAGGTCTGTTACCACTGCTCAAAAGTCTGAGCTTCCTTACGCCCCCCTCTCTCAACATCTTTTTCCCGAGTCCCTGGTTAATGACATTACGCTTTCTCTGGCCCAAAAAGCCACCCAAGACCTTTTATCTCGTTCTGCTCGTAACCCCTTGGCAGCCCCTCCTTCTTCTTTGAAACGGGAGGAAAGGAGATTCCAGCAGCCCTTTCGGGGCAGGACTACTTCAAGACCAGATTTTAGAGGGAGAAGGCAAGAATCAGGACAAAGATCTACCAGGGGTTCTTTCAGACCTCGCTCCAGAAAATGAAGTTCGTCTCCTCCAGACAGTAGGCGCAAGACTGTCAGGTTTTTGGCAGTCTTGGAAGAGGAGAGGGGCGGACACCTGGTCCCTCTCAGTCATCAAGGAAGGATACAAGATCCCCTTTCTGAAAAAACCTCCTCTCGCAGATGCTCTGCTGGCCTTAGTAGCCCGGTACTCAGATCCGGGGAAACAGAAGGCCCTAGTAGACCTTGTCGACCAAATGCTAGACAAGGGGGCGATAGAACCGGTTCGGCTTTTACAATCGCCTGTTTCTGGTCCCCAAGAACTCGGGCGGATGGAGACCCGTCCTGGATGTCAGCGCTCTCAACGTATTTGTGGAGAAGACAAAGTTCTCCATGGAGACGACTCAGTCGGTGCTGGCGTCAGTACGTCCAGGGGACTGGATGGTGTCCCTCGACTTGCAGGACGCATATTTCCATGTCCCCATCCATCCGACTTCGAGGAAGTACCTGAGATTTGTAATGCAGGGCAAGTGCTTCCAATTCAGAGCTCTTTGCTTCGGTCTCAGCAAGGCTCCTCAAGTCTTCACCAGGGTAATGGCGAATGTGTCAGGTTGGCTGCATCAGGAGGGGATAAGGATATCCTTCTATCTGGACGATTGACTGATTCGTTCACGATCGAGGGAGAAATGTCTGGAGGATTTACGGAAGACTTTTATGATGGCTCAAGATCTAGGCCTGGTCATCAACAGGGAGAAGTCTCAGATCAGACCGAATCAGACTATTCTCTATTTGGGGATAGTTCTGAATTCAGTTCTTTTTCGGGCTTCTCCCTCTCAGGAAAGACAGACCAAGTGTCTCGTAAAAGTCAGAACTTTCCTGGACAAGAAGAGATGCACAGCGAAGGAGTGGATGAGTTTGCTGGGGACTCTATCCTCCCTCGAACAGTTTGTCTCTCTGGGGAGACTCCACCAAAGGCCTCTTCAGCACTTTCTTTCGAAGACGTGGAACAGAAAGATGCAGGAAGACTCCTTTTCCTTCCCCATTCCAATAGAAGTCAAGACTCTTCTGAAGTGGTGGCTGGACCCAACCTTGTTAGGGGAAGGGATCTCCTTACACAAGAAGAACCCAGACCTAGTGTTGTTTTCAGACGCATCAGAGTCAGGCTGGGGGGCAACACTAGGAAGCAAGGAGGTCTCAGGCTATTGGGAAGGAATTCAGCTGGGATGGCACATCAACAACAAGGAGCTAATGGCCATTTTTCTGGGGCTAAAGGCCTTCAAGGACTTGGTGTCTGGGAAGATTGTGGAGGTCAACTCGGACAACACCACAGCTCTTGCTTACATCAGGAAGCAAGGAGGGACTCACTCTCTGTCTCTGTTCGAGACAGCAAGAGAGCTCCTTCTTTGGGCGAAGGAGAACAGGATAAACCTGCTGACGAGGTTTGTTCAGGGACAGAAGAATGTGAGGGCGGACATGCTCAGCAGGAAAGGGCAGGTCCTTCCCACAGAATGGACCCTCAACCAACAGGTCTGTCAGAGTCTCTGGAGGCTGTGGGGGAGACCCCTCATCGATCTTTTCGCCTCCAACTTATCCAAGAGGATCCCCATCTATTGCTCCCTAGTTCCGGACAGGGAGGCAATAGCAGTAGACGCCTTTTTGATGGATTGGACCGGGATGGACACTTATGCTTTTCCCCCATTCAAGATCATCAATCTGGTAGTCAGGAAATTCGCCCTCCTCGATTCGGGACGGATGATCCTGATAGCTCCGTTCTGGCCGATGAGGGAATGGTTCACGGAGGTGGTGGACTTGTTGATGGACTTTCCAAGAAGCCTCCCTGCAAGTCCAAATCTGCTCAGACAACCCCACTTCGAGAGATATCATCAAAACCCCCTCGCTCTCAATCTGACTGCCTTCAGACTATCGAGAAGCTCGTCAGATCGAGAGGCTTTTCAGCGCAAGCTGCGAAAGCTATCGCCAGAGCGAGGAGGGTCTCTTCGCAGAGGGTCTACCAGTCCAAGTGGGAGACTTTTAGGGCTTGGTGTAGGAAGCACAAGATTTCCTCATCCACTACCTCTATGAGCCAGATTGCGGATTTCTTGTTGTACCTCAGGCAGGACGCTAAGCTAGCTGTGTCCACTATCAAGGGGTACAAAAGTATGCTCTCTTCCGTCTGTCGGCATAGAGGCTTGGACTTGTCTCGCGATAAGGACTTACATGACCTCTTGAAGTCTTTTGAGATGACCAAGCAGACCCAGTTAAAGCCCCCTTCTTGGAACCTTGATGTGGTTCTTAAATTTCTGTGCACCAAGAGATTTGAGCCCATCTCACAGGCTCCCCTTAGGGAGGTTACCAAGAAGACCCTCTTTCTTTTGGCCTTAGCAACAGCTAAAAGAGTTAGTGAAGTCCATGCAATTGAAAAACAGGTAGGCTTCAATCTGAATGGGGCAGTTTGTGCCTTGAGATTAGACTTTCTCGCTAAGAACGAGAACCCTTCTAAGCCCTGGCCGAGGACCTTTGAGGTTCCTAACTTGACCAACCTAGTGGGTCAAGAGCAAGAGAGGCTGCTCTGTCCAGTACGAGCCCTCAAGACCTACTTGTCTCACACGAAAAGTGTGAGAGGCTCTTCTAGCTCCCTGTGGTGTTCTGTGAAAGATCCTCAAAAGCCCCTTTCCAAGAACGCTTTGTCCTTTTTCCTGAGGGAAGTGATAAGAGAAGCGCATCTCTTGTGTGAGGAGGAACACTTCAGACGTTTAAAAGTGCAAGCTCACGAAGTGAGGGCCATTGCGACCTCGCTTGCTTACCGCAAGAACATGTCGCTCCGTCAAATTATGGATGCGACATTCTGGAGGAGCAACTCTGTGTTCGCCTCTCATTACCTCAGAGAGGTGAGGGTGGATTATGAGAAATGTTATACCTTGGGGCCATACGTAGCTACGGCTTCTGTATTAGGCAAAGGAGTTACTACCTCCCCTCAACCTTAGTTTTGTTTACTTGTGCATAGGTTGGTGTATTTTTTATTGGTTGTCTGAGGACTTCGACTTGTGTACAGTCACCTCAGTCTAGTTAGATAATTTTTATCTACTTTGCAAATGTTAGGTGGTTGGTTTGGTAAAGTTGCTGTTTTTTATTTTGGGCAATAGGTAGTCCTGAAGTCTAGTCAGATTGTTGGTCTCACCCCGTTGACAGACTCGATTGAGTGTTTTCAGCACTGCAGGTCACATCCTGGCTGACACTCCTAAGGGAAAGCGACTCAAGAGGCAGGAACCTTTGAAGTCAGCTACCTTAGCAGGTAAGGAATCAAGGTGTTTATTTATCCTACAGCTTTTTTGGTTGTTTCCCCAATGATGTTTACTGTCTATCACCCTCCTCCAAGTGTGTTAATCAGCTATGTATATATAACTGCCAGGTAAGTTCTATTCATAAAAATGGAGTTTTTATGATAAAACAAAGTTTTATGAATACTTACCTGGCAGTTATATATACATTCGAAGGCCCACCCACCTCCCCTCAGGAGACAGGTCGGGCATAGATGAACTGAAGAACAGAAAACGGGAATGATTCCTCCTACCACCCTTTAACGGGTGTTACCACCCAACCACCACAAGGCGGTTGCCTAATTTAGAAAAATTCTGCCGAAATAGAGATGATTAGCTATGTATATATAACTGCCAGGTAAGTATTCATAAAACTTTGTTTTATCATAAAAACTCCATTTTTGATCAGAGCTTCGACCACGTACTGTAGTGTTACGTACTGTACTGTAGCCTTACCGTGTCCAGTATGTAGTTTACATTACTGTTTTAATTAAAAAATATTTATACTATAATAGAAACCAAGTAAAAACAATATTTGGCAGTACATAGTTTGTTAATTGTCCAAGTGTAGACAATTGGCAGTGAGTTGTTAGGTTAAGTTAGGAGTTACCCCACCTTAGAGCACCAAAGATACAGGAATTCACAAAAGAGAGAGAGAGAGTGTGTGTGTGTGTGTGTGTGTATAAGGACTATAAATGACCTGTATGAAAACTATGATCTAAATATATTGGTGTAAAATTTTGAATAAGTTAGGAAATTATGTAAACGATACTCCTTGTTATTCGTATGTGCGCATTTCTCGATATGGTAGTGAGATATTGAGATCAGCAGATCACAACCAAAGGTAAAAAAGAGAAAAACCAGTAATTGTTGATCAATACAATGCTCCTTAAATTGAAAAATTTAATAAAAAAAATGATTTGAAAAAGTACAATTAAACACAATAATGTCTAAATAAATATAAAGATCTAATAATGAACTAAAAATTATAAAGCAGCATGAAGCTTTGAAAGTGAACTACCAGTAGAGAAAGAGCGAGTGTGTGTGTTACAAGGAGTTGCAAGGATTTTGGATGTCTCAAAGACTTTTTAGTCCATCCGCAGAAACCCCATTTGCTCTTTGGTAGGGCTATTTAGTTTAAACATTTAGAGAGTTCCTATGATATTGTCTAACTTATTCTTGAACTTGTTTGCCATGTTACTATTTACTACATCTGCTGGAAGTCTATTCCAAGTATTTTCTATTTTGTATGTAAAGAAATTGCCACATAGAGTGGTGGTATACCTATGGAATGATTTGTGTTAAGCGTGAATAGGTTGTTGTAATCTACATTTGTTATATTCTGAAGAATTTTGAATGTCTCTATCAACTGTCCCCTTAGTCATCGAGTTTGTAGAGCAAATAAGATCAAACGTCATGATCTCATCCACATATGGCACTCGAGTAATCTCTTATAACTTCATTTCTAATAAGTTCATTTCTAATCCTGTCCCTCATTTAACTAGCCATATCCTTCTGAGAGATTTGTTCTCAAATCTATTAGATTGTTTCAGTGTCATACCATGACGCATGTCCATAGAGTAACACTGATCTCACTAAACTGATATATAGTCTGATTTTTATATGTAATTTTAGGCAATTTGATTTCCAAATTTTACTTAACCTAGCCATAGTCTGATTTGCTTTTTTCAATTTTTCTCTAAACTCTAATTCCAAAGACCCTATATTGGAGATCATAGTTCCTAAATACTTGAACGATTCTACCTCATTAATCGTTTCTCCTTCCAATGATATTTCATCTTCCATTACATACTCCATTCTCATCATCTCTGTCTTTCTTCTATTTATCTTCAGTCCAACCTCGTGTAACATTTCATGTATTCTGGTAAGCAAGAATTGCAAATTCTTTTGGTGTTCTACTAACAAGGACAACATCATCAGCATACTCTAGGTCTGCTAAATTCCTATCACCAATCCTTCTCCACCATCTATGACTGTTGTATGCATTACAAAATCCATTAGGAGGATAAACAACATAGGTGACAACACATTCCCTTGGAGTACTCAGCTGTTCACTGGAAGTTCATTTGATAAGACTTGCTATGCTCATGAGCAGACTTAATCAAATTTACATATTTAAGAGAAATTCCATAATAACGTAGGACTCCACAAAATTGGCCGGTCCACACTATCAAAGGCTTTATCATAGTCCACAAATGCCATCAAAAGGGGATTTCTATATTCTACGCATTGCTGTATAACAAGTCTCAAAATGAAAATTTTGTCAGTGAAACTTCTACCTTTTCTAAATCCTGCTTGTTCATCTCAGCTTTTCATCAATCTTACTCTCCAGTCTCTAGAATAAGCATACTATATATTTTCCTAACAACTGACGTAAGTGTTATGCCTCTGTAATTATTGGAATCAGTCAGGTCTCCTTTATTTTTTTTTTTTTATTTTTTTTATCACCAACACACCTAACTCCCATTCATCAGGTTTTGCTTCTTCATATCACATTCTACAAAATAATCTTGCAAGTAGTCTAAGATCCACTTCATTTTCAGCCAGTATCATCTCTGCTGTTATTCTATTGTATCCTGGGGCTTTGCATCTCTAGATTTTTTAGCATAACTTCGACTTCAAACACACTGAATTCTTTCATGGGCACATCAAGGTCTTCATCAGCTTCAGGTATATCAATCAAATTATTCCTTTCATATCTCCTATTCATAACCTCACTAAAGTGTTCCATCCAATGTTGCCTTTCTTTATCTTCTGTTGCTGTAACAGAGCCATCTCTCTTTTTGATGGGTATATGCTTCTTTTTCTTTGCCCCAGTTGAGACTTCATTAATAATTGTATGAGAAATTCTTACACCATAGCCAGTTCCTGAATTCATAGCATAGTCACCCTCATCTGCTTTACTGTCTAAATATTCTCTCCAGTCATTCCTGTTTTTTTTTTTTTTTTTTTTTTTACCTCACTATCCATACTTGAATACTTAGCATATTCTACCTTGGAATTTTCATTACTTCCTCGAAAACTTCCAACACTCAATCAATTTCTGTCTGTCTTTTTATATTGTGCAAATGTACAAGATATATTTTTTCTAGAATAGAAATTGAAAGTTTAACAGATATTTGTACGTCATTTATGAAGTAAGATGTTAATTTTTACAGGCAACGTAATCTACGGAAAAAATTTTGGGGGGATCTAGGATATACTGTATTATCGATAGATAATGTGTTAAACACATTTAATGCACAGGATTAATTTTTAAACTGAAGAATATCGTCTCCTCTGGTTAGAATCCTTACCTTATATAATGATTATTTCAAATGAGGCCTTCATGCATGTGATGTAAATAGAGAGCAGATGATGAGACTCAAGAAAAGAAATTATAGATATTCAAGTGAAAAAAGTTAAGAAAAAATTACTAAAGCACACCCACACTCTCATCCTTACATCTTTTTGAATTAACACCATCTCTCTACATTAAGTTTTCAATATAATTTATTTCCCTTCAATTTATTTTCCTTCCTCACATCAATTTTATCTAATTATTTTCAGCTTATTTTATTTTAATAATATTTGACTCCTTCCTGCATAATAAATTACAAACATTTTAGTTTAAATACAGTATTTCATGGACTTGTATTATTTAATGCAGATTTTGTATGAACAAATTTACTGTGTATGACATTCTTTTTTATGCAGATTTTGTATAGATGAATTTACTTTGTATTATTCTTTTCCGTATATGAGAGCTCTGTCCAAAAATACCTAGCGTGTTCTGTTTTTAGCTACCTGCCCTCAAAGCAGACGTTGATTTTTTTATGAAGATATATTTTTTCCTCTATATCTTTTTATTTCTTTGTGGACAAATTTCAACTTCGCTGCCGATTTCCTGGCTTTCTTCATATGGTTCAAACTGATATGGTTCCTGAATTGCTGATAGATAGATGATTCTCTATATTTACTACATCTTTGTTTACATCATCCAAATCTCTAGAAAAATTGCTCAAATCTACGCTGTGTTCGCTGTCTGAATCCATTTTCCCAGGGTTGCTGATTATAAACAACTGGGTGGTGGAGACAAGTTGTCTCTCTGTGACGTCACACAATGGCACAGCTGCCTTTGCCAAATCTCGCCAGTCGGGTTGAGGCATGTGTCGGAAGGTGTAATTAATTTTATCTATAAACAAAAATGCAGCTGAGTGTTTGTTAATGTATGTCTGCAAATGAATTATAAATAGATATGGTTTATTTTTTCAGAGTTATTTTAGGCATGTCAGCCCACCTTTAAGTGAGCAGGAGAGGTTTGTATCGATGAGGTATAAATACTATTGCAATAGCTATATTAAGCCTGTAGCTTATAGTTATTCAAACACTAGATGGTAAAAATAATCCTAAAAATTAAATGTTTGAATAGAAGTTATTTTACCTACATCCTTTTATTTTTTTCAGGGCAAATGGGGAAACTAAGCACATGAAAGTTCACTATACAATGGACAGTAACCATTTTTTTCTCAGTGAAGCACATTACTTCAACAGCATTCCTGAACTCATAAACTTTCACAAATATTCTCCCCTGTCCGAAAGTTTCAGTGGGTACGTATCATAGGCATAGTTCCTCTTGTCATTCTCATTACTGGTGTATTTAAACTTTCCCAATATTAGGACAGTTTCAACCAATATAGATAGAAAAATTTGTGAAATCCTATCAAACGTAATGGGGACACTAAATGATGTAATAACAGAAGAATACTATATTTGTAACTGTCTTTAAAGTTTGAGTTCCCTATCATAGTTGAACTTAGATAGAGAACAACATTTTATGTTTAAGTTTATTTACAAGTTTCTCAAGCAGCCAAGTTGGAAATCCATTACATTGACTTTCTTAAAAGTAAACTTTTCCGCAATTAAACATACAGTTCTTGTCTACCATGAAACATTCAGTATATAAAACCGAGATCGCTCTAAAAGTCAAGCTAATCTGACAAGACAGCTATAGTGTAACTACATTATTGTACTGTGTGATTTGAAATTCTATAAAGAATTTTAACAAAATGAGGTAAGTATTCAATAAGGATCAGATAACAAAGTTTGGTTGAGGAAATTTTATATTTTCTTTCAAGTGTTTTATCATTTATCTTTATTAAATAGCAGTGTTTGTTGATATTGTCTCAATTTAACTTTTCTCTTTTAAGTTGGTATTCCAATACATTAGGGATGAGAACAATATTGTATGAGTCAGTTTTTACACATTACTTCTATTTTCAGGCTGGATTGTGTTCTACGCCGTCCAATTTTTGACACAGCTACTGTTCAGTATCCATATGAAGGAAGCAGTCGTTCTTATCTATCTCTTCTCGAGGGTGAACGTGTAATAATTTTAAACAGAGAGGGAGAGAATCGAGGCTGGTGGAAAGGCCGTATTGGCAATAGAGTGAGTTTCATTTCTTATTTGGTTATCTATAGCTGTGCAATAAGTCCTTTATATAGAAAAGGGATTTTGACGTAGGAAAAATCTATTTCTGGGCGAGGGACCTGTGCCGCCCAGTGAATAAGCTCCATTTAGCACTTATTCTTAGGTAATTTACTGCTAAATATACCAGAGAAAAAATGTAAAGGAGTGCTAGGTTAACTAGCTCGCTCACCTATTGGTGTCGGTATAAAATTGGGCGTATAATCCAGAGGTCCCGCACTATTTAGATTCATCCACGACAGAAACCCCAATAGAGGAGAGCCGTTCAACCTCACTCGGTACTACTAACACTGCATCCGCTCAGAACCCAACTCCTTAGCACCCAAAGTTTGGGGACTCCAAGGAAGAGGAGCTGGGAGGGTTCACTGGGCGGCACAGGTCCCTCGCCCAGAAATAGATTTTTCCTACGTCAAAATCCCTTTTCTGGGCTCGAACCTGTGCCGCCCAGTGAATCTATACAAGAGAAATGTCACCAAACTTGCAAAATAAAGGAAAAAACATAAGCATAAGGGAAATACAGGATGCTTTAATCAGAGATGAGTACCAAAAAACAATTATAAGGGTATCTTGAATATGAACATAAATCCACTTGGTAGACAATTGACAAATAAGGTAGGTATAATAATGCCGTGAGTGATAATATATACAGATACTCAGGAGTTTTAAAAATTTACAAATATAATAACAGTATTCAGGTGCGAGACCAACGAATACAATAGGGTATAAATGAGGCAGGTAAGAGGGAGAGATAAAGAGACAAGGCATTAACTTGTGAGTTACCTGGGAGTAACTACGCTCCCTGCAGCTACTGTAGAAAATTTTAGGGCTTCCAAATGTTTAAGGTAGTGTTTCTTGAACACTGACGGTGATTTCCACCCTGTATACCTGGAAAGGTCCGTAAAATTCATGTGGTGAAAAAAGTTCACCGAAGTAGCAACCGCTCTGATATCATGTGCAAGAGGAAAAGAGTCAGGGCTAGCTTGTTTAATAAAATAAAAAATTTGTTGTCTGATCCCTTTAATAGTAATGGTACCGCCTTGTTCTCTAACGAATAGAGGCCCCGAGGAGTTAGAGGAGGTCCGGGATAAATAAGACCTAAGAGTAGTAACAGGACACAGAGACGGGTCTTGCGTGAGGGGAACAATTTTCCAGGAGGACCATCTGTTCTGAGGGTCTTCGTTCTTAGCCAAAAAGAATTTGTTAGGTGAAAGAAGGACCTCTCCCGAAGGCAGGAACTCAATATGACCCGGGTCTCTCGACAAGGCTGCCAGTTCAGAAATTCTTGCCCCGGAAGCCAAGCTCACCAGGAAAAGTGTTTTCCTGAGAAGGGGAATGTAATCGCAAGAACTGTTAAGGGTATCAGAAGCCAATTTGAGTACATCATTAAGGAACCAGGTCACCGGGGTAGGACGAGTAACCGGTTTCAGTCTGGCACAGGCTTTCGGAATTGAAGCTAACAAAGAGTCGGTTAAGTCTATGTTAAAACCCACTAGGAAGATCTTTTTCAAAGCAGATTTAATTGTGGTGATAGTATTGGCTGCCAGACCTGATTCTAATAAAGATCTAAAGAAAGTGACTGTAAGGTTCAAGTTCATACAGTTCACGTCTGAGTCTATCAAAAATTTTGCCAACTTTTTAACTGCAGAGTCATACTGGCGGATGGTGGAATCCCGTTTATCCGATTCTAGGAACAGGGTGTTTTGAGGATCAATATTGGCACCATGCATGGCCGCAAACTTCATAAAGTCCATAAAGTTAGGGCGCTCTGAATGTTTGAGAAAGCGTACACAACGCGTGTTTGTACTATCTGAGACAGAACCGGATTGGGTATCGGGTGAGGGTATAGTCTCAACTCTCGCAGGAGAGGATACCAGTTGCTCTTGGGCCAGTTGGGTGCGACCAAGGCTACTTGTCCCTTGAAGGATCTCAGCTTGTCTAGAACTTTCAGCAAAAGAATCACCGGGGGAAAGAGATAAATCTTTTCCCAGATGTCCCAATTCTGAGACATGGCGTCTGTGGCGTAAGCCTGAGGGTCTAGATTGGGAGCCACATATACTCTCAATTTGTGGTTGGACTCCGTGGCGAAGAGGTCCACTTGGAGACCGGGAACCTGAGAGAGAATCCACCGAAATGACTTTAGATCGAGTGACCATTCCGATTCTAGAGGGGAGGTCCGGGACAGGGCGTCTGCCACTACATTCCGGACTCCCACCAGGTGGACAGCTGAAAGATGCCAACGGTTCAAGGCTGCTAGGGAGAATATGGCTACTAGAACATGGTTCAGAGGCCCTGACTTTGACCCGCCTCTGTTGAGGCAGCGGACCACCACTTCGCTGTCGAGGACCAGACGAAGGTGTTGTCTCTTGGGAAGAGCGAGACGTTTCAGGGTTAGAAGAACTGCCATGGCCTCCAGCACATTGATGTGAAATTGGCGGAACAAGGGGGACCAAAGACCTTGAACTTTCCTGAGCTGAGAATAGCCGCCCCAACCTGATAAGGATGCGTCCGTGTGAATGATTAACTTCGGAGGCGGAAATCGAAGGGGAACTGACTTTGACCGACTGTTTGCTCTTGTCCAAGGAAGAAGTCTTTCCCGTAGAATGGGAGGAAGGCGGACTTTCCTGTCCCGGAGCTTCCGGTTCGCCCTCGAACGCCAGACACGATTGATATCTTTCAATTTTGCCTTCAGAAGAAGATCCGTCACTGAGGCAAACTGAAGGGACCCCAGAATCCTCTCTTGGAGTCGTCTGGAACTTACTTTGTCTTTGAGAAAGCGTTTGGTGTTCCTTGCAATCTCTAACCTCTTGGGTTTGGGAAGACACAGAGTATGAGATATAAGATCCCATTGCAGGCCGAGCCATTGGAACTTCGATTTTTGAAGAAGACGGGACTTCTTGAAGTTGATCTGGAAGCCTAGAGATTGAAGATAATGGATGACTTTGTGAGTGGCTTTTAGGCAATTTTGGGAGGTGTCTGACCAAATGAGCCAGTCGTCCAGATAGGCTACTACTTGAATCCCTTGATTTCTGAGTTCCTGAACAGCGACTTCTGCTAACTTTGTGAAGATCCTTGGGGCGATGTTGAGCCCGAAAGGCATCACCTTGAAGGAGTAACTTTTGTCCCCTAAGCGAAAGCCTAGATACGGACGGAAGTGTCTCGCTATCGGGACGTGATAATAGGCGTCTGTAAGATCGATAGAGGTGGTGACGGCCCCACGGGGAAGTAAGGTCCGCACCTGCGAGACGGTAAGCATTCGAAACTTGTCGCATTGAATGGACAAGTTGAGAAGGGATAGGTCTAGAATCACTCTTCTCTTGTCTGAATCCTTCTTCAGGACACTGAACAGCCGACCTTGAAACTTCAGGTGTTTCGTTTCTTGTATGGCGTTCTTTTGTAAAAGATCCTGGACAAATTCGACCAGGTCCGGAGTGGAATGTTGATGAAATTTGTTCGGAGGAGGAGGTCCTTGAATCCAACGCCACCCCAGTCCCTTGGAGATGATACTGAAAGCCCAGGGACTGAACCTCCATTTGTTGCGGAAGGCATAGAGCCTCCCCCTACCTGCTGCACCTCAGTATTGGTTTGAGGAGTTGCCTCCACGTCCGCCTCGGAAGTTCTTTCCCCTGCGAAAGGCTCTTCCCCTGCCTTTGTTCTGGTTAGAACCACGGTGGTAGCCTCTACCTCTACCATAACTCTGGGAAGAGCTATGAGCCTCATAAGACTGGTTAAAGGCAGGAGAAGTGGCGGAGGCACCGGAAAGCTGGCTCTTAGGGAGCAGAACGGTGACATAGTCGTCAGAAGGAGCCTGAGAGGTGGAAGGCTGTGCAGGGGCAACAGGAGATGGGGGAAGAGGCAGCCGGAAATTGGACGAACCACTCTGCTGTTGCCTGAACTGGGTGGAGGTATATGGACGGAGCTTCTTCCTACCCCGGGCTTGGTAATTTGCAGGGTCATATTTACGTTTAGGAGTCAAACCCCAACGGGCTTTAAGGCTCTGGTTGACTCTAGTGGCCTCCGCCAAGACTTCCTCTACAAGAACCTCAGGGAAGAGATTTGGACCCCAACAGGAGGACCGGATAAGCTTATTAGGTTCATGCCTAATAGTCGCCTCTGCCAGGACATGTTTGCGACACCTGCGTTTAGCAGTAGCGAAGTCATACAGGTCATAGTATAATGACTGCAAAGTAGCCTTGTTGAGAGACTTAAAAATACTCTCAGTATCGTAAGTCAAGGCTATCGACTCCGTGGAAGTGGCCAAGTTCAGAGTACGGCCAACGCGTAGGCGGGAATCATACTCCTGTTTAATGAGGGATTCCGGGAGACGGGGAAGCCGCTCACTAAACATTACTGAAGCACAGTCTGCTGCTAGCTTGCCAGAGGTAAAGGTGGTATGGACGTTGTCCCAACACTCAATGCCTGAAGGAAGAAGGAGGGAGATTGGATCCACCTCTCGGATGGGAGGCAAGGGCTTCTCCTCCAGAGCATATTGGAAGGCAAGCTCTGCTACCTTATTGACACATGGAGTCACGGTGTTTTTGTCCATTAAAAACATTGTGAAGGAGCTCTTATAAGGCGTCAACATGGTGTTGGTGCAGCCGATGTCATTCAGGAATCTGGCCCACACAGATTGGGCTTGCTCTTTAGGGAAGATGACTGTCTCTTTGGGGACCTTGTCTAACCGAACCAAAGCTTCCTCGGTAAGCCTGGCATAACCATGAAATGGAAATGCCAGACCAGGAGGAAAGAATTCAAAGTCCTCTAGGGGACGAGTGCCAAGACCCTCCAAAGTTAATATTCCGTCTGAGAACGGGGAATGAAGAGCCATACGCCAAGGGTTATTCTTGGCAAACGGTGGGAGTTTAGAGGCATCCGGGATGAGAGAGCTTTGGACTCGCTCCGGAGCACCTTGCTCTAATGCCCCAAGTCTCTGACCGATGTTAGAGAACATCGTGTCCATCTTAGACTGCATCTCTGATACCAACTTAGCCTGCATCTCCGACACGATGCGAAGCATGGCTGATTCGGAAAGGCCCGGGCTAGCAGCAGGAGTGGCGGAATGAACTCCCGGGATGCGAGACTTAGAGGAGGAGCCAGAAGCCTTAGATGACAGGTTTGTATTCTGCTTAGAACCATGAGAAGCCTTATGAGGCTTACGAGCTTTAGGTAAGGTTCTAGACTTATTCTTGGGGGGAACCGAGTGTGATCGTTGGGACGAATCACGGTCCCCAGAAAAACCATGAAAGAAAGAGCGATCAGATGAAGAAGAAAGAGAGGGGCTGAGGATAGGAATCTCAGCGCCGGAAACACCTGCCTCACTTACCACCCTACCTGTATCTGGATCATCCAATAACATGGGTTCCACGTCAAGGTTCATGGAGGCAACATTGTCTTCTAGATCTCCGGGGGCGTCCGACGGATCCTGCTCTGGATCAATGAACCCCGCTATGGTGGCATCAATGTGGGCAATGATGGGAGCTGCAACATGCTTAGCCACAGCGGCTGAAGACTTGGCGTTGGGGTAAATCAAGGAACAGTAGTCCTCGGAGAGGACGTACGGCCGCTTGGACTTCACGTTCCGGGCAAAACCACCAACCCACACTTTGTGTGGCCCGAGCCGCAGACTTTTGCTCCGGGGATGCCTGAAATAATAGTGGGAATTAAAAAGGGAAGACTCCCAGTGGTCCTTCAAGACCATAGATATCTTACTAAAAAGTGTATGTATGCCAAAAAAGGTAAGATAAATAAGAAGGCAACATAGCCAACGGGACTCACCGAGTCAGATCCAAGGGTGGTAACGAGGTCAAAACAGACCACACAGTTATCCGGGTGCCATACCACGACATCCTCCAGCTGCACTCCGCAGAGGGCGTGAGACCGACAGACGGTATGGCCGCAGGGCTGATGTAGAACAGCTGCACAGGCCGTCGTCTGACAATGCACCATCTATAAAAAGAATAGTATATGAGAAACTGTAATTCTCTTAAGTAGGGGCGGGTCCAGAGGACCCGGGCCTAACATAAGCCTAACACAAGATTAGAGCTTAACTGTAATATTCTTAAATAGGGGCGGGTCCGGAGGACCTGGGCCTAAACATAAGTCTAGCTTAAGACTAAAGTATAGCCATCCATTCCGGTCGAGCCGGGAGCATAAAAAAGGATGCAACAACAAGAAATTAAGACACATGGTGTCTGATTTCCCGGGGCGAGGCTAAGCCCCGGGCCGGGAAATAAAAGTATCCAAAACCAATTCGTATAGGAACTCCGGGATAGTGATCTGTCATATAATCATTATATATAATCATAGGAACTGTTATAAATTAAAAGGGGGACGGAACTGTAGATAAGAACCGCCAACCGAACCCAGAGGGTTTCATATAACATAAACCAGTGTGATAAGTGAATATAAAATAGGGTGCACCGGGATCCAACTCTGTTGACCGGTGGCCAACCAGACTAGACAGAGACGAACCCGCCGGGACACCCGGAGGACAAAGTCCATAAACACTGAACTACCCCCTCTAAAAGGAGGGAAGGCAACGGTCCCCTAGGGGAGGGGGGGAGAGAAGCCTAGCCGCCCACCTAGCGAGAGGGGGAGCATGGGGGAGGATCACGTGATACGGAGCAGCAGGGCTACCAACTGACGATCCCCAACCAGACAGATCAAACGGAGTAATAGCACAATATTCATTATAATAGTGATAGCGTTGATAATATAAAATAAACACATAAAAATTTTTGGGCAAGGCATGCAACATAATAATTAAATCACAAAAGACACACCTGATGGCTTAAAAAATAACATTGCCGCCTAGCAACGAAGGTCGGCAGCCATAACGATACGTAAATGATATCGGCCCAAAAAGTGAACCACGAGGGTTCTAAACGCTAAATAATGAATATCCACAATAACAAATAAAATTTAATAATAAAAAAAATAAAAATAATACATATAGTAACACCGCGAGTGAAACTAAAAGCTCTCAAAACAGGAGTACCAACTGTAAGTGGAATCAAGCAAGATCGATATGAACGAAGAGAATAAACTCCTATAATTCAAATATTAAACGATCTAGGTTGCTCAAAACACAGCAAAACCAAGCTTGGTACTTAACTTAGATGGTGTCTCCTGGGAAACCGACGAAGAAGCCATAATCCAATGAAAATAAGTGGAAAAACGAGAGCACAACAAAAAAGCGGGTTACAACACAAGACGTGCTAAAAGGAGTTGGGTTCTGAGCGGATGCAGTGTTAGTAGTACCGAGTGAGGTTGAACGGCTCTCCTCTATTGGGGTTTCTGTCGTGGATGAATCTAAATAGTGCGGGACCTCTGGATTATACGCCCAATTTTATACCGACACCAATAGGTGAGCGAGCTAGTTAACCTAGCACTCCTTTACATTTTTTCTCTGGTATATTTAGCAGTAAATTACCTAAGAATAAGTGCTAAATGGAGCTTATTCACTGTGCGGCACAGGTTCGAGCCCAGAAATGGGTGTTTTTTCAAGTGTGGTTTTTTTAGTTGAAAAGCATTTTAAGCCTAACATAATAAAGTTAATTAATTTATATCTGTTTTTTCACTTTCCAAAATAAAAATTTATGTACTGCTCACAGGTTCTCATGTTTAAAGGGTTTTATGTAAGGGATTTACTTTATAATTTTGTTTAATACTGTATCTATTGTAGTGTTCTCAGTGTATTATTTAGAGGTATGGAGAGACCATTTTTAACCAGATTACTGAACTAGAAATTTCAACTCATAGACCCAGTTAAAATAGTTTCTTATAAAAAGAAAGAATAAGACTAATAGGATATTATTTGATAAATTACAGTACCTTTAAACCTTAGTGATCACATAGATTATGACAATTCTGTGATGGAGTTTTTTGTCCAATACATGTACTAGTTGAAATTTGGGTATTTGCAGCTAATTGTCTTTTGGGGATTCACGCAAAATGTTCTATTGCCCAATTCTTCTCTGTGATAATACTACTGTACTTCATTTTACTTTGTTCCTTTGCGTATACATATAAAGATTTAACTCTAAGTAATAGAGTACTATTGTTTTATTTATCATTGTAATAATAGAAATAACAAAATACAATACAGAAGTATTTCAAAGCCTAACACAATAGAATTTATTAAGATTTCTGAAAGGCAATGGAATGAAAATGTTCAAACTCATAGTTTTCAAGATTTTAGTTAACTTTAATACAGCAATTCACTTGCCTCTTATTCTTTCATTTTTTTTCAAACTTTGTGTTCCTGGGTGATTGTAAATTGAAAGATTTTCTTTTCATTGATGATTAGCGATGTATGTAACTACTACTGCTACTAATACTAATAATAATACTACTAGTAGCTACAGTAAGCTACAACCCTAGCTAGAAAAGCAGGATGGTATGAGCCCAAGTGTGCCAACAAGGAAAATAGCTTATTGAGGAAAGGAAATAAACAAACTACATGAGAAATAATGAATATGACATATCTCAAAATCGGTAACAATGTTAAAATAGATCTTTCATATAAAAACTATGAAAAGAGACTTATGGCAGCTTGTTCAACATGAAAACACAAGTTTTCACTTCTGAAGTTTCGCCAATTCAACTGCCCAATTAGGAAAATCGTTCCACAATCTGGTCACAGCGGAAATGAAACTTCTAGAATGCTATGTAGTATTGAGCCTTATGATAGAGAAGGTATGACTGTTTGAATAAATTGTATATCTAGTTTATTATGCCTTTCACATGAATATTCTGTGCTTATCTTGTCATAGTAATTTAATATGCCTTATATCATTTTTCTTTCCAGATGGGATATTTCCCTAAAGATTATGTCAGAACTGACCAGTTCATGTGAGGAACAGGTAAGATAGGAATTTCACTTGGTTTAAATTGTAGTGTTGTATATTTTTTGATAGGGACAGATGTGAGAATTGGAAGGTGAGCTTGATTTTTTTCCAGGTGATCTATGTAACCTCCTGGATTAATTTGATTGCGTTTTGTTGCTTTTAATTTGAAGCTTGCAGGTGGAAGTCAGTTTCTACAGAAAATGAAAATGTTTAAAAGTGAAATATTGATTAGTTTGTCTACTCTATTTTTATATATTTGTTTATATATTATACTGTGTGTTTTTAGATACCAATGCATTTACACTACATCATCTGTGCTTGCTCAAGTATGTGCAGTCATTTTTCTTGCTTCATTGTGCCATTTTAGGAAAAGCAAGAAATCTTTATTTTATCTTGTAGTGTACTTAAGGAATATATTTCTTTTTTAAAAAGTCTTATAGACTTCATTAGGCATTTTATATCAGTGATGTTTATAACGTGATTGTTTTTATAACTTAACAAATTTTATTATGACTAAAATCTGAGGTGTCTGACTAGTCATTGAATTATTGTAATCCTCATATTTTATCTTGACTTTCTGAGCTGGTTAAGAAGTCTCAAACTCAAGTGTATATATATATATATATATATATATATATATATATATATATATATATATATATATATATATATATATATATATATATATATATATATATATATATATATATATATATATATATATATATATATATATATATATATATATATATATATATATATATATATATATATATATATATATATATATATATATATACAGTATATATATATATATATAATATATATATATATATATATATATATATATATATATATATATATATATATATATATATATATATATATATATATATATATATATATATATACACACACACTTTATAACATATATATTGTTGGTTTATAGGGTAAACCAAATTGTGAGAAGACAGTTTATTAGATTTTGTTTGTGTAAACTGGTACTTGCAAAGAGGCCTTTAGTAATGCAAGGGATACAGTACAGTATTGTTAGTGTACACTCAAAATGTAAGTTATTATTTTGTAAAGTTCCCTTATGTTAGAACTAAAGAAGCTTTGTGTCCTTCACCAAGAGAAATATTTATCTGTTAGCTTTCAGAACAAAGGATGCCATCCATTAGTCAATTAACACCATGTACGTAATTAATAAAGTAGAGGAACTAAGAAGAAAGTGCTCTTTTGCTAAAGATGAAGTGTGCTCTCAGGTAAAACTCAGTTTTAATTTAAAGCAATCAATTTTTCAAATAAGACCATTTTTCACGACCAATTCATATTCGTGTCTTTCAAAAATTTTATTTGTTTCCAAAACAGTTTAGTAGATTTTGGGGTATTATTTTAGGAGGTACCGTAAAAGTAGTAAGGTCTATTGAATGTAGATTTTTTTATTCACGGTGCTCTTTCATACTCAGAGAAAGTGTTACGTTCATATACTTCATATACACCAATGTTCCGTTACACGAATGAATTCCTTTCCTGAAGACATGTTCGTTAAAAAAAAAAAAAAAAAAAATTCATTCATCAAAGCGGATTTTCCATTGACTTTCATTATAAACATTGAGATACGTTCCTACGAGCTCACCAAAGTTCACTTGTATCCCAATACAAGGCTTGATATACAGTAATGAAAGAGATTATCAACAAAATTGTTTTATCAAGTAAGGTAATACTGTAATAACCAGACAATGACAGTTTAGCAAGTATAATTTCTATGTGGCAAAAATATAATTTGAAATGCCACAGCAATATTTTCAATACAGTAGTGTCCCCTTAAAAAAAAATGTTACTGTGGTATTAAGAAAAAAGGCTGTAACATGTTTTACTCTATAATAATACTCTATAATAATTCTAAAATGAATAACTTGGTTACAAATTAATGATCTAAATGGTTCTTAACTTCACAAAATATAATAATTACATTTCAAACATAGAGAATAAATGTAAAAAGAGGAAAAAAACATGAAAAGCAATCACAATCAGTTGAGTGTGAAACCCTCTGTCAAGTCAAAAATATAACTTTGATATGCTATTAAACTCGATAATAAATAAAATATGAGAAAATTATTTTAATGAAACCATTTACCAAAGAATGATAAAGTGATATTATAGGAATTAATTGTTTCTTTTGGGAGTTAAAAAGGATCTTTTAGAAGTTTCCTTTAATCAGCTGATCCAGAAATCATAGATGTTCGTGTTTTCGTTCATAAGCTTTTGGATTGTTGTAGAACAATCTGAAACGAATGAGACAGTCGTGTCCAGAAACGTAAATGAAAACTATGGAAAAATTGATATTCAGTTTTTACCTTAATGAAAACAATTAAAAAAAATTATTCACATTTTATTTCTTAACATGATACTAATTTATGAATATTACGTGCTTTATTATTGGATACAGTTAAGTGAAACATCAGTTTTATCAAAATCTTTATTATATCAAATTCAGCTGTTTCGTTCATTTATTTTAATTGTTCCAAGGTGAGGCCATCTTAAACGAATGAACGAACAGCTGTATTTGATATAAACTAGGTTTTAATAAAACTGATTATTACACTTAATTGTATAAAATAGTAATGCAGGTAATATTCACATATTAGTATGATATTAAGAAATAAAAACAACGAGCATAAATCTTTTCCTTTGTTTTCATTTATAACTTGATTACATTATACTGCCTAGGAATTTAATAATTTTTCTTCCAATTTGTAATGTAGTTTTTGTACAATTTGCTTTGCATTTTTATAAACTGAATACACCATGTAGTACTTACGGTAAACTCATTAATATCATGAAGTTTTATATAAGATCCTGTTATAACCAAACTAAATTTTTTCATTTTTCCCACTAATTTTGGGCAAATTTTTGCCCAATTCCAAACAATTTGGCAGCAGTGAACACTGATTTTTCACTTAAGTTACAGCCTATTGTTTTTATTTGGGCATTATATATCCTTAATTTTTTCCAGAGCTAATAAGGATATAGCGTAAAAATATATCGGTCTTATTCTACTAGACTTTGTAACATAATTGTGGCAATTGTTTACTATTGTACAGTGATTGAAATACAAGCAAAACAGCTGTTATCAGATTTGATTGTTCATAACAAAACCTGGTTTTCTGTTCAGTTTCTATTGTGGCTGTAGGGTTCACGCAATGATTATAACATAACTATTGATACTTTTATCATTAACAAAAAAATTTAAGCCTCAAATTATTGATCAACCATTCATATCTTAGAATTTTTTATTTTTAAATCAAAGCACAGAACAAAATTATTTTATTCTTATCTTCGGAAATTCGTTCATCAAAGCTTCGTATAAAGGGACATTGGTGTACTAAGTGCAGACTTGGATTGAAAGTTGTTTGCCATAAGAATTTTATGATACTATTAAAAAATTATGCTGTGAACTAAACCAACTCTTCCCCTTTGGGTAAACTGGAATTCTTTATATTCTTTGTTCCTGAAGTCCTGTGATATTTTACAAGTAGCTGGTTTTCATTGTAAACTGACATTGTGTTGGCACAAAATCTCTACTGGGACTGTATAATTTGGATATGTTTTCATTTTGCGTGTTTATATTATTATTAAAAATAGCACACTTCCAGTGGCTCAGTAATCTTATCAAACTATTTGATAGTATAGTTTGTTTCAATTATTATAACCCTTGAGGATGCTTCCAGCATTGTTTGTATCGGTGATAAATTTGTAATAACTTTATTCCATAAAAAATTTTTATATTGGTAATTGCTGGTAATCCCCCTGTTATTATATTACTGTCTTCATGGCAGTTGTCCATTGTAGTTTCAATGGGTTGATGTGACAATAAAACTTGTACCTTATAACTTGTAAGATATGGGTTGCTCCTTCCCTTTGCCATTACAAAACCAAAATTTGATAAAGATATGTAATAATATTGTTTACCCGTTGAAAAGAATTTGTTTATGGCGGAAGAGATATTTAAAAGTTTATGTTTAGCAAAGAGAATTGTTACCGAGTTCCTTAATAATACAGTTTTTAAGGAAGGAGATATACTTAGATCCTGCAGTTCATTTTTTTTTTATCAATCATTAGAAAAGTTAAATGAATACATTTAACCCTTTCTAAAGTAAATAAATAAATTGGGAATATCTACAAAATAAAAAGGAAAAAAAACATTTTCTCCATTGTAGTAAATCTTTGGTCACATTTTTATATCCTATTTACGGTAATTTAATGGTTCTTGAATGAAATTCTTATTTTAATGCTTTCCAGTTCAAAATGTAGGGAAGTAAATTTTGAATATAATAAAATTATCAACAGATTTTTCCATTTTTCTCATTTATTTTTAAAATGAATTTCTAGACTATGTGGTTATTAGTTATACCTGATTCTAGAAGTGTTAAAATATTTGTAAAATTATTGAATTGTAATTATATAGTTAGTTCAAGTGTGTAAATATCTTTACTTTTCCAACATTGTTTTTCCTCTTTATTTAATATTAACAAATTTTATTACAGTCTAATTTTATGATATCTTTCCTTCTTGTTCTGTAAATAGGTTTATCAGTATCAAAAGCGCAATGTATCAAAGCAATTTAATTATTAAATAGACTTGTAAATTAGGGTGCTACATTAAACTGCTTTATCTGTTAATTAGGATATAGCTCAGAAATCCTGTTAAATATTCAGAATTTTCCAACGAAGTGAGAACAGTCTATGGGATTAAAGTGAAGAAATGATAGTTTTTTATTTTAATCTTTATATTTATAGAAAAATTTATGCAATTGAGGTGAATTTTGTTACTTCTCATCAATTTGTACATTTCCGTGAAGAGCAGCTTGTTAAGCACTGATAATACAGGAGTCTAGAGTAGGGTTTATGACATAAAGAGCATAGAAATATAGAATTGTTTACCAAACAATATTGGAACACTCCAGCCGTATCTTTTTCATAATTGACGTAAGAACAGCAAATATGTATGTGTCTTCATCTCTCTTTTTAAGTTTTCTTTTCTAAAGTTAGTGTGGGGATTGAGTTCTCTACACTGCTCAACTGTGCTTTTTACATTTAGGCCTTGTTGATGGTCTCCTTCTAGCTACTTCTCTTCTTATCTAATGAAATGTCCAAACAACCTCTTTTTAAACTCCATTTTTATATACTGGTCACGACATCTGTTGGCAACTAACACATTTGTATTAGTAGTTTAAAAAGACCACCAAGTTAGATTTAGTAGTACTCTCTATTGGTGCTCACCCAATGGTTTTATAAACAAATTGAGAAATTGAAAGGAACATGGTAAAGATAAACGAGCTATATAAGCAGCGACCAGATTGAATGGTTTGAAATAAAAATTAAAAAATCAATGGGTTTGTGGCTAGTGAGCCTTAACAGCTGCCCCCCCCCCCTCCCCCCGTTCATAGAAGAGTCTTGTCTTAAAACTTCATTGTGATAGTATACTTGCAGAGTAAGAAGGTACAAAGATAGGAAACTCAATCACAGAACACGGTGTCATTCTGCAACTGATTATGTCGTTGAAATCAAACATACTGTAACAAAACTTGAGACTAATTACAATTAACTGGATTTATGTGTAATATTATGCATCAGAGAAATAAGTTGAAATGGAAAATTATAATCAAACTGTAATGACAAATGAATAAGAAAAGAGAATTTCCACCAGTTTCAAATAAAATGTAAAGCATGGTGGCATTGATGCTGGGTGTAACAATCTTACAAGAGTAAAATTTTTCAGGTTTTTTTTCTTTGTCAGATGAGGATAATATCATGGGTGCATGCATGACTGTTTCTTATGTAGTTTCATCATCTATATTGTTAAGTGGTGCAGATACACTTGTCACAGGATGCTGTTTATTTGGAATAATGTCATTCAAACGGTCTTTAAGGACGTTAACATTCTAGAAGTCAAATTGTTAAGAATGGAGAGTGCATTTATAGATTTCATTAGCTTATATGAATAAATTGGGTCTGATCATTTGAATCCAAATCAGGGGATATTGTATATGTGTTTTTCCTTTCATGGATACAACTTTTGTGTAAAACTTTATTAGTCTTATTCCATTCTCCTGTAGATCAGTTTGTTAAACAAGCCTCCTGAATTTGTTTTGTCATTTTTACTGGGAATAGACTTTTCAAGATTAATGTTTGTTTATTTATCCTCAAATCATGTTCCTGTGGAAAACAAATATAAATAGAAATAATTTATAAGTTCCAGACAATGAAATTATGAGTATTATTTTGATAACCCTTACCTGGAATTCATAATGTTGATACAAACATTCACTACGCCACATTGAACCTCCATCTTGCGCCCCCAAAATGGGCCAGACTTAGTACCATCTGTGCACCTCACACGATGCACTTTAGGCATTACTTCAAGGCCCTATCAGCATTCCCTTAGCCCCTAACTGTACATGCCTTATATCCTTCTACTTTACCTCTGTTGCAACTTCATTTCACCCATCTTGCTGTCCAACTTATTTACTTTTACTTCAAAAGTATATCTACTGGGATTTTCCTTTGATGAACAGATTCGTAAAGCAAATCAAAGGGTAACTGAATTTATCAAAGGAAAGTGACAGAATGAAACTTTACAAATTTGCAAGTGTGATAAATTAAAATTGAAAGCTACTCATGATGGGGAAAAATTGTTTAATTGACAAAGAAAATGTAAATCATGAATTTACTTTAAAGATTTCAAATTGACCGGGCCCAACAAAGCAGACGATGCCCAGGTCACGTGACGTTAAACACTTTACTAAAATGAATGATATACGCACAGGGCGATAAATTGCAGAATTAAATTTCTTGAAATTAAAACATATGAGAAATCGCATGGGGTTATAAATGCAAATAGGTAAGTTAAAGGTGAAAAATAACAGGTCGAGTCTGACACTGTTGTGACGATTTCACGGAACAAACACGTGGAATGAAACGGACATGGTGAAATTAAGTTTCTACGTTACTTGTAAGAAGACTTAAAATTATGTACGCCGATTCGCTCTGTAGGACAAGGACACTTGCTAGGTAAACGGGAACGTTGGTTAGAAAAGTTAAGGTTGGTTAGGGAAGGTAAACGACACAAAGGAAGGTAGACCAAGGTGCAATATGTTACAAATTAGATGCTAAATTAGCAAAATTAGTTGACAGAACGAGTACACCGGTGCTCTAGTTGAGCAGTAAACACGGGCGTCTGAACAACAAAACCTTAGTTTAAGTAGCTTAGAACTTTCTAGCTTTAAGTGGATTCCGCCACAACACGGGTGAACGGATCCGAAACAAAGCGAAGTCCCTAGGACAAATTCTAGTCTTTCTGTAGAGAACATTCGAGCAACAAATTAACCTGGTTACGTAGTTCTTTCCTTAAACTCCTGGTCGATACAAAAGGAGCATAATGATTACAAATTTCTCTTCCCAATTAAAGTTTGGGCATTACACATTCGACAAACTGGCTGGTGCGTGTGGGTAAGTGATATAGCGAGTTACTATATGCTTAATCAAGCTGATTAATTACGTTAATGCTTCACAAGTCAAAGGTAAAAGATCTGGTTCGAAGGACCACTCGTATGGAGAATTTTTATCTAAATGTTTGACTTAGTCCGGGAAAGTCTCCCTATGGCAATTACACAAAGATTAACAGGGGAGGATAATGAGCACTTACTCACAGGGCACAAACGCCCTGCTAAAACTTTACTGCCATAGTTTACTAACCGTCACTCTTAAATACAAAAGGGGGGACATTTTACTGTCCAGAGGCCGGAGAACTCCACACATGAAAATAAAAGTAATTTATGGCCTACTCTAGCTTTGTCAGGTCTATAGTCATCTCACTCTTAGGCTCTGTTCCGACTGCGTCCCAGCTACCCCAGTGAGATGCTGGACAGGTATCTTACGTTAATGTAATTAGAGACAAAACAAAAATGGGAGCAGTGATGTAAAGTAAAGTTGAAAAGTTAAAGATATGGATCTTTACCTTCGAAGCAGATATATTAATACAAAGTTCCTCGCTGAAACCACTTATAGACTTACTTAAGCTTACTCCTTTCAAATGTTGGGTATTCTGTCCCGTGACCAAATATTCATAATTTACACATTAAAATAAATGAGTGAGCAAAAATACGAAAGGTTTAATTAAACTAATATTGATTTATTTTACAAATTTACATCAAAAGAAACGGACATCTTAACAACACAAAATGGTATCAGAAGGAAAGCAATAAAAGCAATTCAAAACAATAAAAATTATTAGTTAGATACGTGGTCTGCAATAATTAATAATCAAAATTGGGTCGGACACGTGACCCATGTGACCCAGAGACTGTGCTAGTCTCAAAGCAAAAATTGATATAGAAGAATTATTTACACACAATCCCATCGCACACAGTCCGAATATGTAAAAGCCCGTTATTCTAAGCAAGTTAAAATTAGTCTAAGCTAAAAAATGGGGGAATAACTATGGCCATTGTTGTAGTACCTGCACTCCTTTGAAGAGAGTCCTATGCCCGTGATGGCTGTTGACCTGGTTGCACAAGTTGGCACTGCACTCCTGACTGGCTCACCCCAAGAATCCCTATTTGTGGCAGTAGCGGTTTCCCAGGTTCCACTCCTTCACTGTCTCCAGCTGGCAGGACTCCTTTGTGAGCTGAGGTTTGGGAAAGGGGGGGGGGTGAGCCAGAGGTGCACAGATTAACTGACCAGGCCTATCAGTCGGTCATGGCGACTTCCGAACGAATGGGGCGACTCTAAGGTCGAGAGGGATCACCTCGCTTCACCTTTCCAGACAGGTGAGGGGCATGATACGCAAGGTGATCCAATTGAGGTGTCATATCGGGACTTAGACAGGGCAATATATTGTTGCAAGGAGTGCAGAGGAGGCAGGATTTTGTACTAAATACTCAAGAGAAATCTTGCTGCTCTAAGGGAGTTTATATATACAACAATCCTACCTATTCTGGCTTGCTAAAAATCAATAGTTTAAATGATAATTAGCAATGGGCTGGTGCGATGGGCATACATCTTAAAATTAACAAACCTTAATTGGTATTGAGAAATAAAAGATGCATTAATTCAGCAGTATTGAAAATTATGTTTAAATAAGTTTAATGTTTAATCTCGACACACGTAGTTTGAAGAAAGAACCAACTTACGCCAGGGTTACAGGGCCGTAGGAGCGTTTTCCTGTTTGGGGGGGCTAAAGTTCGAAATGAAACTAGAGGCGGAGCCGCAGGCGCGAAGGCATAGGGGGTCGGATGTCTGGGGGTCTCCCCCAGAAAAATTTTATGAGGAAACACCCTCGGATGCGATTTCCTAGCAGCTGACAGCATATTGTATCAATAACAAAATCATATTTTTGGAATATTTTTATGTGACTATTTCCCATTTTTACACAATAACAATCATAAAATACCAATAGGCCTATATATATATATATATATATATATATATATATATATATATATATATATATATATATATATATATATATATATATATATATATATATATATATATATATATGTATGTATATATATAAATATATATATATATATATATATATATATATATATATATATATATATATATATATATATATATATATGTGTGTGTGTGTGTGTGTGTGTGTATGTATGTATGTATGTATAACGGATTTTGAGCGAAGCGAAAAATCTATTTTTGGGTGAGATAGCCTTGGCGTCCTGATGGAAGGTTCCTTTTTGGTAGCTTCCTTGGGTATATAACTACTAGATATTCCCAGAGAATTTAACCACAGGTTATCACAGAATTCTAACTTCTGGAGCGAGTATCCTAAAGGTTTCCCTTTAAGACATCGTATATCAACAGGGGACGCATGTATTAACGCGCCACATAGCTATCTGCACCCCACATAGAGTTAACACTTCGATGTGTAGGGGCGGAGAATAGCTGGGGAGCCGTTCCACAGCTAATCTCGTCTGTGGCTACTTTTGGGACTCGAGACGTAAACAAACGGGCGCCATTTCTAAATGACGTCACGTCCGTCCTCATCCTGAAGCCAGTTGCTTGCCGATCACCATGATACAGCAGGACAGGGTGGGACCTGAAAAAACTGGACGAAGTAGCAGGGAGAGTCCATCAGGACGCCATGGCTATCTCACCCAAAAATAGATTTTTCGCTTCGCTCAAAATCCGTTTTTTTGGGCTCAAGCCATGGCATCCTGATGTAAGAATACCAGAGAATCAATGTATCGTGGTAGATTTTCCCCTTGTAGTGTAAGTGCCGAGGGCTTTGAACAGGATAGCATAGTAATCTCAATAGAGGAACCGTAGGGAAGAAAACTCCCTGCCCCCCTGGCAGTGAAGTCCCAACGGACCATGCTGAAGGTCAAAGTGGTCATCGAAGGGCTACCCACCTTGCTGGGAGAACATGAAGAACTCTGAGACAAGACTGAATGGTTGGTATTCATATAGGAACATTCTCAATAGCAGACAAGTGGTGGTTAGGCACTGTATGTGCAGAGAGAGAATCGTCTGGTCTCGAAGGCATGATGTAAGTAAGTATTCGGGTAGGAATATTACATTGCAGAGGTGAGTATATAATAAGGATTGAATCCTTAGTAATCTTCATCGTATATAAGAGGAAGGGGATAATAAAACTATGACAGTCATGTATTTCATAGTATAAGTAGGAGCGGATTGAGACGCACAAGTAATAAAATAGAAATTTTATTTCACAATTGCAGAATATGGTAATTAAATGCAATAGATATATAAAGGTAATTTACAACAAATTATAATGCACATAGTAATGAAAGACTTGCTCTTGAATCTAAAAGAGAATTTCAAATTATTAGTAGGCACTCGTTCCAGAGGAACGTCGGTCTTTAAAAAGAAAACACATCATGCTCTAGGCATGCGGCACTCATGTGACGACTATGACATTTCACCTGAGAGAAGAACAGTTTATGAAAAAACACTGTCTTTGAAATCACTACATATCACGCGAGGGTCAACATAGGCACCCGAGGAGTTAGAGTCCCAAGTAACTCACTGTTCTATGCAGAGTTAGGTGCAGGTTTCATAACACTACCTGCGGCTACCACAAAATATTTGACTTCATGCACTTGGTTCGCATAATGTTTGAAGAAAACAAGCGAGGATTTCCAGCCTGTGAAACTCTTAAGGCTTTCGAAATCCATACTCTGAAAGAAATTCAGAGACGATGCAACTTTTCTAGGATCGTGACCTGCGAGTGTACTGTCAGGATCCGCTCTGCGAATGAAGTAGGTGATTTTCGCTCTTAGTTGTTTCAGTGACAGGTCGCTGCCCGATGTTTCTCCTTTGAAGAGTTGGCCTCCACCAAAGTCAGAAGTTCTACGAAGATAGACCTTGAGGCTCTCTACTGGACATAGAGAGGCATCTTCTTTCAGGGGGCAGATTCTCCAAGGGCCCCATCTTTTGGTGGGTAGTTCGTTTTTGGCGAGAAACGTCGGATCCGGGAAGAGGGTAAGGTCTCCTGAGTCTGTAAACAGAATGTGACCCTCGTCCCTTGATAATGCCGCTATTTCGCTGACTCGAGCTCCTGAGGCAAGAGCAAAAAGAAAAACAACCTTTTGAGTCAGATCCTTGAGAGGGCACGAATCATTGTCCAAGTTGGAGGCAAAATGGAGCACCTTGTCCAGGGACCAGGAGATCGGTTTTGGTGGGGGTGCTGGGCGTAGACGAGCGCATGCCTTCGGCAGTTTATTGAAGATGTTGCTGGACAGATCAATCTGGAAGGCGTACATTAGTGGTCTAGTCAAGGCCGATTTGCAAGTAGAAATCGTGTTGGCTGCCAAGCCTTGTCCATGAAGGTGAATGAAGAAGGACATGCAAAAATCGATGATGATTTCCGTAGGATTTTTTGCCTTGACGAATGAGACCCATTTTCTCCAGGATGATTCGTATTGCCTTCGTGTGGATTCGGTCTTGTATTCCTCGAGGAAGTCTAGACTCTTCTTCGATATCCCAAACCTTTTCTTCACGGCTAGGGAGAGAAAATCATGAGATGAAGGTCCCTGACTTTCAATGATGAAGCAAAGACAGTCGACGTCTGTACTTGCTGGGAGAGAACTGGGCCCGGGAGAGGGATCAGCGTGGGTTGTAGCTCCAGGGCTAGGGGGTACCAGTTGCTCCGGGGCCACTTGGGAGCCACTAGGGCCGCTGTTCCTTTGAAGGTTCTCAGTTTGGAGAGGACTTTCAGCAGAAGGTTGGTGGGAGGAAACAGGTAGATCTTGGACCATCTGTTCCAATCCAGTGACATGGCATCCACTGCTTCTGCCTTGGGGTCCTCGTACGGGGCCACATATCGAGGAAGTTGATTGTTGTCGCTCGTTGCGAAGAGATTGATCTGAAGTTCTGGGACTTGGTGAGAGATGAAGGAGAAGGATCTTGCGTCTAGAGACTATTCCGGCTCTATCGGGCTTGTCCGAGATGGAGCATCCGCCGTCACGTTGCGGAATCCTTGTAGGTGAACTGCAGACAGGTGCCATTTCTTCTTCTCTGCCAGACGGAAGATTGTCAGAAGCACCTGATTTTTCTGGGGCAATCTTGAGCCTTGGCGATTGAGACATCAAACTACCACCGAGTTGTTCAGGGTTAGACGAATATGGATCGAGGGAGGCGGGGAGAGTTTCTTCAGAGTTAGAAGGACCGCCATGGCCTCCAAGATGTTGATGTGAAACGTCTTGAATAGGGAAGACCATGTTCCTTGAACCTTTCTTTGGTGGGAGTGACCTCCCCAACCCTCTAGCGAAGCGTCCGTGTGGATGTTGAGTGATGGAGGTGGGTGTTGAAGAGGGATGGACCTTTTCAGGGCTTTTGCTTCCGACCACGGCTTTAGGAGTAACCGAAGTCTGTTTGGGAGCCGTCTCTTGAGGTCTCTTCGAGCGATGGATGCGGAACGTCTCCAGACTCCCGCGGCATCCTTTAGCTGTGCACGTAGCACTGGGTTTGTCACTGAGGCGAACTGTAGAGAGCCTAGAACTTGTTCCTGCTGACGTCTTGCTATTTCCTTCCTTTTCTTCTGGGGGATGGAAAGGCGGTGTGACTGAAGGTTCCACTGGATTCCTAACCATTGGAACTTCTGAGCTGGAGAGAAGCGAGATTTCTTTGGGTTTATCTTGAATCCAAGGTGTTCTAGGAACTGGGTAACTTTGTTGCAGGATCTTAAACAATCCTCGGGCGATGGAGCCCAGACCAGCCAGTCGTCGAGGTAGGCCATCACCTGGACGCCTCGGAGGCGAAGCTGTTGAACGATGGCGTCTGCCAGCTTTGTGAAGATCCGAGGGGCCACATTGAGGCCGAAGGGCATGGCCCTGAAGGCGTAGCTTTTCCTTTGGAGTCGAAATCCTAGGTAGGAGGAAGCGTGGTGGTTCATTAGAACGTGCCAGTAGGCATCCGCCAGGTCTATGGAGACCGTGTAGGAACCTTGAGGCAGAAGGTCCTTATCTGTTGAAGAGTCAGCATCTTGAACTTGTTGTTCGCTATGAACTTGTTGAGGGGGGATAAGTCTAGAATGACTCTGAGCTTGTCGGAGTCCTTCTTGGGGACGCAAAACAGTCTCCCTTCTTGTTCAAGAGATCTAGGACATATTCTTCCAGAAGGGGGGTTGATTGTTGGAAGAATTGCTGGAAGGTTGGGGGTGGTTGAGTCCAACTCCAGCCTAGACCCTTCTTGACGATGCTGTGTGCCCAGGGATCGAAGGTCCAACGATCCTGTAATTGGCGGAGTCTTCCTCCCACCGGAAGCACTTCATTGCTTCTGGTGTCCTGAGGGTTTGCCACCTCGGCCGCTAGCTCCCCTTCCTCCTCTGCCTTTGGAGGGACGGCGAGATGCGTCTCTGCCTGCACCTCTGTTTGAGCCTCTACCTTTGGGACGAAAGGTAGTCGTCTGTTGCTGGAAAGCAGGGGGTGAAAACCGGCGACTGTGACAAGACCGGTTGGGTGACCAGCTGAAAGGTCTGCTGTGGCTGAGCTGCCACTTGGGGAGTAGCGGATCCCGGAAACTGCCGTCTCTGTTGACGTTGCTGGGGTTTCGGCTTGGAGGATTTCCTCTTAGGCTGAGGGCCGTCGTCCTGAGAGGATTTCCTTTTCTTCGACATGCCCCACTTGTGGAGAAGGTTCCTGTTCTCCGTGGCGGCCTTGTCAATGATCTCTTTCACAAGGGAAGAGGGAAAGAGGTGCTTACCCTAGATGTTGGAGGAAATCAGCCTCCGAGGTTCGTGTCTCACTGTGGCACTGGAGAACACGAATTCACGACAGGCTCTACGAGCCTTCATGAAGCTGTACAGGTCTTTAACTACAGTCGCCAAATGCGTTTTGGCGAGCACCATGTAGTAGTCGGGTACTCTAGTGTCACCGGCCATGACGTCGAGCTGTACCTGGAGGGACATGGATGCGGTGAGCCTTTCCTTCGTGTCATGTTCCCGACGAAGGAGATGGTCATTAAGTTTCGGGAGGTCTTCGTTAAACTGACGTCCAGCAACGTCAGGTTTTAGTTTCCCTACAGTATTGGCCAGCATAGCCTGGGCCTTCGGGAGATCAAACACAATCACCTCCTTCGGTTCGGTCTCCTCTTTAGAGGCAGGTTCGGATCGAAGTCGGACGTAACAGTCCGGATAAGCCTCAAAATTCGGGAAGAATTCCACTTCTTCCAGGGCAACCGAGCCGACCTTCTCACTGATGAAGATCCTGCCCGTTGTAATTGGCATGTGCTCGGCATACCTCCAGGGGTTGGCGTCCGAGCATGCCGGGAGGTCCTTAACCGAAATCCTTTTCGGCTGCTTTGAACTTCCCATGGTCCTGATGTATTCGTGTGTATCACGGAGTTTATTGTCCATGAGAGCTTCGAGCATTCGGAACATCTCCTGGGCGCTGGATGGGATGGGGTCCGGGGTAGCGGAGGTAGACAGGAATGATACATCCGTCAGTGTAGGAGTCGGTGTGGGGGTGGAAGGCGGAGCGACCTCCTGCTCCGACTCGGTGTATTCCACTTGGTCTTCCTCATAGTCCAGTTCTTCGGCCATGAGGTTCCTCTCTGTGTTCTCCGTCACTTCCGACATACGTTCCGCGTTGTCAGCATCCAGGCGGCACTCGTGCATGGACTGGGCCATGATTACATCGGGTTCCACCGTTATCTGGACGGTGGGGATCTGATCCTTGGGGACCACAGAGTCTGGGGATGCCTTCGGGAAAAGCAAGGCCCTCAAGTCTTCGGAGGCAAGGTATGGTCCAGTGGCGTTCTTCTGGAAGCCACGCACCCACTTGCGTAGCTTCTCTCGAGAAGCGTCCCTAACCTCCGCTGAGGGAGGATTATTGAACGCCTCGACCAGGCGGTCCTTGCAGACTGTACAGTTCTGCGGGTCCCAAAACTTCAGATCGCCTTTCTTGTTGGCGCAAGGGGCGTGGGTCCTACACGCCGTGTGCCCATAGAAGTGCGGGCGCTTCACTCCACAGAAGCCGTGGTCGCACTTCACGTATTCCTCCTGTAAGAGAAAGAGAACATGAGTATGGGGGAGTCATATTAATGACTTATATTCTAAAGTTAAATATTAAAGGGTTAATTTTTAATTTAATTTTAAGTGATATAAACATTGTGATGTTTGAGAGTGGAGCGGGAAATGAAGGAGATAGACACATACTCCTGTAACCCGCCCGGCTGGTTACCGTAACCTTATCCATAGGCAATTTGATTGTGACCAAGGGCACAAGGCAGAATTCTTCATAGATTGCCAGGGAGGCAGGGGGAATTCTAGTAGGAATTGCCAAGGATATAAATCTGGGACTGAGACCACTCAGACCATTGAATTGGGAATGTAGAAGATCCCATAGGGTAACGGTTTCCGGCAACCAGCCATGCTAAGATACACACAGCATGCTGGAAATTTGTGATATGCAAAAAGACAGCATGGCTACTAATAGAACGGTAAGACAATACCTATCTATTTATGTAGTCAAACCATCCGGTTGCAATGTAGGGCTATCAGCATGAGTTGATAGCTAGGAGAAGGGGTGCAAGTCGCTTTGACGCCTCCAGAATGCTCCGGCTGACCGGAGGCACGCCGGAGGCTGCTCCAGCAGATTTTCTGGCATTAGGGAAGACAAATATAGAAGTCAGGAGTAATGCCAGGATGGCGGCCGCCGGCACAACGGCGGCACCCCGGCGGGAGGCGGCGGCTCCGGCAGCCGAAGGTTGCCGGCTTGGTGACAGGGACAAGGATGGGCTATAGCAGAACCGGACTGCCGGCAATGGATGCCAGCACTCCAGGGGCCGGTCCGATGGACGGACGACCGAAGCTAGGAGGTATGAGGGTAGGCCATCGGCTGTACGGCGACGGGAGGCGGCAGCCCTCCGGCACACGGAGGACTGACGGCCCAGGGGACAAGGAATGTGTCACCAAGGGGGAAGGTCGGTATCACCGACAGTAGAGGTGGCAAGGGACCGGCACCAGGACAGTGAAAGAGACAGAAGGAGGGATGTAGGGGTACGGACACTAACCCCAAGGCATCCCACCTGAATGGGTGTACCCATGATAGAGGCTAGCCCTATCACCCAGTGGCAGGGGCCGCAGGCAGCCGGGAGCCAGTGTAGCCCAAGGGAGGGCTAGGGAACACCCAAGGGGGGGGGAGAACCCCTGCGGACAAAACGCATCCAGTGGCTAACCCCATAGGACACTATGAGGGGTATATGTACCAGAGCGGACTGCACACAGGGACTCAAGGTAGCCCTATCACTCCACCCTAAGGAGGAGTTGTATGACAAGGGACAGATGGGTATAGACTAACCTAAGTATAGGCTAGGGCATACAAGAGATAGGTGGGGAGGGGAGAAGAAGAAGAGTCTTCTATAGGAGAGGCTCTGTACCAAAGCGGCCACCAAGGAAGGGACGACGCTCCCTAGCCTAAGGTAGGCAGCCTGTCTGAGAACGGTGCATGGGTACCGTTTCAGCAAGGCACAGAACTAACTCCCCCCAAGCCTAACCTAGAGCAGGGATGTTACACCCTGAACCAGGAAGGTTGGAAGACGTATCGCTATGCAGGGAAGGTCAGGTAACCTAGCCTCAGCAATAGAGGAAGGGCAGGCCGTTCCTCATTCTCGGACGCAACCCTAAGGGGGGATCATTCCCTTAGGGAGGACAGAGAAGCGATAAGTAATCTGGTATGAGCTTGATCCCCTTACGTGGTAGGGGGAGCAAGGCTACGCAGAGGGAATGCCCTAAGGCAGGGGGTGAAGGGAGCATATAGGGGGCATACAAGTAGGTTAGGTTAGAGAGGCACACTGTCAAACCTATTCCCTATATGGTCCCTGAAGGCGAAAACACTTGCATCACAGTAAACAGTATCATAAAATAATACCACTATCTTCATAACTAAACCTAGGATCACTGTAATATATCATGCATGAACACTGATGATAGGCACTCTGGCCTAGGGGCTAGACTAGCAAACTGGTATGGGGTCAGGCGATAACCAATAAAAGAGCGTCAAAACACGATATATAAAGTTCCTAGCTATGAAGACTAAATAACTAATAGTATCGATTAGTTAATGAGGCCGGAAAAAGCTGTTGAGGCTAGCTAAATAAGGCATGTAGACAACAGCGACGCCATAAAATGGCGGGTCCGGTAGTAGCACAGCTCTGCCAAAAAACATAAAATATCTCGAAAAGTAAAAGTTACTTTACGGTCAGAGCTTATTTAAACAATACTGGAACCTTGTACTCAACTTTCCAGAAGAAGGCGAAGCCGAGGGCAGAGACATGGCTAAGATGCAAGTCGATAACATAAGCACAGGGAAAAATCCGTCTGGTAAGGCAAGCTACTAAGCGAAGGATGAGGACGGACGTGACGTCATTTAGCAATGGCGCCCGTTTGTTTATGTCTCGAGTACCAAAAGTAGCCACGGACGAGATTAGCTGTGGAACGGCTCCCCAGCTATTCTCCGCCCCTACACATCGAAGTGTTAACTCTATGTGGGGTGCAGATAGCTATGTGGCGCGTTAATACATGCGTCCCCTGTTGATATACGATGTCTTAAAAGGCAAACCTTTAGGATACTCGCTCCAGAAGTTAGAATTCTGTGATAACCTGTGGTTAAATTCTCTGGGAATATCTAGTAGTTATATACCCAAGGAAGCTACCAAAAAGGAACCTTCCATCAGGACGCCATGGCTTGAGCCCAAATATATATATATATATATATATATATATATATATATATATATATATATATATATATATATATATATATATATATATATATATATATATATATATATATATATATATATATATATATATATATATATATATATATATACATAGTGATAGGCTTACTTGGTGGATTTGCCAAAAATATACTGACAATGTTGATTCTTTGCTACAAAATCATTCGCAATATCGATCAAGTCAAGGCTATCGGTTTTTTCCCAAATGACAATGAAGTATCATGCAATGATTCAATCTTTTCTGAGCCATTGTACTCCGAAGGTACGTTTTCACTCTTCGCATGGCACTAAAAGCGTGTTCGCTCTGTGCGTTTGATGCTGGCATAACAAGCAACAGCTTAACAACCTTAGTCACTTCAGTAAGAAGAGACAATTTATGGTCACCAAGGCCTTTAATAAACTATTTCTCGTGGCTTTGCCTGTCTTATTTCAGAAGAACAACGCTGTGAGAGAATAGAGCGGTGTTGTCACAGACGGTCAACATCAATGTCATCACCATAATTTGGTAATGATGGCTAAATTAACATAAGTTGCACGGTATGCACTGGGGGTCAAACATTATAAGTGGCTTGATTCCCAATATGGGGCTGCTCTCTGTTAAACTAAGCGAGTGACGAGTGACGGGACTGTGAAACTATGATGCTGGGTACTAACATGATACTTACGTGGCGGGGGGGGGGGGGAAGGGGTGGGAGGGTGAGACTGTACAAAAACTGTTGCCAGAGATGAAATGCCTCTACAAATTGTAAATCTGAATGTTTAAAAGCATATTTTCAGCAAAAAAGTAGGGGGTGCTATAGCCCCCCAGCCCTCCCCCCAACCCTGCCCCAACACCCCTGGGTTACTACTAAGGCCCTTTGTTAAATTGTTGCGCGTATCTACGCTGTGACGTCACGAGCATGGCGTACACTTGTCAACACGTTTATTCGATTTAGTTTAGAATAGTCCTCCCAATATTTGGTAAAGAAAACTTGATGTAGGAGAGAACTCTTAAGGGGTAGCTATAGTATTATTAGGAGAGAGCTAAAAATACGATTGAAAGAAGAAGAGTGAAGAAAATTCTTCACACAATCTGAAATAAAAGTAAAAGAAGAAGAAGTAGGCTACTGGGCCGGTTTTTAAAGTCATCGAACAATTAGGTTACTGCTGTATAACGTTTGATGTGACATAAGAAAACCGATTTTGGTTTCTACATTTATATGTAAGTATTGTATGACGCTAGAGAGAGAGAGAGAAAGAGAGAGAGAGAGAGAGAGAGAGAGAGAGAGAGAGAGAGAGAGAGAGAGAGGAGAGAGAGAGAGAGAGAGAGAGAGAGAATGCTGTAATCGAATGCCGTGTTTGTTTCTTGTACCACCTGAAGCGAGGAATTGATCGCCACAGCTAACAGTAGTCATGTTAATTTCATTATTAAACTCGGGATGCCCTATGTGAACTAAGATTTTGTTTCTTAGAGAGAGAGAGAGAGAGAGAGAGAGAGAGAGAGAGAGAGAGAGAGAGAGAGAGAGAGAGAGGGGTAGATTTGACATTTTCTGGCATCAAATTACTCTCTCTCTCTCTCTCTCTCTCTCTCTCTCTCTCTCTCTCTCTCTCTCTCTCTCTCTCTCTCTCTCTCTCTCTC
>NC_090735.1:72056511-72078341 GCF_036898095.1 Palaemon carinicauda | reverse complement strand
CACCTGTTGTTGTTGACAGTTCCCAGACTGTTCAGCAGTTTCAGGACGCTGCGTCCTGCTCCGTCACTTATGCACCAGTGCGGCCGGACGCTGCGGGTCAAACGTTGCCTACCCCTTTGCCGTTTTCTCATCAGTTATCAGATGAGGAACTTTCAGATGAGGACGTTGCTGAACCCCAGCCTGAGGATCAGCCTTCAGATTTAGATGAGCCTAGAGCAGTTCCACCATCTATGGACTTTAAAAAAGTCATGCTTGTTTTTAAAGAGTTGTTCCCTGAGCACTTTATCTCTGTGGCTCCTCGTTCGCCGCCGTCTGAGTTTGTTTTAGGCGTTCCTGCTGCCATGCCAGCCTTTACAAAACTCGTTCTCTCTCGCTCATCCAAGAGAGCTTTACGGCTGTTAGGCGATTGGTTGGAAACCAAGAGGAGTTTAGGGAAGACGGCCTTTGCCTTCCCCCCATCTAAACTCTCGTCTAGATCGAGCGTCTGGTATGCCACGGGAGAAGTTCTCGGCTTGGGAGTTCCTGCCTCTGCCCAGGGCGACTTCTCAAGTCTTGTAGACTCTCCCCGCCGCCTTGCCATGAGATGCTCGAAGATTAGTTGGTCATCCTCAGACCTGGACCATCTACTTAAAGGCATCTTTAGGGCTTTTGAAGTTTTTAACTTCCTGGACTGGTGTTTGGGAGCCCTGAGTAGGAAAATCTCATCAGCCGATAGGGATGTCTCCTTACTCATTATGTCCTGCATGGACAAGGCCGTCCGCGATGGATCCAACGAGCTTGCCGCCTCATTCACGTCAGGAGTCCTAAAGAAACGAGAGTCTCTGTGCTCTTTTCTATCAGCAGGAGTGACGCCCTGTCAAAGATCTGAGCTACTCTTTGCGCCTTTGTCTAAGTTCTTGTTGCCTGAACTCTTAGTTAAGGAAATAGCCTTGTCTTTAGTGCAGAAGGACACCCACGATTTGGTTGCGTCCTCGGCTCGCAAAGTTCCCCCCTTTGCCTGCCTTGTCTGCTAGACCTAGGATAGACACTCCAGCGTCCAGGTTTATTCCACCCTTTCGTGGCAGAGCCCCCAGCAGGGGAGGTGCTCGTGCCGAAGGGAAGAGAGGAAAGAGGAAAGGATCCAAGTCATCGCGGGGCAGAGTCTGACTGCCCGCAATTTCAGACAGCAGTAGGTGCCAGACTCAAGAACTTCTGGCAAGCCTGGGAGAAGAGAGGCGCAGATCAACAATCTGTGAGGTTGCTCAGAGAGGGGTACAAAATCCCTTTTGTACGCAGACCTCCTCTAGCGACGTCCCCCATCGATCTCTCTCCCAGGTACCGAGAGGAAGCAAAGAGACAAACCCTGAAACTGGAAGTGTCTCTTTTACTAGAGAAGGGAGCGGTGGTCAAAGTCTCGGACCTTCAATCACCGGGGTTTTACAACCGTCTCTTCCTAGTACCAAAGAAGACAGGAGGTTGGAGACCGGTGCTAGACGTCAGTGCTCTGAATGTCTTTGTCACAAAGACGAAGTTCACCATGGAGACCACAAAGTCAGTCTTAGCAGCGGTCAGAAAGGGAGACTGGATGGTCTCTCTCGACCTAAGGGACGCTTACTTCCACATCCCCATTCGCTCAGATTCCCAACCTTTTCTGAGATTCGTCTTCGACGATGTGGTGTACCAGTTTCGGGCCCTGTGCTTTGGCCTAAGCACAGCTCCTCTCGTGTTTACGAGGCTTATGAGGAATGTGGCAAAATTCCTCCATTTATCGGACATCCGAGCCTCCCTTTATTTGGACGACTGGCTTCTCAGAGTCTCTTCCAGTCATCGCTGTCTGAAGGATCTCAATTGGACTCTAGATCTGACCAAGGAATTGGGACTCCTAGTCAACTTGGAAAAGTCCCAGCTGATCCCATCCCAAACTATTCTGTATTTAGGGATGGAGATTCACAGTCCAGTTTTTCGCGCTTTTCCGTCGGCCCCCAGAATAGATCAAGCCCTGCTCGTCATCCAAAAGATGTTGAAGAAAGAGCGTTGCTCAGTCAGGAATTGGATGAGTCTGGTAGGAACGCTATCATCCCTGGAGCAATTTGTCTCGCAAGGAAGGCTACACCTCCGACCTCTACAATTCCATCTAGCTTTTCACTGGAAAAAGGACAAGACGCTAGAGGCGGTCTCGATCCCGATTTCCGAAAAGATAAAGACTTGTCTGACTTGGTGGAAAGACAATATCAGTCTACGAGATGGGTCTTCCCCTAGCAGTTCAGAAACCCAACCACGTTCTCTTCTCAGACGCATCAGACTTGGGCTGGGGCGCGACGCTGGACGGTCGGGAATGCTCAGGTCTGTGGAACTCGAGTCAGAGGAGCATGCATATCAACAGCAAGGAGCTTTTGGCAGTTCACCTGGCCTTGATAAGCTTTGAGAGTCTCCTTCGAGGCAAGGTGGTGGAGGTCAACTCGGACAACACCACGGCCTTGGCGTACATTTCCAAACAGGGAGGTACCCACTCACCGACTCTGTACGAGATCGCAAGGGACCTCCTCATCTGGTCAAGAGATCGAGGCATCTCCCTAGTAACGAGGTTCATCCAGGGCGACTTGAACGTTCTAGCAGATTGTCTCAGTCGGAAAGGTCAAGTAATTCCAACCGAATGGACCCTCCACAAGGACGTGTGCAAGAGACTTTGGGCGACTTGGGGTCAACCCACCATAGATCTCTTTGCAACCTCGTTGACCAAGAGGCTTCCAATCTATTGCTCTCCAGTCCCAGACCCAGCAGCAATACATATAGATGCCTTTCTCCTAGATTGGTCACACCTAGATCTTTACGCATTCCCACCATTCAAGATTGTCAACAAGGTACTGCAGAAATTCGCCTCTCACGAAGGGACAAGGTTGACGTTAGTTGCTCCCCTCTGGCCCGCGAGAGAATGGTTCACCGAGGTACTTCGATGGCTGGTAGACTTTCCCAGAAGTCTTCCTCTAAGAGTAGACCTTTTACGTCAGCCGCACGTAAAGAAGGTACACCAAAGCCTCCACGCTCTTCGTCTGACTGCCTTCAGACTATCGAAAGACTCTCGAGAGCTAGAGGCTTTTCGAAGGAGGCAGCCAGTGCGATTGCAAGAGCGAGGAGAGCTTCTACCATTAGAGTTTACCAATCGAAGTGGGAAGTCTTTCGAGACTGGTGCAAGTCAGTGTCCGTATCCTCGTCCAGTACCTCTGTAGCCCAAATCGCTGATTTTCTCTTATACCTGAGAAAAGTTCGCTCCCTTTCAGCTCCCACGATCAAGGGCTACAGAAGCATGTTGGCCTCGGTCTTCCGGCATAGAGGCTTAGATCTTTCCAACAATAAAGATCTGCAAGACCTCCTTAAGTCTTTTGAGACCTCTAAGGAACGTCGTTTGGCTACACCTGGGTGGAATTTAGACGTGGTCCTAAGATTCCTCATGTCAGACAGGTTTGAGCCTTTACATTCAGCCTCCCTGAAAGATCTCACTCTTAAGACTTTTCCTGGTATGCTTGGCCTCGGCTAAAAGAGTCAGTGAGCTTCATGCCTTCAGCAAGAACATCGGTTTTTCGTCAGCAAAAGCCACTTGTTCTCTGCAGCTTGGTTTCCTAGCCAAGAATGAGCTGCCTTCTCGTCCTTGGCCTAAATCTTTCGATATTCCTAGCTTATCGGAGATCGTAAGCAATGAACTAGAGAGAGTATTATGCCCTGTTAGAGCTCTTAAGTTCTATTTAGCTCGTACTAAACCTTTACGAGGTAAATCTGAAGCGTTATGGTGTTCGGTTAAGAAGCCATCCTTGCCTATGTCAAAGAATGCTTTGTCATATTTTATCAGATTGTTAATACGAGAAGCTCATTCACACTTGAGTGAGGAAGACCAATCTTTGCTTAAGGTTAAGACGCACGAGGTTAGAGCTGTAGCAACTTCCGTGGCCTTTAAGCAAAATAGATCTCTGCAAAGTATCATGGACGCGACCTTTTGGAGAAGCAAGTCAGTGTTCGCGTCATTTTACTTGAAAGATGTCCAGACTCTTTACGAGAACTGCTACACACTGGATCCATTCGTAGCAGCGAGTGCAGTAGTGGGTGAGGGCTCAACCACTACAATTCCCTAATTCCATATCCTTTTAATCTGTCTCTTGAAATGTTTTAATGTTGTTTTTATGGGTTGTTTGGAAGGCTAAGAAGCCTTTCGCATCCTGGTTGATTTGGCGGGTGGTCAAAGTCATTTCTTGAGAGCGCCCAGATTAGGGGTTTGATGAGGTCCTGTTGTATGGGTTGCAGCCCTTGATACTTCAGCTCCTGGGAGTCTGTCAGCATCCTAAGAGGATCGCTGGGCTCCATGAGGAAGACAGACTTACAAGGCAGAGTAATCGTCTAAGTCGACTTCCTTACCAGGTACCTATTTATTTTGGTTTTGTTATATTGATAACTGTCAAAATGAAAAAACTCTTAGCTTATACGCTGTAAACATATTTAACTCTGGTCTCTACCCACCTCCTTGGGTGTGAATCAGCTATTATATATTCACCGGCTAAGTTAAAGATTTAAAAATGATATTTTAATTATAAAATAAATTTTTGAATATACTTACCCGGTGAATATATAAATTAAACGACCCTCCCTTCCTCCCCAATAGAGACGCAGCGGGACGAGAAGAATTGAAGGTTTTGTTTACATTCGAGAGTGGTATCTGGCCGACAGTTGGCGCTGGTGGGCACACCCGCAACCTGCATAGCGATCGCTCGCGAGTTTTTTAAGTATGTTGTCTGTCGAGCCGCAGAGTTGCAGCTATTATATATTCACCGGGTAAGTATATTCAAAATTTTTTTTTATAATTAAAATATCATTTTTCAATATTAATCTTACCCGATAATCATGTAGCTGTCAACTCTGTTGCCGACAGAAATCTACGGTCGGGATACGCCAGCGATCGCTATACAGGTGGGGGTGAACACCACAGCGCCATCTGTGGTCAGGTACTCCAGTACATCTTGTCAACACCACCTCAATTTTTCCTCTGTCGTGCCTCCGGCTAGACCTACATGGATACGCTGTTGATTCTGGAGTTATTGCTCACGATTTGGTGATGTATTTGCTCTAGAGTTTAGCCTTCGCTATTCAGGAAGCTTTATCATTAGCTTAGCAAGTTTTTGGAATTAATTTGATTTAATTTTTTATTTAATTTTGGTGACGAAGAGAGTATGAACTCTCTTTCACTTTTAATGGCCGACCCTTCCCTTAGACGGAAGTGTTGGTGTCGAAGAGAGTATAGACTCTCTTTCTTAATTTTGCTTAACAAAAGTTATAGATTTATTTTATATCTCTCCGCCTTTTATAGGCCTCTTCGATTAACTTCCTTTTATTATAAACTTATTAAAATTAATTTTTATATTTGTTTATATTCGACCTTTCCTAATAGTAGGCGGTCTTTTCTTGGAACCGAAGTTAATTAACATTGAGCCCGTCATTTCGTTTTTACCTGTTAACATATTATGCTATTTTAATGTTTTTGAAAGAATTTCTTTGATAGTCTCGTACTGTTTTCAAAGTTGAACTAACGTTTTGTTTTGTCTCTGCAGTTGTTGACGTTCAGAACGTTCAACTTGCGCTCTATCGTTACGATAGAGAGAGAGTATTCACGGTGTCACGTTGCAGTAAGAGTAGAACGATTCTATCGTTTTGTTCATTCTTTCTTAGCTTAAATGGTTTTAATTCTAATAAAGGAACTTTTTATTTGGGAAATCTTTCAGTTTTTTTCCTTTAACAAAAGTGATACCTCGGTACTCGACCATAATCCGTTCGAGATCCGTGTTCGACCTCCGATTTGTTCGAGTACCGAATTTTTTTTCCCCATAAGAAATAATGGTATATATTCTATTCCGTTCCCAAGCACTCGAACAGGCCCAAAATATTAATAAAACGTGTACCTAAACAACAATAATTATCTAAATGTGTATGAAATTGGTCAGAAAATCCTATAAAACAATTTTAAACCATTTACTGTACTAAAATAAAACAATTTTAAACCATTTTCTGTACTGTAGTGAACATACCTTTGAGCAGCGGTTCGATGGCATACAGGGATGGATGTGGAGAGGATGGAAGGGGGAGGTTACTGCTTGGAAGGAGAGTCCCCTTCCATGATGTGGCGGGGTAGTTCTCCTTCAGGAGTTGTTTCTCTCTCCAATGAAAGGGTGGGCAGATCTATTTCAGGGGTTTCTTCTCTTCTTTGTCTCTTCTTTGGAGGAGAAACAGGCTTTGATGTAGCAGCTTTCTTTTCTTTTGTGAAAAACTGGTCTATTGTTAATTGTTTCTTCCTCCTCTGCAGTATTCTTCGAAAATGATACATGACACTATCATTAAACATATGCACTGCCCGGTTTGCTACTGCAATTTCTGGGTGGTATTTTTCAGCAAAAGCCTGCACATCTGCCCACTTGGAACAAATTTCATTGATGAGAGAACTTGGAACATCCTCCCTTACCTCATCCTCTTCTGAAGATTCCTGCTCCACAATCAGATCCTGCTGCTGTTGTTGTTGCAGGTGCAACAATTCCTCCACAGTCAACTCGGTAGAATGGCTTTCTACAAGCTCATCAATATCATCCTTGTCGACCTCAAGCCCCAAACTCCTGCCCATGACAACAATTTCCTCAACGACATCAGTGTCATCAGAAATTACAGGGGTAGCAGTGCTTGGACCCGCCTCTGGTTGGAAACCTTCAAACTCCCTCTCTGTGACACATGATGGCCACAGCTTACGCCAGGCAGAGTTCAATGTCCTATAGGTCACACCTCGCCAAGCTTGGTCAATCATGTTAACAGAGTTGAGGATGCTGAAGTGTTCCTTCCAGAATTCCTTTAGGGTCAACTTCGTGTCACTGGTCACTTCAAAACACTTTCTGAAAAGGGCCTTGGTATAGAGTTTTTTGAAGTTTGAAATGACCTGTTGGTCCATGGGCTGGAGTATGGGAGTAGTATTGGGGGGCAAGAATTTGATTTTGATAAAGCTGTATTCTTCTTTCAAGTCATCCTCGAGACCTGGAGGATGTGCAGGAGCATTGTCCATAACCAGAAGACATTTCATTGGCAAGCTCTTTTCAATGAGGTAAGCCTTAACCTGGGGGGCAAACACTTCGTTTATCCACTCAGTAAAGAATTGTCTTGTGACCCAAGATTTAGTGTTCGAGCGCCACATAACTGGTAGTGCACTTTTACAAATATTATTTCGTTTGAACACCCGGGGGTTGTCCGAGTGGTACACTAACAAGGGTTTGATCTTGCAATCACCACTTGCATTTGCACACAGCAACAATGTTAGCCTATCTTTCATTGGCTTGTGACCTGGCATCTTCGTCTCGTCCTTGGTAATGTACGTATTGGCTGGCATTTTCTTCCAAAATAACCCAGTCTCATCACAATTAAAGACTTGTTGTGCGATCAAATTTTGTTCATTTATGTACCGATCGAATTCCCCCACGTATTTATCGGCTGCAATTTGATCCGAACTAGCTGCCTCCCCATGCCTAGTAACACGATGAATACCTGTTCTATTACGAAACTTTTCAAACCAACCCCTGCTCGCTTTAAATGTAAATGAATCACTTTCACTGGTACTCGGACTTTTCTTCACTAATTCTTCATAGATATGCAACGCTTTTTCACAAATGAACGCTTCACTAACACTTTCCCCGGCCAACTGTTTTTCTTTAATAAATATTAAAAGCAACTTTTCCATCTCCTCAATCACTTGTGGCCTTTGCTTAGTTACCGCCGTAACTCCCGTTGCAACATTCGCCTTCTTAATCATTTCTTTATGCTTTAAAAACGTAGAAATGGTCGACTTCGCCATTCCGTATTCTACCGCTAAATCGGACACTCGTACACCATTCTCATATTTCGCTATAATTTCCTTCTTCAACTCGATCGTTGTTCGCACTGTTTTCCTCTTCTCCTTCCCCTTAACACTCATTACTTTCTTGGGACTCATTATGAAAGCTAAAAAAGCAATTAAAAGCACTGAAAATCACTAAATCACAACGAATGCTGATCGCGCGTTGTCTGAGTGACGCTCTCGAGAGAACTGATGCTTCCCGAACAAGCGAGAGTGGCCGAGATGGCGCGATCATCACAAAGCCCATGCGGTCGTCACGTGTTCGGCTGGTCGAGTACCGAATTTTTGGTCGAGCACCGCAGCAAAAATTTCTCGAAAATTTTGGTCGAACTCCGAATTGTTCGAGTATAGAGTCGTTCGACTACCGAGGTATCACTGTAATATGTTTTAACGATATATATAATTGGGCTCATCTCTCAGGTTCTAAGTCAAGAGAGAGAGAGAGAGAGAGATAGAGACGGAGGGAGAGAGAGGAGGATAAACGTTTCGTTCAAGCGGGTAACGTTGTTATCGTTTTTGCTCTTCTCCCTAGTCTCTTTAGGGGAAGAAGGTAAACGTTTCTAGAGTTTTATTCTTGTTCTCAGGCTTTATGCAGTGAGAGATTTTAAACGTAGTTTATTTGATCTAGTGTTTAGTCTCTTTTCCAGCCACTGAATTATTTATCTTTCATTATGTTTTTCTGTTACATTGTAATACTGTTTTCGCAATTACTAACTTTTAATGAAGGATAGAATTGCGTGTTTCAGGAACAAACCACTTAAAGTTTCGAGTTCAGTGAAATAAGTGCAAACAGAAAATCAAAAGTGATAAAGTGATAAGCGCAAAGTGTTACAGTGTTGCGTTCGAGGGTTCGTCTGTTCGTGCCAGTTGTTCGCCTAGTCTGGGACCTCTTACAAGCTCCCAAGCAGGGGAGAAGTAACGTCGAAGGACTTACGGGTTCATCAGGCCTTGATCGACGAACAGACGTTTCCCTCCGTGGTTTCGGGTGTAACCAACTCACGTAGCCGACGTGATCACCCCACCCACACAAAGACGAGAGAGCCCTTTTATTCCTCGTCTGCGGAAGAGGTTTCTCGCAGAAACCATGGACCGAATCTTGCAGCTTTTAAGTGCAAGTCGGTCCCTTCCGCGCAAGTCCAACTCCTAGGTGGTGCCATTAGCACTGGGTCAGTTCGGACTTGCTGCAGTACGACAACTGCACACCTCCCAGAGAGGCAAGGTGGTATCGCAACAGGCAGTAACTCCGTCTGTTGCCGCACCAGCTGTTTTAGACCCTCAGTCTCAGCGGACAGTAGCTCCGTTTGTTGTTGTCTTTCTTAAACTCTAGTGGTCTATGCTGCAGACAATGCAGTCTCAGCTTGCGGTGTTGATGCAGGAGTTTCAGGCAGAGAAGGTTAGCACACCTCCTCCTGCGAGCGCTCCTCCACCTCTGCGCAGTCCACCCTGCCAGACGTATGATGTTGAGGCTCCTCCTGCCTCCATGCGTGAGCTGCCGCATTGGGAGTTGCCAGGTACCAGCGCTATGCAGCAACCTCCACTTTCCTTGAGGCAGGAGCCTCATGCTATGCGGCAACCGCCTCAACTCTTGAGGCAAGAGCCTCAACTCTTGAGGCAAGAACCTCAACTCTTGAGGCAAGAGCCTCAACTCTTGAGGCAAGAACCTCAACTCTTGAGGCAAGAGCCTCAACTCTTGAGGCAAGAACCTCAACTCTTGAGGCAAGAACCTCAACTCTTGAGGCAAGAACCTCAACTCTTGAGGCAAGAACCTCAACTCTTGAGGCAAGAGCCTCAACTCTTGAGGCAAGAACCTCAACTCTTGAGGCAAGAACCTCAACTCTTGAGGCAAGAGCCTCAACTCTTGAGGCAAGAACCTCAACTCTTGAGGCAAGAACCTCAACTCTTGAGGCAAGAGCCTCAACTCTTGAGGCAAGAGCCTCTCTCTGCGCAGCCACCTCCTCAACCCTTGAGGCAGACGCAACTCTTGAGGCAGGAACCTCATGCTATGAGGCAGCCGCCTCAACGCATGCAGCAACCGCATTCTTCACAGCATGAGCCTCTCTCTGCGCAGCTACCTCCTCAACCCTTGAGGCAGACGCAACTCTTGAGGCAGGAACCTCACAGGAGCCTCATGCTATGCGGCATCCTCCTCAAACCATGAGGCAGGAGCCTCATGCTATGCGGCATCCTCCTCAACCCATGAGGCAGGAGCCTCATGCTATGCGGCAACCTCCTCTACCCATGAGGCAGCCTCATGCTATGCGGCATCCTCCTCAACCCATGAGGCAGGAGCCTCATGCTATGCGGCATCCTCCTCAACCCATGAGGCAGGAGTCTCATGCTATGAGGAGCCTCATGCTATGCGGCATCCTCCTCAAACCATGAGGCAGGAGCCTCATGCTATGCGGCAACCGCCTCAACCCATGAGGCAGGAGCCTCATACTATGCGGCATCCTCCTCAACGCATGCGGCATGAGCCTCATCCCTTGCAGCATGAGCCTCATCCCATGCAGCATGAGCCTCATACCATGCAGCATGAGCCTCATCCCATGCAGCATAAGCCGCACACCATGCAACATGCTCTGCTTACCTTACAACATGCTCTACATACAGCATGCTCTGCATACAGCATGCTCTGCATACCTTACCGCATGCTCCTCAGTCACACATCTTTGGTTGTTGCCAACTCACTAGACTGTCAAGCAGTTTCATAACGTTGCCTTCTAGTCTGCTGCTTTTGCACCAGTGAAACCCTCACTGAGAGAACTTAGCTTTTCTCGGATATGGTTCCTGTAGATGAGAAAGTGCTATTCTCCCTCCTTCTGATATTCCCTTGAGGACTGTCATTTGGAGAGGAGCCTTTAGCTGCTTAGCCTCCTATGGACTTTTATTTAAGCATAACATGCTTCCAGGGAGGGTAATGGTTCCACTTCAGTCGCTAACCCCGTCTGTTACCACACCTGCTCCCATAGACCTTGAGCTTTGTTGCAAGACATGCAGTCCAAGCTTAGTCCTTGTTAGAGGATTTTTTGTTTACGGAGTCAGTGTGTCACTGGGAAGACGTTCAACAACCAGCAGAAGTGACTTGTTGTGACGCAGTGCGGCAACCTCAGCAACCCGATAAGGAGTTGTCTGTACGACCCAGACAGTCTAGACAGCTTCGGGTTGTCGCTGTACTTCCTCGCTTCCCCATGGTTGACAGTTCACAGACTGTGCAGCAGTACCATGATCTTGTGTCCGGCTCCGTCAGACGACTAGCTTTTAAGAGCTCCCACAAGTCGTCGCTGTCTGGAGATTCTCAGATGGACTATGGATCTGACCAAGGAACTGGGCCTCCTGGTCAATTTTGAGGAGTCCCAGCTCGTCCCATCCCAGACCATTGTCTAACTGGGTATGGATCTTCAGAGCGAGCTTTTCGGGCTTTTCCGTCGGCCCCAAGGATCTACTAAGCCCTAGATTGCATCCAGAGCATGCTGAGAAGGAACCGATGCTCAGTCAGGTAGTGGATGAGTCTAACAGGGACACTTTCATCGCTGGCCCTGTTCATCGAGTTAGGGAGACGCCACCTCCGCCCCCTTCAGTATCATCTAGCGGCTCACTGGATAAAGGACATGACGCTAGAGACGATCTCAGTTCCTGTTTCCGAAGAGAGGAGGTCTACTCTCACGTGGTGAAAGAACAGCTTTCTTCTCAAGGAAGTCTACCTTTGGCTGTTCAGAAACCCGACCGCCGTCTCTTCTCTGACGCATCAGACACGGGCTGGGGTGCGACTTTGGACGGACAGGAATGCTCGGGAACATGGAATCAGGAGCTAAGGACACTTCACATCTATTGCAAGGAGCTGTTGGCGGTTCATCTGGCCTTGATAAACTTCAAGTCCCTCCAGCTTAACAAGGTGGTGGAGGTGGACTCTGACAACACCACAGCCTTGGCTTACATCTCCAAGCAGGGAGGGACTCATTCGTGGAAGTTGTTCTAGATCGCAAGGGACCTCCTCATCTGGTTAAAAGATCGAAAGCTCACGCTGGTAACGAGGTTCATTCAGGGCGATATGAATGTCATGGCAGATCGCCTTAGCCGGAAGGGTCAGGTCATCCCCACAGAGTGGACCCTTCACAAGAATGTTTGCAGCAGACTTTGGGCCCTGTGGGGTCAGCCAACCATAGATCTGTTCGCTACCTCGATAACCTAGAGGCTCCCGTTGTATTGTTCTCCGATTCCAGACCCAGCAGCAGTTCACGTGGATGCTTTTCTGCTGGATTGGTCCCATCTCGACCTGTATGCATTCCCGCCGTTCAAGATTGTCAACAGGGTACTTCAGAAGTTCGCCTCTCGCAAAGGGACACGGCTGACGTTGGTTGGCTCCCCTCTGGCCCGCGAGAGAATGGTTCATAGAGGTACTGCAATGGCTGGTCGACATTCCCAGGACTCTTCCTCTAGGAGTGGACCTTCTACGTCTACCTCACGTAAAGAAGGTACATCCAAACCTCCACGCTCTTCGTCTGACTGCCTTCAGACTTTCGAAAGACTCTCAAGAGCTAGGGGCTTTTCGAAGGAGGCAGCCAGAGCGATTGCCAGAGCAAGGAGGACATCCACTCTCAGAGTCTATCAGTCTAAAGGGGAAGTCTTCCGAAGCTGGTACAAGGCCAATGCAGTTTCCTCATCCAGTACCACTGTAACCCAGATTGCTGACTTCCTGTTACATCTAAGGAACGTAAGATCCCTTTCAGCTCCTACGATTAAGGGTTACAGAAGTATGTTGGCAGCGGTTTTCCGCCACAGAGGCTTGGATCTTTCCACCAACAAAGATCTACAGGACCTCCTTAGGTCTTTTGAGACCTCAAAGGAACGTCGGTTGTCCACTCCAGGCTGGAATCTAGACGTGGTCCTAAGGTTCCTTATGTCATCAAGATTTGAACCTCTCCAATCAGCCTCTTTTAAGGACCTCACATTAAAAACTCTTTTCCTCGTGTGCTTGACAACAGCTAAAAGAGTAAGTGAGATCCACGCCTTCAGCAGGAACATAGTTTTCACATCTGAAACGGCTACATGTTCCTTGCAGCTCGGTTTTTTGCTAAAACGAGCTTCCTTCACGTCCTTGGCCTAAGTCGTTCGAGATCCCAAGCCTGTCCAACTTGGTGGGGGACGAACTGGAGAGAGTACTTTGCCCAGTTAGAGCTCTTAGGTACTATCTAAAAAGGTCATAACCTTTACGAGGACAATCAGAAGCCTTATGGTGTGCTATCAAGAAGCCTTCTCTTCCAAGGTCTAAGAACTCAGTTTCTTACCTATTCAGGCTCCTGATTAGGGAAGCACATTCTCATCTGAAGGAAGAAGACCTTGCTTTGCTGAAGGTAAGGACACATGAAGTGAGAGCTGTGGCTACTTCAGTGGCCCTCAAACAGAACCGTTCTCTGCAGAGTGTTATGGATGCAACCTATTGGAGAAGCAAGTCAGTGTTCGCATCATTCTATCTCAAAAGATGTCCAGTCTCTTTACGAGAACTGCTACACCCTGGGACCATTCGTAGCAACGAATGCAGTAGTAGGCGGGGGCTCAGCCACTACATTCCCATAATCCCATAACCTTTTTAACCTTTCTCTTGAATACTTTTTATGGGTTGTACGGTCGGCTAAGAAGCCTTCCACATCCTTGTTGATTTGGCGGGTGGTCAATTCTTTCTTGAGAAGCGCCGAGGTTAAAGGTTGTGATGAGGTCCTTTAGTATGGGTTGCAGCCCTTTATACTTCAGCACCTAAGAGTCGTTCAGCATCCTAAGAGGACCGCTACGCTCAGTAAGGAAGACGTACTTAATAAAGGCAGAGTAATGGTTCAAGTCGTCTTCCTTACCAGGTACTTATTTATTTTATGTTATTTTTGAATAACTAATAAAATAAAATACGGGATACTTAGCTTCTTTGTTAACATGTATGCTGGTCTCCACCCACCACCCTGGGTGTGAATCAGCTACATGATTATCGGGTAAGATTAATATTGAAAAATGTTATTTTCATTAGTAAAATAAATTTTTGAATATACTTACCTGATAATCATGATTTAATTGACCCACCCTTCCTCCCCATAGAGAACCAGTGGACCGAGGAAAAAATTGAGGTGGTGTTGACAAGAAGTACTGGAGTACCTGACCACAGATGGCGCTGTGGTGTTCACCCCCACCTGTATAGCGATCGCTGGCGTATCCCGACCGTAGATTTCTGTCGGCAACAGAGTTGACAGCTGCATGATTATCGGGTAAGTATATTCAAAAATTTATTTTACTAATGAAAATAACATTCTATAGAACATAAACCCGGAGCATTATTGACTGCTGCAAACACTATTATCTGAAGCTAATTTATGACTATTTTGTAGTGGAGGACACATGACGATACACTTGAAAATTTGCATTTTGCAATTTACATTCAGTTATGCATGAACTCGGATATCTGTCGTAACTAGCAAATGATTGAAAAAATATTTTAATGTTTATGTTGCAGTATTGCATCATGATATTGCAAAGGAAGTGACTGAAGACAATGTTGTGCAATGGCTTTAGTTGGTTACTGATGATCTAGGGTATCATTCTTTTAGTGAGGAAGAAATTGCAAATTTTGCTTCACAGATAGCTGAAGAATGAAATGAAGAGAAAGAAAAACCTACATAACAAATAAAGTTAATGTAAATCCAACAATTTTTAGATTGTGTTTTACAGTACTACAGTCTGACCAAGAAAACGATCCAGGAGTACAGGAATATTAATGTGACGTACATGAATTGCGGAATTTGAATATTTAAAGGCAACAAGCTGATTTATTGGGATGGAATACGTGAAAAAGTGAATTGTTCCGTAACCGAAATACAAACCACGCTATTTACATGGGGTTTTACTTTCGGCGTAGCTGAAATGACGAGCCATTAGAATTTTAACAAGGGTTAATTACCCCTGCGCTAGTTAGCGAGGGGGTAGGGGAGAGGTAGCTAGCTACCCCTCCCCCCCTCACACACCGGTGAACAGCTTCACTTCACTTTTGGCTCGGGCGATGAGCAGACGTCTCTGCTTCGCCCTCGCATTATTGACAGCCTTGATTTTGTTTTGCTTTTTCTTTCAGCTTGTGTGCTTGAAGTTGGCCTCATCCTTCCTTCCCATCATGCGGAAGTGCCCTGGACTCCCCGACCGCCCCTGTGGAACGTTCATGTCGGCGGTCGGGACGGAGCCTCACTCCTTATGCCCGCAGTGTCGAGGTCAACGGTGTGAAAGGGATAATACCTGTAGTGAGTGCAGGGAGTGGCCTACCTCCCAGTGGGAGAGGTTTGCCCGGCGGCGTAAGAAGAAGCCTGTGCGTGACCGTTCTCCTTCAAGGGTTGCCTTGAAGAAGGAAGGTTCCAAGGACTTTTCTTCCACCGCCCGAACCTCCTCTGAAGCTCCCACTCGATCGGTCTCTTGCGAGAGGCCGTCGAGTGGCAGCGCAGTCCCTTCTTTTGTTTCCCAATCTCGGGGTTCGGGAGAGGGCGTTGCCTCCCATAGCGAGGCAGCTCCCCCTCCTACTCCGGGGGGAGGGCATTGATCCTGTTGATGACCATGTTACTAACGATGATCTCTTACAGCTTTGGGCTTCCTTGGGGCTTAAGGGCTCGCCCTCCAAGGAAGCCCTGTTTGACCTGATCCAGTTGGGTGCAGCTGTCAAACAGTCGCCGGTAATAGCAGAGGTAGATCCTCTGTCTATTGTCAACGTTGTTGTGGCAGAGGCTTCCGACGGGTCGGGTCAAATCCCTGCTGCGGTTGCGGTTGTTGCTGAAGGTTCATTTCCCCCCTCCGAACATCCTTCGAGGGAGGAGCTGGGTCCAACGGTCTCTCCTGCGGGTGACTCTCCCCCTCGGGGGAGTGCACTGACAGAGACTCCTCTTCAGAGGACAGACGATGGTGTTGCTGTGCCTCGAGGTCGTCTTCGCCGTAAGGCTCGCCCTCCTCTTCGCTGTAGAGGCCTTCCTTCTCCTTACAAGGGAGTTAGGAGGCGCCTCTTCGGATCTTCGCCTTCGACTTCCCCCGCAGAGGATCTTCCACGTCGAGAGCAGACCGTTGCAGCTGCTTCCTTGGACCTCTCCGCAGATCGTTCGCGATCTCTGACGCCTGCCAGACCTTCCAGTCTTCCATCTCCGTCGCTCGCCAACGCGCCATCGTTCTCCCTATCGCCAGCGCTCGCCCTTACAACTGCGCGCACCCTCTCCTGCGCGTCCACACGCACCCTCACCTGCGCACCCACTCGCCAGCGCGCTCACTTGCCCGCGCGCCCACTCACCCGCCCGCCCTCGCCCCCCCACTTTCGTCTCCGCGCGCACGCGCGCCAACGTTCGCCCACCCCCGAACCAGTGGTTCTACCATCGCGTGAGCACCAGCGCGACCTTGCCAGCGATTCCCTCCAGGTTTCGCAGCGCGCCCAACCGTGCGAGTCTTCGGTGACGCGTGCTTCCAGATCCTCGACCTCGCAATCTCCACCCCGCAAGCTCAAAGCTTCGCTCATCCAGGAGCAGGAAGAATCTTCGTAGAGGTCCACGCAACATTCTTCTTTTCAGGCAGGCCCCGTGGTATCCACTCCTAAGGATCAGTCGATCCCCTTTCCTCCAGCGGGTGTTGCTGACACTGCTTCGGTCAGCTGCCAGCCTTTGTTCGGGTCCCTGATCAAAGCGGTCGTGCAGGCTATGAAGCCGGCCCTTGCTGATCTGGGACTGAAACCAACGACTCCCGCGTCCCCGCTGAAGAGAAGGAGAGGAGTGGACTTCGTAGTAACTTCCCCTAGGGTTAAGTTGGCTCCCAAGAAGTCCGTCAGGAAGGCCCCCTCCCCCTGGCAGACACTTTCTCCTTTCCCTGTAGACGAAGCCTTTCCGTTCTCAGGGGAATCCAGCGAGGTGAGGCGTTCTCCCACGGCACCAATGGGAGGAACCCCACCTCGAGGAAGAGAACCGTCTCGCGTGGAAAGGAGCCCCCAGACTTCTTTGCTTGAGTCCTGTATCCCTCCCAGGAGGGAGCCTAAGGACTCGAAGACTGCTCCTAAGTCTTCTACCCGGATTCGACCAAAGCTAATGAGACCCCAGGAGAACGTCCACGTATCTCCCCAAGCAGAGCTACTGGGGACAGGAGACCTTGCTGCCAGTCCTCAAGGAGGATAGCAGCACGAGTCGAAGCATGCCTTCTGGCAGGTCCTGAGTCTAATGAAGCAACTCAACGGATTCAAGGACCCCGAGACCGCCCCCCGCGAAGGCAAGGATACGGTCCTGGACCAAGTCTACGGTACCCAGAAGCTCCCAAAGGCCAGCGTGGCTCTGCCCTGGTCCCAGGGAGTGAAGAGTGCCAGAGACAAGGTTGAGGGCCAGCTCGCCGAACTCGCCTCCTCCAGCCGTTCCTCTGCCGGGTACAAACTCCTCCCACCTCCTCGTGCACAGTAGAGGAGGTACTTCGAGATCATGGGGGAGTCTTGTTTAGCTCTTCCCCTCCACCACTCTGTGGAAGAGCTCTCTAAGGAGATTTTTCTCAAGAAACTCTCCGCCCGGCAGGTGACATTCTCGGCTACGGAGATCCCGAGTCAGGAGAAGGTCGCTAAGTGTGCCATGCAGGCCACTTCGTGGCTGGACATCTGGATCCGAGGACTTGTCTAAGGAGAGCACCAGGAAGCCCCTTGAGACTTTCCTCCTCTCGGGCACGCGCTCCATCGAGTTTTTAGCTCACCAAGTTTTGAACTTGTGGGCAAACTCGATCCTAAAACGTCGTGATGCCGTGACCGAGAGGTTCCACTCGAAAGTCCCAGTTTTGGATGTCGGCAAGCTCAGACACTCCTCCATCCTTGGAGAGAGTTTGTTCGAGCCCAAGGATGTGGAACGGACAGCTGAGTGGTGGAGGAAGTCGAATCACGATTTTCTCCTCCAAAGGGCTCTTACATCTCGGCCCTACAAGCGTCCAGCTCCTCAACAACAACAGCAGCAGCCTCGTCAGTCTAGGACATCGAGACAGGCTCCGGCAGCAAAGGCAAAGGTGTCTAAGCAGCAGCTGTTTCCTGTCAAGGACAGGAAAGGTGGAAAGTCCTCCAGGGGAGGTAAGAATACTAGGGGGAGCGGCCGAGGCCGTAAACGCTAGGATTGGCAATCCCCCTGCATGTCCACCAGTGGGGGGATGCCTACAAAGTTGTGCGGACAGGTGGCAGAAACTCTGGGCCGATTCCTGGACGATCTCTGTGATCAGCCAAGGATATCGCGTCCCATTCATAACATCTCTTCCTCTTCTGACAGTGAATCCAGTGTCGTTGAGCTCCTATGTCATGGGATCGGTAAAGGGGCTAGCCCTTCGGGCAGAAGTCGAGACCATGCTCAAGAAGGATGCTCTCCAGGTGGTTGTCGACAGCTCCCCAGGCTTCTTTAGTCGACTCTTTCTTGTAAAGAAGGCGTCTGGAAGCTGGAGACCTGTCATCGACCTCTCAGCTCTGAACAAGTTTGTCAAGCAAACTCCGTTCAGCAATGAGACAGCAGACACGGTCAGACTTGCAGTGAGACCGCAAGATTTCATGTGCACTCTGGATTTGAAGGACGCGTACTTCCAGATCCCAGTCCATCCGTCTTCCAGGAAGTACTTGAGATTCAGCCTAGACAGCAAGATCTACCAGCTCAAGGTGCTGTGTTTCGGTCTCTCCACAGCACCTCAGGTGTTCACCAGAGTGTTCACCCTGATATCTTCATGGGCACACAGGATCGGCATCCGTCTCCTCCGCTATCTGGACGACTGGCTGATCCTGGTAGACTCGGAGTCGACCCTTCTTCGACACCGAGACAAGCTTCTGGGACTTTGCCAAGATCTAGGGATCATGGTAAATCTCGAGAAGTCTTCTCTGCTTCCAACTCAAAGACTGGTATATCTAGGCATGATATTAGACACCAATCTCCACAAAGCCTTTCCATCAGACGACAGGATAGCAAGGCTGAGGAGGGTCGCAAGACCTTTCCTCGGACGAGAGGAGCTTCCAGCCCAATCTTGGTTATGTCTCCTAGGTCACCTGGCCTCCCTGGCCCGTCCAGTTCCGAACGGCCGCCTCAGGATGAGATCCATACAATGGCGGCTCAAGTCCCGGTGGAATCAAGGCAACGATTCCCCGGACATTCTGGTCCCTATGGGACTCGCGGAACGGACGGACCTGCAGTGGTGGCTGACCGACGAAAACCTTCGAAAGGGAGTGGATTTTCTCGTCCTCCCCCCGGATTTGATGCTGTTCTCGGACGCGTCAAAAGAAGGGAGGGGGGTCCACGTTCTGAACCAGAGGATCTCAGACCTATGGTCAGAATCAGAAAGGTGCCTCCACATCAATCTGCTAGAAATGAAGGCCGTCTATCTGGCCCTTCAACAGTTCCAGCTGGCCCTGGCGGGCCACTCCGTGGTGGTGATGAGCGACAACACCACCGTAGTGGCTTATATCAACAAGCAGGGAGGTACCTTTTCACAACAGCTATCCCATCTTGCAGAAGAGATACTGAGGTGGACCGAAGTCCACTCGATTCCACTATCAGCTCGCTTCATTCCGGGCAATAGGAATGTGCTCGCCGACAGTCTGAGCAGAGCATCGCAGATAGTGAGTACCGAGTGGTCTTTGGATCGTCAAGTAGCCAGCAAAGTCCTGACTTTGCGGGGTTCCCCGACAGTGGACCTGTTCGCGACAGCTTTGAACTTCAAGCTGCCGCTGTACTGCTCCCCAGTCCCGGACCCCAAGGCACTCTGGCAAGATGCCTTCCAACAATGGTGGGACAACATCGACGTCTACGCCTTTTCCCATTCTGTCTGATGAGAAGGGTGCTCAACAAGACCAGACTATCGGTCAATCTGTCAATGACCTTAATAGCTCCTCTATGGCATCACGCAAAGTAGTTCCCGGACCTTCTGCAGCTCCTGACAGAACTCCCGAGAGAACTTCCCCCACGACACGAGCTACTCAAGCAACCACACTGCAACATCTACCACAAGGCCGTAGCTTCGCTTGGGCTTCACGCCTGGAGACTATCCAGCGTCTCCTCACTGAGAGAGGCTTTTCGCAACAAGTTGCGGAGAGGATGGCTCGACACCTGCGAAAGTCATCCGCAGGGGTCTACCAGGCGAAGTGGAGAGTCTTCTGTGGTTGGTGTCGTGGGAGGGGTGTCTCTCCCCTCGATGCCACTATTCCAGCAATAGCGGAGTTTCTCGTGTATTTGTGGGAGGAAATGTGCCTTTCAGTATCGACGGTGAAAGGCTATCGCTCAGCATTAAGCTTAGCCTTCAGGCTGAAAGGAATAGACATTTCTTCCTCGCTGGAACTTTGTTTACTCATACGAAGCTACGAACTTACCTGCCCCCAGTCGGAAGTGAGACCACCTCTATGGAACGTGGTTCGCGTCCTCAGGGCTCTTAAGAGACCTCCGTTCGAACCATTACGCCAGGGCTCTGATCGACACCTGACTTGGAAGACGGTGTTCCTGCTTGCTTTGGCATCAGCCAAGCAGGTCAGTGAACTTCATGGTCTCTCATACAACGTCGCCCATTCAAGGGGATGGTGGGAGGTAACGTTCGGGTTTGTCCCTGAGTTTGTAGCTAAGACTCAGAACCCTGGAGTGCCAGACCCCCGGTTCGACTCCTTCAGGGTCTCGAGTCTCCGTTCTGTAACAAGTGATCCAGACCATCTGCTACTATGTCCAGTGAGAAGTCTGAGGTGTTACCTGAAGAGAACGGCTGCAGTCCGTCCCCTCGTGCAAGTCCTGTTTGTGAGCACGGGAAGGACGAAGAATACCATTTCTGCTTGATTTCGAAGGGTGATCCACCACGCCTTGAATCCAGATCCTCCTCCGTCACGTCGTCCCAGAGCACACGATGTCAGAGGCATCGCAACTTCTCTGGCTTTTACGAGAAACTTTTCGGTGATGCAGGTGCTACAAGCTGGGGTCTGGAAGCATCAAACGACCTTCACAGCCCACTACCTACAGGACGTGACCCACAGGAGCCTTGATACATTCTCGATTGGCCCTGTGGTGGCTGCACAACAGCTGGTCTAACCTCAGGCTCCTTAATGGACAGGTAGGAGAAGGTTGAGGGCATTGTTACCCGGTGTTAGACTGCATGAATGAAAGAGTATGTCTGGCCCTTACTTCTTTTTTCATCCTCCCCTCTCTTGGGGAAAGCAGCATCCTGGGTTCTCTGTATAGCTGACCTCGAACCTCTGCAGGTAAACCATGCTTCCTTGTGTTCCTAGTATTAAGATAATACTGTCGCGTCCCCCATACCCTGACGAGGTGGTATTGGGAACGTCCTAGCCTAGAATTCCATCTAAAGGACTTCAGGTCAGCTTCCTAGGACGAGTCACACTTCATCCCTCCACACACAAGGTGATGTAGGCCGCCCGTTCTTTGCGGAGCAAGGAACTTGCAAGGTGCAGGGGGACTTTTTCTCGAGTGCTGTTCACTCGGATTCTGAGTCCCCGGGCAAAGCCAAAGCCAGTAAGGCCGGGACTTACCACCCTACTTAAGGGATGAGTCACCCCATGTAGATAGCGTTGTTTGTATTTCAGTTACGGAACAAATGACAAATTCGGAGATAATTTGCATTTTTCCTAACGATATAAACCTTAGCTATTTACACATATTTGCCCGCCAGCCCTGTCCCCCAAGGCAAGTCCTACCTCTAAGTGAAGTGAAGCAGTTCACCAGTGTGTGAGGGGGGGAGGGGCAACTAGCTACCACTCCCCTACCCCCTTGCTAACTAGCACTGGGGTAATTAACCCTCGTTAAAATTCTAATGGCTCGTCATTTCAGCTACGCCGAAAGTAAAACTCCACGTAAATAGCTAAGGTTTGTATGGTTAGGAAAAATACAAATTATCTCCGAATTTGTCATATTTCATGATATTTTCCAAACTGATGCCATGGCGTATGTGTACTGTACAGTACTTTGGA
>NC_090735.1:72054935-72056011 GCF_036898095.1 Palaemon carinicauda | reverse complement strand
TAATATTATTGAGATCGGCAGCTAGACATCAGCTGATCTGATCAGAGCATAAAGTAAAACAAATAGATGTCAGCAATACTCGATTTTTAAAACACACCAGAAATTTAAAAACAACAGTAGGCCTACATGTTTTCTTAAAGCGCAATTAACCATTTAAAGAGTAACAATTTTCTAGAATAAAATGAGGTTTCCTAATAAATAGTGGTTTGCTGACAAAATCGGATGCCGTATTTGAGCTACGATTAAAATAGATGTATACACGGTATATTTTTTTCGTTTCGTATTTAATTGACACTTTATAAGAAAACCTATTTTGGTTTCTACATTTATATGTAAGTATTGTATGACGCTAGAGAGAGAGAGAGAGAGAGAGAGAGAGAGAGAGAGAGAGAGAGATGCTGTAATCGAATGCCGTGTTTGTTTCTTGTACCACCTGAAGCGAGGAATTGATCGCCACAGCTAACAGTAGTCATGTTAATTTCATTATTAAACTCAGGATGCCCTATGTGAACTAAGATTTTGTTTCTTAGAGAGAGAGAGAGAGAGAGAGAGAGAGAGAGAGAGATTTGACATTTTCTGGCATCAAATTACTCTCTCTCTCTCTCTCTCTCTCTCTCTCTCTCTCTCTCTCTCTGAGAGATAGAGGTTTCTATATTATACCATGTTCCATACAAAACAAATCTTTGTAAAGCAAGTCTAGACTGTTTAAAATATGACAAAATATTGCTTACTCGCTACCGAAGTTTAGGCTATTCACTGCCGATAAACGAACCCAGCCTACGTGTGAAAACCTTGAACGCCCGAGTGGAAAAATAAAGCTTTTATATATACTGTATTAAACAAAAAAAAATGCTTTAATATTTCATTAATAACACTACCATTAAAATTATCGAAAGATAAAGATTTCTGAGAACTTAAGAACAATTCTGTTAACATTTTGTCTGTGGACTTGCATAGTTGAAGTTGATTTCATTGTTGATGTGGAATTTTATCCTTAAATAAGCTATTTTTGTGAAATTGTGTTGATAAGATGTAAGGTAAATTTTGTTTTGTAACATTTATTATCCAGCACAGTA
>NC_090735.1:71912435-72049935 GCF_036898095.1 Palaemon carinicauda | reverse complement strand
CTTACCTTTTTACTTACCATGAGAATGTAAGATTCGTTTTTTGGGAAATCTTTGTCTTAATTTCAAGTTATAAGCCCTATACAGGGATTAAATAAAACTCTAGTATACTTTATTAGTCCGTAACTGAGGCAGCAGTAATAAGACGCAAATACTTTTTTGTATTTTATTTTGCAACTAATTTATCAAATGAGTTACAATAGAGTATGAAACTGATCCAGCATTACAACATATCAAGGTACATATTTTCTGGTGTAAAAAAATATATATATAAATTTATTATCGGAATAATGCCACTCAATGGAGATGTGAAACCAAATCTATCTGACATGTTCAGATGTTCGGAAATGCATAAACACTTTGACGCAAACATTCACTTGGCACTGGTGTTATTGGTCAGATATGCACCTATATAGAACAGTATGTTAATCATCGCTGTGATTTGCACTAGAGGGTAGGTATACCCATGCACCCGATGCACTGTAAAGTCCCAAAAAAGTCCACTGTTTATCACAGCACTAGACGACAGGTTTAATGACACTACCCGCCACCACCACAAAATATTTTATTTCATGTACTTGCTTTGTACAATGTTTGTAGAAGACCCTGGATTATCTCCACCCAGTATATGAGTGGAGTTTTTCAAAGTCCATATGTTGAAAGAAGTTCAACGAAGAAGCAACTTTCCTTGGATCATGACCTGTGGGTGTACTGTCAGGATCCGCTCTGTGAATAAAGTAGGTGTGCTTCGCTCTCAGTTGTCTTAAAGATGGGTTTGATCCTGAGGTTTCGCCTCTGAAGAGCTGTCCTCCCTTGAAGTCTGAAATTCTTCGAAGATAGACTTTAAGACACTCTACTGGGCACAGAGAGGCATCTTCCTTATTCTCCAAGGGCCCCACCTCTTAGTGGGTAGCTCATTCTTGGCAAGAAAGGCAGGATCAGGCAAAAGGTTCAGTTCTCCTGAGTCTAGGAACTGAATATGGCCTTCGTTTCTGGATAAGGCCACTATTTCACTAACTCTAGCCACTGAGGCTATTGCAAACAGAAAATTGACTTTCTGTGTCAAATCCTTTGGAGTACAATCCTCATTGTTTAGGTTCAAAGCATAGTGCAAGACTTTGTCCAAAGACCACGTGATGGGCTTTGGTGGGGTTGCTGGCTTGAGTCTAGCGCATGCTTTGGGGATCTTATTAAATATTTCACTAGAGAGGTCTACCTCAAAAGCGTACAGAAGTGGTCTAGCCAGGGCCGACTTACACATGTTCGTGTAGGTATATGAAGAATGAGAGACAGAAATCTATCGATATCACTGTCGGTTTCCTAGTTTTCACGAAGTAAACCTATTTTTTCCAAGACGATTCATATTGTCTCCTAGTTGAACTTGACTTGTACTCTTCGATAAAGTCAACTTAATCCCTTGAGATTCCAAACTTTTCTCCGGTAGAGCGAGAAAATTATAAGATGTAGGTGTTTGGTTCTCGAGGATGAAGCGTAGACAGTCGACTTCTGGACCAATTGAGATAGTACTGGATCCGGCAGAGGAAACAGCTTCAGTTTTAGCTCTGGGACTAGAGGGAACCGATTGCTTTTGGGCCACTTGGGGGCCACTACTGCTGCTGTCCCTCTGAAGGATCTTAGCTTGTTGAGGACTCTTAGCAGGAGATTGGTTGGTGGAAACAGGTAAATACGATTCCACCTGTTCCAGTCGAGGGACATGGCGTCCATCGCCTCTGCTTGAGGGTCCATATAAGGAGCTACGTAACGAGGTAGTTTCTTGTTGTCGTTCGTTGCGAAGAGGTTGATCTGCAGTTCCGGGACTTTTTCCGAGATGAAGGAGAATGAATCTGTGTCTAGGGACCATTCTGTCACTATGGGCTTTCGCCTAGATAGATCGTTCACTGTCACATTGCGGAACCCTTGTAGGTGAACTGCTGATAGTTGCCTTCCCTTCCTCCTTGCCAGGTAGAAGATGGCTAATATCACATGGTTGATGTGGGGTGATCTTGAGCCTTGTCGATTTAGACACTTTACAATCACCTCGTTGTCCAAGACCAATCTGATGTTGATTAATCTGCGAGGGGACAGTTTCTTCAACGTCAGGAAAACTGCCATAGCTTCCAATATGTTGATAAGAAAGGTTTTGAACTGGTGCGACCAAATCCCTTGCTCTTTTTTTGTCACGAGAATGGCCTCCCCATCCTTCCAAGGAGGCATCTGTGTGTATCACCACTGATGGTTGTGATGGTTGCAGGAGAATTGTCCATGCTAGGCTCTTCGCTGTTGACCACGGCCTTAACTGCGTGCGCAACAAGGTCGGGGTCAACCTTAGTTGATCTCTTTAAGCGTTTGATGCGTATCTCCTCCAGACTACTGATGTATCTTTCAGACGTGCTTTTAGCACCGGGTCTGTCACTGCTGCAAACTGGAGAGAGGCCTGTTGGGGGTGTTCCTGGGAGGTTGGGAAGGAAACACAAGCTTGAAATTAACATAAGTTATATTGAGAAGGTGCAATACACGAATCAAATAACAACAGGCAGGAAATACGTCTGCCTTGAGTGACGAACGAAATACAAGCACATTGTGTGATGCCCCAAGGCTGGGAGGTACATTGTTGCCATGTCTTCGGGGCGTTGCCACACTTAATAATATAATAAATAACTATGCATAATAACATGGTAATATATTGCATATACACATATGAGTACATAGGGGGTGTATTTATTTACAAGAGACATATAATAAATGAAACACATAATGAATGGGAAACATAATACCTTGCTTTAGGTATGATTGTATGTTAACGTCAGTTAATGTAACGGTCTCACATTTTATATATCTACACCTCCCTCCCCCCTTGCGCTCGTAGTTCCATTCTCGAGCGAACTCTTTCTAATGAGCCTTTGAGATCTGCGTGGGAACACTTGGGGGTTAGAGACTGAGGACCTTTCTATGTCCGTGCAAGGGGCCACAGGTAAATGGGGGAGGGGGTCAACACCAGGCGTTGGCACTGGACATAAAAAGCGGCGGTTACGCCACCAAACTCGGCCACTGGGAAGACTCACCTCATAGTCCTGTGACTTGCCAAAACCCATGACAACGCCAACCTTTTCCCATCGATGTGATGTCGGGTCTTGGATCCTTACTGTCTGACCTATTTCCAACTTGGGAAGTGGCCGGGCGTGTTGATCGTATTGTAGTTTTACTTGTTCAGCACGGGCAGCTGCACGGCGGTCACAGTCCTCAGACTTGGCCTGCCATTCCTCTGAAAAAGACTGTGGATGAGCAGGTACACAGGTACGGAGTGGTCGTCCATACAAAATCTGTGCTGGAAAGCGGCCTGTGAAGTTTGGAGTATTACGCAGTTCCAAGAGGCCTCGATCAAATTTTTCGCAGTCAATATTGCCAGAAGGTGCTGTCTTGAGAATTAAGTGCTTAATGGCTTTTACAGAAGCTTCTGCATGACTATTAGACTGCGAGTAATGTGGTGACGACACGATATGGTGAACACCCCATCTCATCATGAAATCTTGGAAGTCTTTGCTGGCGAATTGAGGGCCACCATCGGTCCTGAGACGAAGGGGAACACCGGCTTCCCTGAAGTAACTACAGAAGATACGTATGGTGTTGGAAGCAGTAGTGTCTCCTTTAAATGGTACCACAACAGGCCACCCAGAGAGTCGATCGGTTACAACGAGGAATTACTTCCCGGCGACACTAAAAAAGTCAGGCCTCGTAGGGTGGTAATCATTCAATAAGGGTTCCTGCTGAAGGCTAGGCTGCAACATTTGGCATGATTCACAAGCTCTGACAGTACTGCTGATGTCTGAATCAATTCCCGGCCAAAAAACAGTCCGTCTTGCACGTCGCTTTGTGGCTTCCACTCCTCGATGGCTATCATGTAGACGAGCGAGAGTACGACGGCGGAGGGCAGCAGGGACAACAATTCTTGCTTCATAGAGAACCAGATCACCATCAGTTGAGAGGTTTTCCCTTAATTTCCAGAAAGGAAATAACGACTGGTGTTGGTTATGACGGCTTGATGGAAATCCTGAAGTCACACAATTCACAAGACGGGTATACGATGGATCAGCTCTTGCTGCAGCTCGGAGTTCCTGAAGTGTCCTATCTGCATCTTTGGGCGTAGAATCTTCTTCGGCGATGACAGCATTGACATTGACGATATACCTGACGTGTGTTGCAACATCAGCACAAGTGATATCATCTTCTGGAGTAGGCTGACTGACTGGAGCTCGAGATAGGCATCTGGAATGCTGAGCTGCTTTCCAGCTTGCCACACTGCTGTGAATAGGTACGGTGAAATCTTTTCCTTGAGACGCTGAAGGCGAGGATTCTCCACTGCATCAAGTGTATAATGATTGAGAATTGGGATGAGTGGCCGGTGATCAGTCATCAGGGTAAAATGCTGAAGATCAGCTAGATAATCTACACTTAGACATAGCCCACACCACAGCTAACAATTCTAACTCTATAATAGCGTAGCGGGACTCGGCATTTGTGAGGAAACGGGAGCCGCATTGAACTAGGCGAAGTCTGCCATTACTATGGTCCTGTAGAAGGGCGTATCAAATTCCATATAGGCGAGAGGCGTCAGTCTGGAGAATTACCGTCAATGCAGGATCAAACGAGGCAAGGACTGGGGGGCTTACCAAGGCAGCCTTGACTCAACGAAATGCCTCGTCATGATCAGGAGTCCAAACGAATGCTCTCTTGGGGCTCATCAGAGGTCGTAGGGGCTGAGCTGTAGCAGCAATGTCAGGGGTAAATTCAGCCAACTGGTTCACTAAACCCATGAATGATCGAAGGTCAGTCAAATTGGTAGGATTTGTAAAGTCCCGGATTGCACTAACTTTGCCAGGATCAGCTGCTATACCCTCTTCTGAGAGCTGATATCCACAAAAGGACACTTGAGATGCAGCAACCACAAACTTGTCTCTGTTGAGAGTAATCCTGAATTTACGGCATCGAAGAAGCATCTCATAGATTCGTTGAAGATGAGTGAAGTAATCTTCATCAGAAAGAAGTATGTCATCCACGACCTTTACACAGTTCTGCATTCCTTGAAGAGCCATATCACCACGGAGACAGAAGGCGTCCCCTGTAGCTGCAAAACCCATTGGGCCTCTGCAATGCTTGAAACGGCCGTACGGTGTAATGAAGGTTGTCAAGTGTTGGTCCTCTTCAGCAAGTACCATCTGCCAATATCCACATAAGGCATCTGCTGTAGTGAAATACCTTGCCTTCGAATTAACACTACGGATGGCAGCGAACGGAGTTGGAGAAGGGTGGGTTGGTCGGGACACTTGGCTGTTGAGCTTAGTGAGGTCAACAGTGATACGGACACCTGAGTCTTTAGCTACTACGACGAGTGGATGGCACCATTCTGAAGGTTCATCACCGGCAGGCTTGATAATTCCTTGGGTTACCATGGAGGCGAGTTCTTTCTTAACTTGATCGCGGAAAGCAAAGGGTATCTGGCGTGGAGTGTGGACAGCAAAGGGTACTGCACCATCCTTGAGGTGGATCCTCATTGGAGGACCGGTCATCGGCTGAAGTGGTGTTGTCTTGAGGTCTTCTTTGGTGACCAGAACATCCTTGAACTCCTGTAGAAAAAATTCTCTTGCCTCAGTAGGGGATGTGGTAGCAGAAAGGGGCAATTCCTTGCAACTTTTGACATGCTTAACTTCCAGTATTGGCTTGGGAAAGTCAGGAGAAATAATTGCTAATTCCTTACAGTGGCTGTAAGACAGCAATGGTGTTTGAACACCGTCATGAACCTGTATAACAGCAGAACAGGACTGCTTACCCAGAGTAAGAGTGGCTTGGAAGGTACCCAAAGCAGGTGTCATGGCTGAACCGTCGGCAGTTAGAGTTTCAGTTGTAGGAAACGGCTTCAAACTACTCCTAAGTATCTTCAGTAGGTCAAGATGCTGGGGTCCTACCACGGAGACTTCGGCGCCTGTGTCAGGTAACATCTGAATTCGGGATGTAACATCTCCATATGTTAGAAGAACACAGACAGGCTTAGGCGACTTGCCGAAAGTTTCGACTCGACAACAGCTGGACTTCTTTACGACCTTTGATTTACCTGATGATGGGGTAGCTTTGTCACTTGAAGAGCCACCCTGTGTACTGTCCTTTCTCTTTGTCTTACAGTATTTATCGTAATGTCCCACACGGTTACAAACTCGGCACTGTGCTGCATTGGCTGGGCACTTTGGAGTCCTGTCCCAATGACCTCGTCGACCACAGTTCTTGCAGCTGCTTTCTAGGGCTGGGCAAACTTCGGAAGAATGGTGGTTACGTGCACAACACTGGCATGGATTGGCTGGTTTGGGTGGTGGGGTTGAAGAATGATTTTTACCACCTCCTTTCTGTTTCTTGTATGTTGAAACAACACGTAGCTGGGAGGTAGGTGCTCGAATGGCAGAAGTAGCCTTCCTGGGCGCCTCATATGAGCGACAAGTATTGACCACCTCCTGTAGTGAAGCTGTTGCATCAAGAGAGATGAGTTTCTGGACGAGTTCTCCATCCCTGATACCCATGAGAATTATCATCTTCATTTGAGTTTCCTCACACACTGATGAATTCCCCGGACAGACGTCCACCTCTTCAGCTATATGCTTAAGTCGCAGGTAAAAATCTGAAAAAGATTCTCCCTCAAACTGCTTACAACTTAAGAGTTCTTTTCGGAGAAGGGCTTCGTTGCGTAGACTTTTCATGTGATCCTGCAGCTCATCTAAGACCTCTTCTACTGTCTTGTCTGTATTGGGTGGAATATCCAGGGTGTGCTCCAAGATCCTCTGCGTCTCGAGAGTGAGACACATTCTAAGCTGAATGAGTTGCTTCTCTTTAGGTAACTTGGATAAATCCACCATGATAGAATAATCTTCCCATCGACGTCTCCATTCTCGAAAAACTTGAAAACTGGCATCTGCTTGAAGGGGAGGCGGGTTCTGGGTGATAGCTTTTTGAGGGGCAGGTATTACTAATAAACTTGAAGATGAAACAGTAGGTACTGACGATGTAGACGATGTATTGACTGAAAGGCTATGTGTGCTGTCAGGTTGGGAGGTAACAGGAAGTAACCTCTGCAACAATGCTGTAAAGCGAGCACATTCTTCCTGTCGACGTTGTTCGTCGTCTCTGCGTCGAAAATCCTCTTCTTGGCGCCTTCTTGCATCCTCTTGTATACGACATTGTTCAAGATACTTGATGAAATGAAGAAAATTGGCTCCTGAAGCTGATGGAGGAGTTGTATAATGTGGGGTGAGTGGCAGTGGCAACTGGTATACTTCCTCCCCAATTAATCCACCGAGAGCTCCAACATTAGGATTAAATCCTTCCTCTACCTCTGCTTCTCGTATATCAGTAGATTCCTCGTGAAATTCCGATTCCGACATGGTTTATTGTAAAAACATTAACATTAACATATCAAGAAGAAATATGTAAGAAATAAAAGTTCAATTTTCCAAAATATTCAGAAATAATATCATTCTTATGAATATGTGCATATTATACTAAGTGTAGCGGTACGGTTCAGGTAGGGAGGGGGAGGAGTCTGTTCGACGGACAGTAGTCACTCCCCTCGGTGACGTCACGGTCAGTTGCCCGGAAGCGTTCGAAGTGGGTAGGTGTCAGTGTGCCGGTCAAGTGAAATTATGTGCTAAACTCGTTCTCGTAGCTAATTACGGGACACAGCACATGAGGAGGTCACTTAACAGTCACTAAGGCACACTGCACTAAAAGGGTTCACGTATAAGTCACTATGGGCAACGAACACTACACTTAAATGCACATGAACTGCACAATAAATACATGGAGATTCACGGGGAGAGTAATGGCGGCTGTAATCGTCGTCTTGTGTTGCTTGAAAACTTGTAAAAGCACTGTCTTCTCACGAAATACTCACTGCGCCATGTTGGGGGTGTTCCTGGGAGGTTGGGAAGGAAACACAATCTTGAAATTAACATAAGTTATATTGAGAAGGTGCAATACACGAATCAAATAACAACAGGCAGGAAATACGTCTGCCTTGAGTGACGAAAGAAATACAAGCACATTGTGTGATGCCCCAAGGCTGGGAGGTACATTGTTGCCATGTCTTCGGGGCGTTGCCACACTTAATAATACAATGAATAACTATGCATAATAACATGGTAATATATTGCATATACACATATGAGTACATAGGGGGTGTATTTATTTACAAGAGACATATAACAAATGAGACACATAATAAATGGGAAACATAATACCTTGCTTTAGGTATGATTGTATGTTAACGTCAGTTAATGTAACGGTCTCACATTTTATATATCTACAAGGCCAATACTCTTTCCTGTTGGCGTCTTAAAATCCTCTTGTGATGGATTAGTCTCCTGACAGATCCTGCTATTTCTCTCCTCTTCTTGGATTGAATGGAGAGGTGGTTTGACTTTAAGTCCCATTGGATTCCTAGCCACTGGAACTATTGAGCTGGAGAAAGGCGAGACTTCTTGCAATTGATCTTGAAGCCCAGGTGTTCCAGGAACTGGATCACCTTGTTGGCTACTTGCAGACAAGTAGTCTTGGATGCTGCCCATACTAGCCAATCATCTAGATATGCTACCACTTGAACTCCTTCGGAGCGTAGCTGTTGGATGATTGTGTCTGCTAGCTTCGTGAATATCCTAGGGGCTATGTTCAGTCTGAAGGGCATTGCTCTGAAGACAAACTTCTTCTTCTGTAGTTTTAATCCTAGGTAGGAGGAGAAAGGGCGACTCATTGGAAGATGCCAGTAAGCATCTGCTGTGTCTATTAAGACCGTGTACGCCCCTTTTGGCAGAAGGGTCCTTATGTGTTGCAAAGTAAGCATCCGGAATTTGTTGTTCTCGATGAACTTGTTGAGTGGAGACAAGTCTAGAATGACTGAGTTTGTGTGAGTCTTTCTTGGGAACACAAAAAAGCCTAACTGGGAACTTGATGGACTTTGCTTTCCTTGTTCAAGAGTTCTGCGGTATATTCTTCTAACAAGGGGGTGGGGTGTTGGAAGAATTCTGGAATATGGGGTGGAGTTCTGCTCCATTTCCACTTGAGTCCATTCGTGATTAGGCTGTGGGCCCAGGGATCGAAGGTCCAACGATCCCGAAAGTGATGCAGTCTGCCCCCTACCTGGAACCCTCATTGCTTGGGGGACCTGCGGATTTGTTTCTGCGTCCTCCTCGGCCCCTAGAGGAGTTACCTCCGGGAGAACTTCTCTTAGGACCTTTTCCTTTCTGACTGGGGCGAAAGGAAGTCGTTTGCCTCTCAAAGTTCGGGTTGAACACTGGGGACTGGGCTACCTGGGCACAGTGTAAAATCCGGACGTCGGACGTCGGATGCCTTCCGGGAGAATAGAAAATCGCTTGTATCACCGGGAAAGACGCAAAAATACACCTCTTTTTCGTGACTGGTAATGTTCACTGATACTTTCTGTTATTTTCTGAATAAATGTTCGAAAAATATTTGTTTATTTTCATGTTATTGAGAATAATCTCAATCGGACATCAACATTACACTATATGTAAAACTGCTTTTGTTGTATTTCTACTTGTAGTCTCATGTAACTTTTAAAATAAACTATTCTAACATGTTTGTTAGGTCGAGACAAGTGCAATTAGGATATCATTGTTGTAAATTTTTTGAAATTTTTTGTGTCTGTGATAAAACTTTTTACATTTACCTTTACATTAATTTTAATTGGTTAGTGGATCATACTAAACCTATTGGCAGCTAAATGCAGGGTAAAGGGAGTGGTAGGCCCTTTCTCCTTATGTTACTTTACAGCCAGGTAAATTCTCATCTGTGACTGCTGATTGGCGACATCCGGCTTTTATCCTAACGGTAAAATAGCGGCCAGTTAAATCGTGTAATGTTGACGTCCGATTGAGATTATTCTCAATAACATGAAAATAAACCAATATTTTTCGAACATTTATTCAGAAAATAACAGAAAGTATCAGTGAACATTACCAGTCACAAAAAAAAGAGGTGTATTTTCGCGTCTTTCCCGGTGATACAAGCGATTTTTTGGGCTCAAGCCATGACGTCCTGATGGAAGGTTCCTTCAGTAGCTTCCTTGGGTATATTTGACTACCTTCTCCACAATTGGGGCATGTCACGAAAGAGGAAGTCCTCTCAGGATGATGGCCCTCAGCCTAAGAGGAAGACTTCGAAGCCGAAACCCCAGCAACGTCAACAGAGACGGCAGTTTCCGGGTCCCGCTACTCCCCAAGTGGCTAAGCAGCCACAACAAACCTTTCAGTTGGTCCCCCAACCGGTGGTGTCGCAGTCGCCAGTCTTCACCCCTCTTATGAGCAATACTCTACTACCTTTCGTCCCAGAGGTGGGGGCTTAAGCAGAGGCTCCGGCAGAGATTCTTCTCGCCGTCCCTCCAGAGGCAGAGGAGGAAGGGGAGCTAGCGGCCGAGGTGGCAGACCCTCGGGACACCAGAAGCAATGATGTCTTTCGGTGGAAGGAAGACTCCACCAATTCCAGGATCGTTGGACCTTCGATCCCTGGGCTCACAGCATTGTCAAGAAGGGTCTAGGCTGGAGCTGGACTCAACCACCCCCAGCCTTCCAGCAATTCTTCCAACAGTCAACCCCCCTCCTGGAAGAATATGTCCTAGAACTCTTGAACAAGAAGGTGATAAGGAGGGTAAAGTCAACCAGGTTCCAAGGGAGACTATTTTGCGTTCCCAAGAAAGACTCCGACAAACTCAGAGTCATTCTAGACTTATCCCCTCTCAACAAGTTCATTGCGAACAACAAATTCAAGATGCTGACTCTCCAACAAATAAGGACCCTTCTGCCTCAAGGGGCCTACATGGTCTCCATAGACCTGGCGGATGCCTACTGGCACGTTCCAATGAATCATCACGCTTCCTCCTACCTAGGATTTCGACTCCAAAGGAAAAGTTACGCCTTCAGGGCTATGCCCTTCGGGCTCGACGTGGCTCCACGGATCTTCACCAAGCTGGCAGACGCAATCGTCCAACAGCTCCGTCTTCAGGCCGTTCAAGTGATGGCCTACCTAGGCGACTGGTTAGTCTGGTCGACATCGCCCGAAGATTGTGTAAGAGCCTGCAACAAAGTCACCCAGTTCCTAGAGCATCTGGGATTCAAGATAAACACCGAGAAATCTCGCCTCTCTCCAGCTCAGAAGAGTTCCAATGGTTGGGAATCCATTGGGATCTTCAGTCACACCGCCTTTCCATCCCACAGAAGAAAAGGAAGGAAATAGCAGGGTCTGTCAGAAGGCTTCTAAAATCCAAACGGATCTCAAGACGTCAGCAGGAACAAGTTCTCGGCTCTCTACAGTTCGCCTCTGTGACAAACCCAGTGCTTCGCGCACAGCTAAAGGATGCCGCGGGAGTCTGGAGACATTTCGCATCTATCGCTCGAAGAGACCTCAAGAGACGGCTTCCAAACAGACTTTGCTTACTCTTAAAGCCGTGGTCGGAAGCAAAGGCCCTAAAAAGGTCCATTCCTCTTCAACACCCACCTCCATCGATCAACATCCACACGGACGCTTCACTGGAGGGTTGGGGAGGTCACTCCCACCAACGACAGGTTCAAGGAACATGGTCTCCCCTATTCAAGACGTTTCACATCAACATCTTGGAGGCCATGGTGGTTCTTCTCACCCTGAAGAAACTCTCCCCGCCTCCCTCGATCCACATTTGTCTGACTCTGGACAACTCGGTGGTAGTCAGATGTCTCAATCGTCATGGCTCGAGATCGCCCCAGATAAATCAGGTGCTCCTTCCAATCTTATGTTTGGCAGAATAGAAGAAATGGCACCTGTCTGCAGTTCACCTACAAGGATTCTGCAACGTGACGGCGGATGCTCTATCAAGGAAAAGTCTAATAGAGTTGGAATGGTCTCTAGACGCAAGGTCACTCTCCTTCATCTCTCACCAAGTCCCGGAACTTCAGATTGATCTCTTCGCGACGAGCGACAACAATCAACTTCCTCGATATGTGGCCCCGTACGAGGACCCCAAGGCAGAAGCGGTAGATGCCATGTCCCTGGATTGGAACAGATGGTCCAGGATATACCTGTTCCCTCCTCCCAACCTTCTGCTGAAAGTCCTCTCCAAACTGAGAACCTTCAAAGGGACAGCGGCCCTAGTGGCTTCCAAGTGGCCCTGGAGCAATTGGTACCCTCTGGTCCTGGAGCTGCAGCCCACGCTGATCCCCTACCGGGCCCAGTTCTCTCTCAACAAGTACAGAAGTCGACTGTCTTCGCTTCATTACTGAAAGTCAGGGACCTTCATCTCATGATTTTCTCTCCTTAGCCGCAAAGAAAAGGTTTGGAATCTCAAAGAAAAGCTTAAACTTCCTCGAGGAATACAAGACTGAATCTACAAGACGGCAATACGAATCTTCCTGGAGAAAGTGGATCTCTTTCGTCAAGGCAAAAAATCCTGCGGAAATCACCATTGATTTTTGTATGTCCTTCTTCATTCACCTTCATGGACAAGGCTTAGCGGCCAACACGATTTCCACCTGCAAATCGGCTTTGACTAGACCACTCTTGTACGCCTTCCAGATTGATTTGTCCAGTGATATCTTTAATAAATTACCAAAGGCATGCGCTAGACTACGCCCAGCACCTCCACCAAAACCTATCTCCTGGTCCCTGGACAAGGTGCTCCATTTTGCCTCTAACCTGGGCAATGATTCGTGCCCTCTAAAAGACTTGACTCAAAAAGTTATCTTCCTTTTTGCTCTCACCTCGGGAGCCCGAGTCAGTGAAATAGTGGCATTATCAAGAGAAGAGGGTCATATCCTGTTCGCAGATACAGGAGATCTTACCCTCTTCCATGATCCGATGTTTCTCGCTAAGAATGAACTACCCACCAAGAGATGGGGCCCTTGGAGAATCTGCCCCCTGAAGGAAGATGTCTCTCTATGCCCAGTGGAGAGTCTTTAGGTCTATCTTCGAAGAACTTCAGACTTCGGTGGAGGACAACTCTTCAAAGGAGAAACATCGGGTAGCGACCTGTCACTGAAACAACTAAGAGCGAAAATCACCTACTTCATTCGCAGAGCGGATCCTGACAGTACACCCGCAGGTCACGATCCTAGAAAAGTCGCATCTTCTCTGAACTTCTTCCAGAGTATGGATTTCGAAAGCCTCAAGAGCTTCACAGGATGGAAATCATCGCGTGTTTTCTTCAAGCACTACGCAAAACAAGTGCACGAAGTTAAGAATTTCGTGGTAGCCGCAGGTAGTGTTATGAAACCTGCTGTTTAACTCTGCATAGAACAGTGAGTTACTTGGGACTTTAACTCTACGGGTGCCTGTGTTGACCCTTTTGTGATACATAGTGATTTCATTGACACTTAGTGTTTCTATTAGACCGTTCTTACCAAGGTGAAATGTCATAGACTTTACATGAGTGCCACATGCCCTAGGGCATGATGTGTTTTTCTTTGGAAAAGACTGATGTTCCTCTGGAACTTGTCTTGCTAAAAAGTAAAATTTCTTTTCAGATTCAAGATTGAAGTCTTTATTTTCTATGTACATTATTCTTTATTATTGTAAATAAACTCTAAATTCATTATTGTAATTACTACCATAATGATCTGCAATCTATGAAATAAAATGTCGATTTTATTCCATGTGAGTCTCTCTCCGCTCCTATTCTTTATTAAGAAATATACGATTGTTATAGTTTCATTTACCCCTTTGTCTCTAAATGAGAAGAATAATATATGTAATTGTATTATATACTCACTCATGCCTTGATAATATTCCTACCTGAATATTAACCTTTGTCCTGCCTCCGAGACCAGATTGATCTCTCCTCCAGGGAGAGTAGTAAATGTTATTTACTTACCTATGCTTGATAATATTCCTACCCGAATATTAATCTTAGTCTTGTCTCCGAGTCCAGCATGAACTCTCCGCAGGGTGAGTAGCTCTTCAATGATCGCTTCGAGATGTTCCTATCGTCCACCATAGAATCTCTGGTAAGGACTTGTTATATACCTCTATTCGAAGCCCTTGGCACTTGCATTAAAAAAGGGTAAAAATTCCACGGTAGCCTACATTAATTCTCTGGTACACTTCCATCAGGACGTCATGGCTTGAGCCCAAAAAACGGATTTTGAGCGAAGCGAAAAATCTATTTTTGGGTGAGATAGCCATGACGTCCTGATGGACCCTCCCATCTATTCTAGTCCAGCCTTTCAGGCCCCGCCCTGACCTGCTGTATCATGGAGATTAGCAGAAGCTGGGCTCAGGATGAGGACGGACGTGACGTCATTTAGCAATGGCGCCCTTTTTTTATGTTTCGAGTACCAAAAGCAGCCACAGATGAGTGTAACTGTGGAACGGCTCCCTAGTTACTCAACCACCTTTCCATATCGAAGTGTTAACTCTATATGGGATGCAGATAGCTATGTGGCGTGTTAATACATGCGTCCCCTGTTGATATACGATATCCTAGAGGGAAACCTTTAGGGTACTCGCACCAGAAGTTAGAATTCTGTGATAACCCTTGATTCCCCTGCGTTACGTTGCCAGGTACTGTCCTCTGTGTCATGCCCGTCTCTGTGTTTACCATCCCTTCCCTTTGACATGTTTGTGCCCCTGTTATTCGATTCTCGAGACTAATTTTGTTCAGCAGCTCTTTGACTCTGTTCTGAAAAATTTACCCTTTTTTTTCTGCGACACTTTGGTTGCCCTCTAAGTTTTCAGCAGTTTTCATAATTGGCGAATCTGCTACCTTTGTTTCCTAGGTTATTCGCTCTGTATTCCCCACTGTCCCTTTAGCATTTGTATCTGAAGCCTCTCTAATTATAGGGGCAATATTTTTTTCCAGGTAAAATTTACACATTGCTGCTTCCCTTCTTCCTTGCTGATACTTCATTGGCCCTCTCATTAGTTATACCACATTTTTTTCCTTTTTTGACAGACCGTGACAAGCTAAACAGGTCCACAATTCACATTTTTCGCAGGATGCACAATCCCTCCCCACAATCTTTTCATACAGTAACCACAAATTTCATCTTCACGCAGAATTGACTCTCCTGCTGCAGCTTCCTCAACGCTTTCGTTACCTGTCTTTTCCTTTCCTCTTACCTGAGTTGATGAGGATATTATTACTAGTAATAATAATAATAATAATAATAATAATAATAATAATAATAATAATAATAATAATAATAATAATAATAATAATAATAATAATAATAATAATAATAATAATAATAATAATAATACAGTGTTTTGGTATTTCATTTCTGATTAGTGGTCAGCTTAAATCTAAAATATGTATATACTTTACTTACACCTACAAACAATCATACTATGCGCTTTTATAATTGTGTTCTTATTTGATATCATAGATTGTTCACATACATGGGATTTGATAAGAAAAAAAATATAATTAATTTTCTAGAGTATATGTCAAAATCACCTTCAGAATGATCGTAAAAGTATAACTTCACACTTCTTCCAAAACCAAGATGTAAGGTTCAACACTAAGGACAAAGCCACAACATCGTCAACTGTCAAGGGAGGCTCCTCCTTGCTGGTAAGCATTTTGTACATTTATAGCTGTTATATTGTGTCAGTTGTCTGGATAAACTATTATATCAGTATCTTGAAGCTCATTTTTTAGATATTCAACAACTGGAAGTATTGTCAATTTGGAATTTTTATGGAAAAGTGTCATCAAAGAATACTTTTGGGTGTTGCCTCTTGAGTGTTCTCGAACGAGGCCAAATTGTTGGATATATTCAAGAGTTAATGTGATTTATCTAAAATAGAATGAACATAGTTTACACAATTAAGAATTTTTTAAAGGGCAATGACTGAGTAAGTGTTGTGTCATGAGATTTTTATTAATCTAGGCCTAGTCGATTATGACCATACTGTACAGTATACCACAATTTCATCTTCACGGTGTTTCTCGTTCAGAGGTCACTAACAGTAACTGGCAATTATCACAGTCGTCCCAGTTCTAATGAGACGGTGTTCCCCTGACAAAGCATTTTGACACTTCGTTCTTTGAAAGATACTGTTCATTAAGTATGATTTTAATGAATATATGCCATGTTTTTATCAAAAATCAATAAATGATACTTTATCTCACCCTGTAATACAATACAAAATTACCTGATACTTTAACTACCAGCGAAACTAGAATTTGCTATAAGAAATGGACGAGTGCTGGCTAGTTTGGTATTTTTATTGGTAAATATATAATACTATTAATTTCTATCTAGATACATGAACCATATATTTTTCTTACTCGCTATCTTGTATTTTATGCATTTCTGACCATGATTATTGGGGGTAAACCCAGTGAGAAACCGTTGTTTTTTGGGGTTGGGAAATGTCATGAACATGTGATTTGCACTAAGAATAATGGCCAGAAATGCAAATTAAGCACAAGATGACCAGTTGGAAAAATATATGGTTTACGTAAGTGGCTGAAAACCGGCCAAAACGTGATTATTTAACACTTTTGAGTTTTATTAAAGGGTACAGAACATAACAAACCCACCTAACCTAACCCAGTACTTCGTAGGTCACAACCCCTAGCCTGGGGCAAGGCCCTGGATTCCCCTTCCCACGTCAAAACCCTTAGTCAGGGCAAGCCCCCCGGACCCCCCTTCCCAGGTCACAACCCCTAGCCACAACCCTCCTTCCCAGGTCATAACCCCTAGCCGCAACCCCCCTTCCCAGGTCACAACCCCTAGCCGCAACCCCCCTTCCCAGGTCACAACCCCTAGCCGCAACCCCCCTTCCCAGGTCACAACCCCTAGCCAGACCCCCTCTTCGCAGTTCACAACCCCTAGCCGCAACCCCCCTTGCTAGGTCATAACCCCTAGCCGCAACCCCCCTTGCCTGGTCATAACCCCTAGCCGCAACCCCCCTTCCCAGGTCACAACCCCTAGCCGCAACCCCCCTTCCCAGGTCACAACCCCTAGCCGCAACCCCCCTTCCCAGGTCACAACCCCTAGCCGCAACCCCCCTTCCCAGGTCACAACCCCTAGCCGCAACCCCCCTTCCCAGGTCACAACCCCTAGCCAGACCCCCTCTTCGCAGTTCACAACCCCTAGCCGCAACCCCCCTTGCTAGGTCATAACCCCTAGCCGCAACCCCCCTTGCCTGGTCATAACCCCTAGCCGCAACCCCCCTTGCCAGATCATAACCCCTAGCCGCAACCCCCCTTCCCAGTTCACAACCCCTAGCCGCAATCCCCTTTGCCAGGTCACAATCCCTAGCCGCAACCCCCCTTGCCAGGTCATAACCTCTAGCCGGAACCCCCCTTGCCAGTTCACAACCCCTAGCCACAACCCCCCTTGCCAGGTCATAACCCCTAGCTGCAACCCCCCTTGCCAGGTCATAACCCCTAGCTGCAACCCCCCTTGCCAGGTCATAACCCCTAGCTGGAACCCCCCTTCCCAGGTCACAACCCCTAGCCGTAACCCCCCCTTGCCAGGTCATAACCCCTAGCTGGAACCACCCTTCCCAGGTCACAACCCCTAGCCGGAACCCCTCTTCCCAGGTCACAACCCCTAGCTGAAACCCCCCCCCTCCCAGGTCACAACCCCTAGCCGGAACTCCCCTTCCCAGGTCACAGCCCCCTAGCCGGAACCCCCCTCTCCAGGTCACAACCCCTAGCCGGAACCCCCCTTCCCAGGTCACAACCCCTAGATGGAACTCCCCTTCTCAGGTCATAACCCCTAGCTGGAACCCCCCCCCTTCCGAGGTCACAACTCCTAGTCACAATCCCCCTTGCCAGTTCATAACCCCTAGCTGGAACCCCCCTTCACAGGTCACAACCCCTTGCCGGAACCCCCCTTGCCAGGTCACAACCCCTAGCTGAAACCCCCCCCCTTCCCAGGTCACAACTCCTATCCAGAACCCCTCTTCCCAGGTCACAACCCCTAGCTGAAACCCCCCCCCTTTCCAGGTCACAACCCCTAGCCGGAACTCCCTTTCCCAGGTCACAGCCCCCTAGCCGGAACCCCCCTTTCCAGGTCACAACCCCCTAGCCAGAACCCCCCCTTTCCAGGTCACAACCCCTAGCCGGAACCCCCCTTCCCAGGTCACAACCCCTAAATGGAACTCCCCTTCCCAGGTCACAGCCCCCTAGCCGGAACCCCCCTTCCCAAGTCAAACTAAAAGTAAACCACAAATAAATCCTTACATTATGAAAAAGTAAATTGCAAATAATTCCTTACCTTATGATTGACTCCATCTCCTTTTTTTTGTTTTGTTTTGGCAATCTTTACAGAAGCTTTGCAGTAGAAAATGTGGTGGTGGTTTCCATAAAAATTAAGGCAGAATCAGACCTTTGAGACATTATTTCAGTATTATTTTTTAATTTTCCATGAGTAACAATAGCTTTACACTGAAAGGAGAGCATTCCCATCAAAATCAATTGCCGACATAAATGAAATTACACTATATTTCGACATACATTGATGCACTTCCCTCAACTTCCCTCTTGGAGATGTCTTTACGTGATGGTAGTCAAGTCGAAACTGAAGGTGAAGTGGGAAAAAAAATGGTTGTTGATCCGGGAAATTTATGAAGAAGTACTTGTAAGCTGTTAATTTGTTTAAAAAACCCATCTGACGATACATCATTGTAAATACACAGAAAGCTCCTCAAACCAAGAGAATAAACGCATGCGCAATAAGTCCCCTTCAGTCTCTCAGATGTAAACAATGTACTTAGAGTGGAAAACATACTTCATATTTTAATTGACCGGTATGTAAGTTATTATGCCTCAGCCCTCAGAAGGATGTTGGGAGCTCGATGGCAGGGGAGGATTAGAAATGAAACCCTAAGATAGATTACTCGAGTGCCATATGTAGATGAGATCCTGATGAGGGGTAAATAGAGATGGTTTGGGCATGCACTTTGCACTTCCCATGAGGGATTAGTTTACCAAACGTTTAGCTTGGTTCCACAAGGCACTAGAAAAGTTGGAAGACCCAGGCCTACATGGCTGAGGACTATGAAGTTTGAAGTAGGAGATGATGAATGGAAAAATATTGAATTAAAAGCTGAAGGTAAAGACAATTGGCGAAAAAGGGCCTTTGCGTCAATAGGCGTAGATGATGATGATTATTTTGGTGTATATTACATAACTAAACCGTACTCCCCTAGCAATTTCCTTTGGATTCCTTTATTATATTGATAAAGCAATTTTTTTTGGATTCCTTTATTATATTGATAAAGACCAATAACAGTGAACAATTAAACACTTAAGAATCTGTAAAGGAAATTTTTCATTATGAAGTCACTTCAAAAAAAAGAATAGCGAGACTAGGTAAGATGGTTCTAAGACTAATGAGTTATGGTTTTCAAAGTAGATAGAATTTGATATTTTTTATTTACAGGAGATAAACTCAAAACGCAGAATGCCAGCTAGAGGGCGGGGTTGCCCCATCTCTAATGGAGAGTTCCTCCGAAGACCTGGACAGATAAGTTAGTTTAAGTATCTTTTAATTCTACTTACTTTATAGGAGTAGAATGGTTTTAGTAGGATGGCTGATTATCCATAAGTCGATATTTCACAGGCTGTTTTCTGTTGAAAGCCGCATTTGTTCCAACACGGAGTACTTACCTCGAACTACTTTCTTAGGAGTATCTGGGATTCTCCTCCCTACCGACCAGATTTTTGAGTAGTTTCCCCTTTCTCCGTTTTCTCTAGTGGGGTCCCTCCATAGCGGATGGATACTCGCCCTGAGGCGCCCAGGGTCAGAGTGCGAGAGCATGGACCTAGGTCTTGGTCGTCAGTAAGCTTCTGGTCGCGGCGCTGTTCACATCTCGCCGCTCTCACATCCTGTCCGATCTTTTGTGTTACCACGTGGTTCCTTCGTGTTTCCCATTCCTTTGTGCCCCCTTTATCCACCTCCTTTCCCAGTGTCTTGTGTTGCTTGGTGTTCCTAGTGTTGCATTATGGAATCCCAACGTCGTTGCCCCGGGCGTAAGGCTGGTAAGTGCTGTGGTGCGTGGCTTTCGAAGCCTGAGGTAGACCCTCATTCGCTGTGCTCCTTGTGCAGGGGCAGTGTTTGTTCCCCGTCAGCCACGTGTCCGGAATGTGTAGCCTGGTCCGAAGTCCAGTGGGCCCTGTACGCCACAAAGAAGAAGAAGGCAGCGAAGCGATCCCCTAAGAAGGTAGGCGCCGCCTCCCCTTTGGCGTCTCGTGCCGCCCCTTCGGAGCGAGGTTCCCCGTCTCCTTCCCCTACCCTGAGTAGGGGACAAGGTAAGTCCGTTGCGGGGAAACGGCCCTTTGCCGTTCCCCACGAGTCTGATTTTATTGATGTGGGGGATGTTGTTGTGTCGCAGGCATGCGGGTGGCCTGCTGGGAGGGCGGGAGTGTGTTCGGGAGACGAGGCCCTGGTGCCCGCAGGACCCGTCTCTACCGAAGACCCGGTGTGGGGGAAGACTGCTACGACTCCTTCCCTCGCTCCGTGGCAAGGTGTTTCAGGTACCGCAGAGCCCGGGGGAGAAGCAGACAAAGAGAGGCAGCCAACAGGTTCGTCAGACCCCGACTCCATTGCCTGGATGGCCCCAAGGATGCCCTTCAGATCGCCGTTGCGTTAGGAAGAGGAGTTTGAGGGGTGGTTCACGTCAAGCAAGGCCCTACGGACTCCCCCGGTGCCTTCGTCATCGCTCCCGCTTGATTTCATGCAGCCCTTCACGCCGGTAGAACAACGCCAGGACCCTGCATCAGCAACGGAGGACTTGGAGGACTCAGCCAGCTCCTCCTCCAGCTCTTCTTCCTCTTCCTCATCCTCGTCGTACGACTCATCTTCTTCGGAAGACGATGACTCCTGGGAGGGGAGAAGGAAGCGGAAGAGGTCCCGAAAGTCGAAATCTCGTTCCCGTTCAGGCCCTTCCAGGAAGAAGTCAAAATCATGGAAGAGGAAGACCAAGCACAGGCGCCCTTCCATGGACAGGTAGGCTCAGGCAGCTTTCCCGCATAGCGGGTCGATCAAGGCATCTGCCGCTCCAGTGTCTGCCTCCTTGGCCTCTGGAGCCGCCCCTAGGCCCCTGCCACGCTTGTCGACCGCTCGACCCGCACGCCGGTCGAAGCCGTCGACTCGGGTCGTCTTTGCCGTCCCTCTGCCCGCCAAGTCACTGGCTCCATCCGCCCAGCGGAGAGAGCCCCTTTGCCGGCTGGGCAGGTCTTCTTACGGACCCGGTACCACAGCAGCTCTGCTAAAGCGCCCTGGATACCCGGTGGTACATCATGGGACACATGCCCCATGGCTCTCCCTGAGCGCAGGTAGATCCATGACGGCTACCTCCGTCCCGGCAGCTCCACCCGTGGCGGAAGGACCCGCCCCATTGATTCGCCCAGAAGAGGAAGACGTAGTCTCCCACATGGACCCATCCGGGCTCGCAGATGGACACGGAGCGGAGGACCAGGTGGTCGATGACTTGATAGACATCGGGGACTGTATGTCAGATGAGGTGTCTGAGGTTCTAGCCCTCATCAGGTGGCATCATCGCCTGGACGAACCAAAGCTGTCGACGGAGCAAGTTTGGCTCTCAGGGTTGGGGAAGATGGTGGATAACCCTGTCCAGCAGAAGCCATCCTCGACCCTCCCCTTAGCTCCTGATGTCAAGCTCGGTAAGGAGCATGTCGACAGGTACGTCGCGTGGCAGGTGAACTCCCTCAGGGCCCAGGGGTCCTTCAAGTTACTTCCGGGTTTGAGGACCCAGAAACGGTTCTACATCCCCGACGGTCAGCACTCGGGGCCCCTTGCGGTAGAGGCAACAGTAGCCTCCCTCAACCAAGGCAACACCGAAGATAGGACCGTCTCTGCCCAGGTGTGCTTCTCTCCGGCCGAGGCTTCCATGATGGAAGATACGGCGCAAGACATTGTCAACGTGACTTCTTGGCTTGACTGGTGGGCCTGTACGTTGGTGAGCTTCCAGCTGTCCCACGATCTGTCGGTTCCAGAGAACCAGGCTCTACTTCAGGAACTTATACGCTCAGGGGGGAAGGCTATGAAATTCCTCGTATTCCAGTCTCTCACTCAGACAGCCAATTGGGTGCTTTGGAGGATGGATACAGTCATCAACAAGCTGTCCCGTAAGCTCCCGAACGAGAGGCGAAGTGTTTGAGGAACTCGCCAGTATGGGGCGAGTCCATCTTCCCCCTGAAAGTTGTAGAAGAGACTATGGAAAGAGTCTGGAGGCTAAAAGAGACGGCGGACCCCAGACACTTGGCCGTGAGACGGCCTTCGCACAGAAGGGTTGTACCAGAAGGGTCCCACTCTCCTACGTCCCAGTCGAGGAGAGACTCCCCTTCGTCAATCTGGCAGCAGTCGTCTTAGCCCCACCGTAGAGGAAGTTCTACCCCTCGGGCCTCCTCTAGGCCTAAGTACTCCGACTCTAGGAGAGGCCGTTCAAGCCGCGCCTCCAGAAGGAGGTAGGAAGAGAGGTCCCCCTCTCCTGCCGAAGCCTCAGGTAGGGGGAGGCCTCAAACATTTTTGGCAAGCATGGAGGGACAACGGGGCGGACCCATGATCCGTAGCAGTCCTGAAGGAGGGATACAGGGTCCCCTTCTTGATGGAGCCGCCCTCTGTGATCCCCGATCATCGAGCGGAATGGCTGGCACCCAAGGACCCTTTGAAGAAGGCAGCTTTACAGGAGGAGGTGTCAGCCATGCTGAACAAGGGAGCCCTAGAACTAGTGGAGGATCCATCCCCAGGGTTTTACAGCAGGCTCTTCCTGATAGAGAAGGCGACCGAGGGGTGGAGACTGGTCATCGACCTCTCGGCCCTCAACAAGTTTATCAGCAAGACGGACTTCAAAATGGACACCCCGAAGTCAGTGCTGGCAGCCTTGAGAGAAGGGAACTTCATGATGTCCCTGGACCTCAAGGATGTATATTTCCAGATCCCTGTCCACCCCTCCAGCAGGAGGTTCCTCAGAGTGAAGTGGGGTTCCCAGTCTCTGCAGTTCAGGACCCTTTGCTTCGGCCTGTCGATGGCCTCTCAGGTGTTCACAAGGGTGTTCGCCACAGTGTCAGCCTGGGCGCAGGATCTAGCTGATCCGCTACCTGGACGACTGGTTGCTCCTTTCACCCTCAGAGGCAGTTTTGAAGGAACAAGGCGTGTAGTTGTTGCGATTCTGCAGGGACTTGGGAATCACCATCAACATGGAAAAGTCGCAGTTAATACCCTCCAACAGAATGACATACCTGGGGATGGTCCTAGACTCGAAGTTGGGGAAAGCATTCCCCTGCGCAGAGAGGCTCGAGAAGTTGGATCAGGTCCTTCTCCCCTTCCTAACAGACGTACTCAGGAGAGCTAAGGATTGGCAGAGACTGATAGGCCACCTGGTATCACTGGAGAAGTTGGTTCCTCGGGGAAGACTCAAGCTGAGAGAGGTTCAGTGGAACCTAAAGGAACTCTGGTCCCCGGGGGAGACCCCGCACAGGGTGGTCGGCGTGTCATCGGAAACAAAAGAGATGTTGAAGTGGTGGTCCGACAGGACGAACACTCTAAAAGTAATGCCTTTCGCGACCGCCCCTCCGGAGATGTTGCTCTTCACGGACGCATCGAAAGAGAGGTGGGGAGCTCATCTCCAGGAAGAAACGGCAAAACGCAAGTGGTCCTAAGAGGAGAAGACCTTACACATAAACATGCTCGAGTTGTTAGCGGTCCGAAGAGCTTGCATAAAGTTCGTGCATCGTCTCCGAGGAAACACGGCGGCCCTCATGTGCGACAACGCCACAGTGGTAGCGTACGTGAAGAATCAAGGAGGGCAAGTCAAGGGGACTGTGAGACCTCAAGGCAGAGATCCTGGATTGGGCCGAGAAAGAACACATCGAGCTGACGGCTAGTTTCATTCCGGGGAAAAAGAACGTCTTAGCCGACGGCCTCAGCAGGATGGGTCAAGTGGTAGGCTCAGAATGGTCCCTACACCCGGAGGTAGCCCAGACACTCTTAGGCAAATGGGGGTCCCCAGTGATAGATCTGTTCGCCACAAGGATCAACACCCAGCTCCCAGTATTCTGCTCTCCAGTCCCGGATCCTACAGCAGAATTCGAGGACGGCTTTCAGCATCCATGGGACGGTCTCGACGCATACGCCTTCCCTCCCTTCGGAACACTCAGACAGGTTCTCAAGAGAGTCAGACAGTCAAAGAACCTGCGGATGACTTTGGTAGCGCCCTGGTGGCCGGAGAGAGAATGGTTTGCAGAACTGAAGAAGTTAGCAATTCTCCCCCTGTGGTCGCTGCTAGACAGGGAAGACCTTATCCATCAGCCCCACTTCAAAAAGTTCCACGAAAACCCTCGGTCCCTCCGGCTACACGCGTGGAGGTTATCGAGCGTTTGTTGAGGAAGGAAGGGTACTTGTCAAGGACCGCCACGAGGATGACAGGTTATCTTAGGAGATCATCAGTCGTAGTCTACCAAGCGAAATGGGCTACGTTTGTAAGGTGGTGCACCTCCCAGAACCTGAGGCCGCTGGACGTATCTATTCACGAAATAGCAGACTTCCTTGTTCACCTGAGGGACGACCTAGAAATATCCATCCCGGCGATTAAGGGAGTTCGAGCCGTACTGGGCCAAGTCTTCCTCCTCAAAGGACTCGAGATAAGGATCTTGCTCTTAAGATGGTCTTCCTCCTAGCCTTAGCTTCCGCCAAACGAGTCAGTGAGCTATACGGGCTGTCGTACGAGGTCTCACACTCGAAGGGTTGGAAAGACCTGAGTTTTAAGTTTCTCCTGGACTTTGTAGCCAAGACCCAAAATCCTGCCTCCTGGGATCCCAAGTTTGAAAGCTTTTCGGTCCCAGCTATCCCACGTTCAGACAATCCCGAAGACGTTGTTGTGCCCGGTCAGGTCGGTCAGAAAGTACCTAGAAAGGACAGCCAGACTTCGTCCTCATATCAAGGGTCTGTTCGTCTCCGCAGGCCTGGTTAAGAAGGCGGTGTCCAGAAACACCATCTCCTCCTGGCTCAGGCAGGTCATAAAGAGGGCTTATGACAGCGACGGTTCCACGTTGCCAGGTAAACCTCAACCCCATGACATTAGGGGTCTCAGCACCTCCTTGGCCTTCAACAAAAACATGGCAGTGGGACAGATCCTGAAAGCAGGTACGTGCGCCAGGCAGACTACGTTTACCGCCCATTACCTGAAAGACTGTACAAGTCCCTGGACTCCTTCTCCATCGGACCGGTCATTTCCGGGCTCCAATAGGTTTAAGGTCGAAGCCCGTGGGAAGTAATTCCAAGCGACACAAGATCCTCCCTACTACCCCCTTTCCTTCTTCCCCCTGTTCCCTTTCCTTATCCTCCGCCCATGTGAGAGTTGATCGTTAGAGATGCCCATGCTTGGATGAAGATGGTAAAGAGGTGAGTTACAGAGGCACTGAAAAGGTTTTTGCGTAGTTCTCCCCGAGTCTCCTATCCTGTTTTTTGTGGTTAGTCAGAACCTAGCCTCCTAGCTAGGTTCAATCAGATAGTTTAATTTTGTATCTCTCGGCCTGTAAGTTCACTCCCTCCTCCTAAGGTATAAATCTCCTAAGAAAGTAGTTTGAGGTAAGTACTCCGTGTTGGAATAAATCACAATTGTTCTGTAACCGAAATACAAACCACGCTATTTACAAAGGGTTTTACTTTTAGCGCAGCTGAAATGACGAGCCAATAGTTTTTAACGAGGGTTAATTACCCCCGCGCTAGTTAGCGGGGGGGGGATGGGGAAGGGTAGCTTGCTACCCCTCCCCCCTCCACACACCGGTGACTTGCTTCACTTCACTTTTGGCTCGGCGGTGATCAGACGTGTCTGTTCATCGCCTTCGTGACAGCCTTTAATTTTCTTCTTTTTCTTTTCAGCTTGTGTGATTGGTTGGAAGTTGACCTTCAGTTATTTTCTTTTATTTAATATGCGGACATGCCCTGGAGTTGCCGGCCGTCCTTGTGGGACTTTCATGTCGGACGTGATTACGGATCCTCACACCCTCTGCCCTCAATGTCGGGGCTGACAGTGCGACCAGGATAACATGTGCCGTGAGTGCAGGGAGTGGTCTGCCTCCCAGTGGGAGAGGTTTGGCCGTCGGCGTAAGAAGAAGTCCAAGAGAGACCGTTCTCCTCCGGGGTTAGCCTTGAAGGAGGAAGGTTCTCGGGACTCTTCTTCCGCCGCCCAAACCTCCTCCGAAGCTCCCCCTCGTCCGCCTCCTAAGGAGAGTCGTCCGAGTGGGAGCGCAGGCCCTTGTTCTGTTTCCCTACCTTCGGTGGGGGGAGAGGGCGTCGCCTCCCATAGCGAGGCGGTTCCCCCTCCTCCTCCGGGGGAGGTTATTGATAATAATGCCTTATCCAGTGATGATCTTTTACAGATTTGGTCGTCCCTGGGGCTTAAGGGCTTGCCCTCCAGGGTCGCTCTTATTGACCTTGTCTCGTTGGGGGCCGCTGTTAAACAGTCGCCGGTGGTAGCGGAGGTAGACCCTCTGTCTATTGTCGACGTCGTGGTGACAGAGGCCTCCGACGTGGCTGGGCCTTCCGACGCAGGTGCTGTTGCTGGTGATGGTGCTCTAGGCTCTCCTCCTCCTTCCGTGCATCCTTCGAAGGGGGAAGTGAGTCCTTCGGTCTCGACTGCTGCCCAGCTTCCTTTTGAGGGAAATGTTTTGAAGGAGACTCCCCTTCGGAGGACCGATGGTCCCGACGATCTCCCCCGAGGCCGCCTCCGCCGTAAGGCTCACCGCCCTCTACGCCACAAGGGCCTCCCTTCCCCTTACAGGGGGACTAAGAGGCGCCTTTTTGGGTCTTCGTCCTCCGGGGGGGACTCTCCTCGTCAGCCTCAACCGACTGCTCCGCCCTCCTTGAACCTCTCTGCAGACCGCTCACCATCTCCTGCCGGATCTTCGCCTTCTGGAGAACTCGTCACCCGACGGGCAACGGTCTCTTCGGGGCTAAGGGATTCTTCCCTTACGCGAGCAGGGCCAGCGCACAAGCGCTCTCCTGCTCGTCGACGATCTCCTGCTCGCCAAGACTCTCCTGCTCGCCGACGCTCACCTGCTCGTCGGCTCTCTCCTGATGTTCGCCCCCCTCGCCAGCGCTCTCCTGCTCATCAGCTCTCTTCCGAGCGTCAGCGCTCATTTGAGGACCATCGCCCTGCGGTCTCTGACCACCCTTTAGTTCCTGCTGAACTCCCTGCTCACCATCCACCTGGTCCTGTGGCTACGCAACATCGTGCTGCGCGTGTGTCAGAAACACATGTTCGCCAACGCGCCAGCGATCTTCCCGTTCCTGCTCGTGAACGCGCCGCACCACCTGTCCTCTCACAGGACACGCGTCAACCTTCTGCTCGCCAGCGATCACCAGCTTGCCAGCGATCACCAGCTCGCCAGCGATCACCAGTTCGCCAGCGATCACCTACACATGCTGCCCGCCATCGCACGACCCTGCATGATCGCCCGCTTACGCATGCTGCTCCTCATCGCACTACCCTGAACGATCGCCCTCCTGCGGATGCTGATCACCATCGCACCCTTTCACGCGATCATTCACCTGTGCATGCTGCTCGCCATCGCACAACCCTGCACGATCGCCCGCTTACGCATGCTGCTCCTCATCGCACAACCCTGAACGATCGCCTTCCTGCGGATGCTGATCACCATTGCACCCTTTCACGCGATCATTCACCTGCGCATGCTGCTCGCCATCGCACAACCCTGCACGATCGCCCACTTACGCATGCTGCTCCTCATCGCACAACCCTGAACGATCGCCCTCCTGCGGATGCTGATCACCATCGCACCCTTTCACGCGATCATTCACCTGCGCATGCTGCTCGCCATCGCACAACCCTGCACGATCGCCCGCTTACGCATGCTGCTCCTCATCGCACAACCCTGAACGACCGCCCTCTTGCGGATGCTGATCACCATCGCACCCTATCACGCGATCATTCACCTACACATGCTGCTCGCCATCGCTTACCATCACGCGGTCATTATCGCCAGCGATCTTCTTCACCTACGCGGCAGCACGATCCCTCGCCGTCGCGCCATCGCTTGCGTTCGTCGCCTCGGACACGTGTTCATTTACCTGCCCACCCTCACGCCCACTCGCCTGCGCGCCCGCGTGATCGCTCGCCCGCGCGACCGCTCGCCTGCGCGCCCGCGCGACCGCTCGCCTGCGCGCCCGCGCGACCGCTCGCCTGCGCGCCCGCGCGACCGCTCGCCTGCGCGCCCGCGCGACCGCTCGCCTGTGCGCCCGCGCGATCACCAGCGCAACCATTCGCCTTTGCACGACCGTTCACCCTCGCGCGACCATAGTTCGCGGCGAATTTCACAGCCGGTGGTAGCAGCAGGGACGCGTGCTCCTAGACGGCACTCGGGATCACCTCCATCCAAGTACAGGTTGGTATTGCAGGACGAGAATAGGTCATTACAGCATTCTTCCCCACCTTCTTTTCAGGCAGGTACCGTCGTGTCCACTCCAAAGGATCGCCCGATCCCTTTCACCTTAGCGAGTATTTCGGACTCTGTGTCTTTTGAGCAGCAGACTTGGTTTGGTCCGCTGTCACGGGCGTTAGTGAGGGTTATGAAACCAGCACTCGCCGGCCAGGGTAACAAACCAGCGGCTGTCTCTCCTACGCTGAAGAGAAAGAGAGGAGTGGACTTCGTGGTGACTTCCCCCAGGGCGAAGTTGGTTCCCAAGAGGTCGGTCTCGAGGGTCCCCTCTCCTGCACGAGTACTCTCTCCTTCTCCCGTGGACGAGGCCTTTCCGTCCTCAGGTGAGTCCAGTGGGGCGGTAGTCTTCCCCTCGGCAACAAGGGGGAGACTTCGCTTCAGGCAGGAGAATCGTCTCGTGAGGAAGGGGCCCCTCGAACCTCGTTGTTGGGATCCTGTATCCCTTCTAGGAGGGAACCCAAGGATTCCAAGACCATCCCTAAATCCTCTGCAAGGATTCGACAGGAACCCACGACTACCCAGGGGAATGTCCACGTATCACCCCAGGAAGAGATTCCTGGGGCAGGAGACTTAGCTGCCAGCCCGCAGGGAGGAGAACAGCAAGAGTCCGAACATGCCTTCTGGCAGGTCCTAAGCCTGATAAGGCAACTTAACAGTCTTACGGATCCAGTCATCCCCCCCGTGAAGGCAAAGACACGATTCTGGATGAAGTGTTTGACGTTCGGAAGGCCCCTAAGACCAGTGCAGCTCTGCCCTGGTCTCGGGGGCTGAAGAGTGCCAGAGCTAGGGCCAATGCTCAGCTCGCACTTCTTGCCTCCTCCAGTCGTTCCACTGCCGGGAACAAACTCATCCCTCCTCCTCGCCTTCAGCAGAGGAGGTATTTCGAGATCCTGGGTGAGCACAACCTCGCTCTTCCTCTCCATCACTCTGTGGAGGAGCTGGCGAAGGGAGTTCCCTTGGAGAAACTCTCTGCCCGGCAGGTGTCGTTCTCGGCGGCAGAGATCCTTAACCACGAGAAGGTCGCTAAGTGTGCCATGCAGGCCACTTCGTGGCTGGACTTCTGGTTAGGATCTCTGGGCATCCTATTGCGATCGGAGGACTTGTCCAAGGAGACCAATAGGAAGGCCCTAGAGACCTTCTTGCTCTCGGGCACCCGCTCCATCGAGTTTTTGGCGCACCAGGTTACCACCCTGTGGGCCAACTCGGTGTTGAAGCGTCGCGATGCTGTGTCCGAGAGATTCCATCCGAAGGTCCCCGCCGTAGATGTGTGTAGGCTCCGACATGCCTCCCTCCTGGGGGAGAGCCTGTTTGAGCCTCAAGACTTGGAGCGAACGGCTGAGAGGTGGAGGAAATCCAGCACGGACTCCCTCCTCCACTGGGCCCTTACAACTCGGCCCTATAAGCCTCCAGCCCCGCCACAACAGCAGCAACAGCCTCGTAAGGCTCCCAAACAGGCACCGGCAGCTAAGAAAGTGGTGTCTAAGCCCCAGCCCTTTCCAGCCAAGGTCAAGAGGGGCGGTAAGTCCTCCAGGGAAGGCAAGACTTCTAGGGGTGGCGGCCGCGGCCGCAAGCCCTAGGGTAGGCAGTCCCCCTGCGTGTCCACCTGTGGGGGGATGCCTTCAGCGTTGCGTCCGCAGGTGGCAACATCTCGGGGCCAATGCTTGGACGGTCTCAGTGATCGGCCAAGGTTATCGCGTCCCGTTCACGTCATCTCAACCTCCCCTGACAGCGAATCCAGTGTCGTTGAGCTCCTATGCCATGGGATCGGCAAAGGGGCTGGCCCTTCAGGCCGAAGTCGAGACCATGTTCGAGAAGGGTGCTCTCCAGGAGGTCGTGGACGGCTCTCCAGGCTTCTTCAGTCGACTCTTTCTTGTAAAGAAGGCTACTGGAGGCTGGAGACCCGTCATCGATCTCTCGGCTCTGAACAGGTTTGTCAAACAAACCCGGTTCAGCATGGAGACAGCAGACATGGTCAGACTTGCGGTGAGACCACAAGACTTCATGTGTACACTGGATCTAAAGGATGCGTACTTCCAGATCCCAATCCATCCGTCTTCCAGGAAGTACCTGAGATTCTGCCTAGACAACAAGATCTACCAGTTCAAGGTGCTGTGTTTCGGTCTCTCCACAGCTCCTCAGGTGTTCACCAGAGTGTTCACCCTGATTTTGACTTGGGCGCACAGGAACGGCATTCGTCTCCTTCGTTACCTAGACGATTGGCTGATCCTAGCAGACTCGGAGTCGACCCTTCTTCGACACCGAGACAGGCTTCTAGATCTTTGCCAGGATCTGGGGATCGTGGTAAACCTCGAGAAGTCCTCTCTGCAGCCGTCCCAACGACTGGTTTATCTAGGCATGCTAATAGACACCAATCTCCACAAAGCCTTTCCATCAGACGACCGGATAGCAAGGCTGAGGAGGGTGGCGGAACCTTTCCTCAGGCGAAAAGAACTCCCCGCCCAATCGTGGTTGCGTCTCTTGGGCCACCTATCCTCCCTGGCCCGTCTGGTTCCAAACAGCCGCCTCAGGATGAGATCCCTTCAATGGCGGCTCAAGTCCCGGTGGAATCAAGGATCCGATTCCCCGGACACTCTGATCCCAATGGGGTCTCTGGAACAGACGGACTTGCGGTGGTGGCTGGCCGACGAGAACCTGCGAAAGGGAGTGAGTCTTCTCGTCCTCCCCCCGGAATTGACTCTGTTTTCGGACGCGTCAAAAGAAGGGTGGGGGGCGCACGTTCTGAACCAGAGGGCCTCAGGCCTTTGGTCAGAATCAGAAAAGTGCCTACACATCAACCTGCTAGAATTGAAGGCCGTCTTTCTGGCCCTTCAACGGTTCCTGGCGGGTCACTCCGTGGTGGTGATGAGCGACAACACCACGGTAGTGGCTTATATCAACAAGCAGGGAGGCACTTTTTCGCAACAGCTATCCCATCTTGCAGTAGAGACTCTGAGGTGGACCGAAACCCACTCGATAACACTATCAGCTCGCTTCATTCCTGGCAAGAGGAATGTGCTCGCCGACAGTCTGAGCAGGGCTTCGCAGATAGTGAGTACCGAGTGGTCTTTGGATCCTCAGATAGCCAACAAAGTCCTGACTTTGTGGGGTTCCCCGACGGTGGACTTGTTCGCGACAGCCTTGAACTTCAAGCTGCCCCTGTACTGCTCACCAGTCCCGGACCCCAAGGCACTCTGGCAAGATGCTTTCCAGCAACGGTGGGACAACATCGACGTGTACGCCTTCCCACCATTCTGTCTGATGAGAAGGGTGCTCAACAGGACCAGACTATCGGTCAACTGTTCCATGACTCTAGTAGCTCCGCTATGGCATCACGTGGAATGGTTTCCGGACCTTCTGCAACTCCTGACGGAACTCCCAAGGGAGCTTCCTCCACGACACGAGCTTCTCAGACAACCCCACTCCGGTGTCCCTCACAGGGCCGTAGCCTCGCTTCGGCTTCACGCCTGGAGACTATCCAGCGTCTCCTCGCGGAGAGAGGCTTTTTGCAACAGGTTGCGGAGAGAATGTCTCGGCACCTGCGAAGGTCCTCTGAGGGAGTCTACCAAGCGAAGTGGAGAGTCTTTTGTGGTTGGTGTCGTGGAAGGGGTATCTCTCCACTCGATGCCACTATTCCAGCAATAGCGGACTTCCTTGTGTATCTGCGAGAAAAAATGCGCCTTTCTGTCTCGGCAGTGAAAGGCTATTGCTCAGCCTTAAGCTTGGCCTTCAGATTGAAGGGCGTGGATATTTCTTCATCGCTAGAACTCTCTTTACTCATACGTAGCTATGAGCTTACCTGCCCCCAGTCGGAAGTGAGACCCCCTCCTTGGAACGTGGTTCGAGTTCTCAGGTCTCTCAAGAGACCTCCCTTCGAGCCATTACGCCAGGCCTCCGATCGCCACCTGTCTTGGAAGACGGCTTTCCTACTCGCCTTGGCCTCGGCCAAGCGAGTTAGTGAACTTCATGGTCTCTCGTACGACATCGCCCATTCAAGGGGATGGGGGGAGGTAACGTTCAGGTTCGTCCCTGAGTTTGTGGCCAAGACTCAGAATCCTGGAGTGCCGGATCCTCGGTTCGACTCTTTCAGGATCGCGAGTCTCCGTTCTGTAACAAACGACCCAGACCAGCTGCTACTATGCCCAGTGAGGTGTCTGAGGTACTACTTGAAGAGAACGGCTGCAGTCCGTCCTCATGTGCGAGCTTTGTTTGTGAGCACAGGCAGGACAAAGAGGAGGGTCACCAGGAACACCATCTCTGCTTGGATTCGAAGGGTTATCCACCATGCCCTGAATCCTGACCCTCCTCCGTCACGTCGCCCTCGGGCCCACGATGTCAGGGGTATTGCTACATCCCTGGCCTTCAAGAGAAACTTCTCTGTGACGCAGGTACTTCAAGCGGGGGTCTGGAAGCGTCAAATGACCTTCACAGCCCACTACCTGGAAGACGTGACCCACAGGAGCCTCGATACGTTCTCTATCGGCCCTGTGGTGGCTGCACAACAGCTGGTCTAACCTCAGGCTCCTTTTTGGACAAGTAGCAGTAGGTTGAGGGCGTTGTTACCCGGTCTTAGTCTGTGTGAATGAAAGAGTATGTCTGACCCTTACTTCTTTCTTCATTCTCCCCTCTCTTGGGGAAGCAGCATCCTGGTCCTCGCATAGCTGACCTCGACCTCTGCAGGTAACCCATGCTTCTTTGTGCTCCTAGTATTAAGCTTAATACTGTTGCGTCTCCCATACCCTGACGAGGTGGTATGGGGAACGTCCTATCCTAGAATTCCTATCTGAAGGTCTCAAGGTCAACTTCATAGGACGAGTCACACTCTCCTCCTCACACTACTTATGTAGGCCACTCGTTCCTAGCGATGCTAGGAACCTGTGAGGTACAGGGGCTCCCTCTCTCTAGTGCTGCTCACTAAGGGATCGAGCCCCCAGGCAAGCCGAAGTCAGTAAGGCTGGGGACTTTCCACCCTTCCTAAGGGGTAAGTCACCCTTTGTAAATAGCGTGGTTTGTATTTCGGTTACGGAACAAATGACAAATTCGAAGATAATTTGTATTTTTCCTAACCATACAAACCTTAGCTATTTACACATATGTGCCCGCCATCCCTGACCCCCAAGTCAAGTCCTACCTCTAAGTGAAGTGAAGCAAGTCACCGGTGTGTGGAGGGGGGGAGGGGTAGCAAGCTACCCTTCCCCACCCCCCGCTAACTAGCGCTGGGGTAATTAACCCTCGTTAAAAACTATTGGCTCGTCATTTCAGCTGCGCTAAAAGTAAAACCCTTTGTAAATAGCTAAGGTTTGTATGGTTAGGAAAAATACAAATTATCTTCGAATTTGTCATATTTCAAGTAATTTGTATTTTTCCTAACAGTACTTACCTCGAACTACTTTCGGGTTATGGCCCGCCCAGCCTTCCCCCGAGTGCCTTACAGGAGTTCGAATGTATAGTTATCAAAGCTTACTGACGACCGAGACCTAGGTCCATGCTCTCGCACTCTGATCCTGGTCGCCTCAGGGCGAGTATCCATCCGCCACGGAGGGACCCCACTAGAGAAAACGGATATAAGGGGAAACTACTAAAAAATCTGGTCGGTTGGGAGGAGAATCCCAGATACTCCTAAGAAAGTAGTTCGAGGTAAGTACTGTTAGGAAAAATACAAATTACTTAGAATTTGTGATATTTACTGTCTTCATTCAACGGGGAAATCTTTTGTTTTATCTGTATACAGTATATCTGCTTACAGCACAACCAGCTATTTGAGTTGTTCCCAAACTAACAAACCTTATTTTTAAATATTAAACTTAGCCGGTGAATATATAATAGCTGACGTCTCGGACGGCTCGACAGAAACACAAAAACTCGCGAGCGATCGCCATGAAGGTTGCGGGTGTGCCCACCAGCGCCGACTATCGGTCAGATACCGCATATACATGTAAACAGCTCCAGTTCTTCTCTGTCGGTCTTGTCGACAAGTTGATTCCGCTCGCTGTTGACCTGGAGTTTTCGTCATTCTTGGTGAAGTACTTCTTTTTGGTTGTGAGCTTTCGCAGTGACAGGTGTTTTTCTCTTCAATTAAAACTCTTGAACCCTTTTTTGGATAGCGTTTATTGTTGATGACTTTGGATTTGTTTTGGATTTTCTTGGTCTTTTCAAAATGGCTGACCCTTCTCCTATCCCTGGACCTAAATTTCGTAAATGTAATGCTAGGGATTGTAACAAACGTCTTCCCAAGGCCTCTCTCGACCCACATACCGTGTGTTCTAATTGCCGGGGTAAAACCTGCCAATTAGGAGATCGGTGTGATGAGTGCGTGGTCCTTTCGGAATTCGACTGGCTAGAGTTTGATAAGTATTCTCGTAAGCTTGAGAGAGATAGGGTGAGGAGAAGCTCCTCTAGGTCGTTGGATTTTTCCTCCTTCCATGCCCCTGAACCTAATCCTTCCCCTGTAGTAGTTGTTCCTGAACCCTCTACTAGCACTCATGAACCATCCATGCGGGATATGTTGCTTGCCATTCAAGCTTTGGGCGAGAGAGTTGAGTCCTTAGCATCGGACCGTAATCAACTCATGGCGGATGTGAATGTGTTAAAGTGTCAGAGTGCCAAATCAGAAAATCGTGGGGATAAAGTGATTAGTGCGCAAAGTGTTTTTAGTGTTGCGACCGAGGGTTCGTCTGTTCGTGCTTGTCGTTCTCCTAGTCCGAGACCTCTTTCAGGCTCCCCTGCACCAGGGAGAAGTAATGTCGTAGGACTTAAGGGGACGAGAGGCTTTAACCAACGAACAGACGTTCCCTCTATGGTATCGGGCGTGTCTCGTCAAGATCGCCCCTACCATAAGACGAGCGAGGCTGTTTTCTCCTCGTCATCCGAAGGCTTCTCGCAAAAGAAACCTTGGAGCAAAGTTTCTAGACCCTTAAAGCGGAAGTCAGTCCCTTCAGGACAGGTCCAGCGTCCTGGCTGTAGCCATTGGGACAGCTCTGACCCTTTGCAGTCGTCGGAAGACTGTTCGCCGATTAAACGAAAGCGTAACACGGGCTCCGAGAGTCTCAGTAAAGGCAATGTTTTGCCGTCACAGACGTTACCATCGTCTCGGCCCGTACCGACTCCCGTTGATCCTAAATGGGTTGTTGTGCAGGATATGCAGAATAAGCTTGCCTCCCTTATGGAGGAGTATACCGTTGAGCAGGTTCACGATGATCCTCGCCGTTACGCTGATCGAGACCCTGGCCGTCAGCCGCCCAAACGAGCCTTTACTTATGAAGCGTGATGTCGGTAGTTTGTCACGTCAGTCACGTGACTTGGAGCCTCACTTGCTGCAGTCCCGTGTTGACTTTCAGCCGCTGCCGCAGTCTCGTGTTGACGTTCAGCCGCTTCCGCAGTCTCGTGTTGACGTTCAGGACGTTCGCCAACCAGCTCAGTTGCCTTGTTTTGACGTTGAGCGTCAAGCACCGCAGTCAAGGGTTGTTTTGACTGCTCAATCTAGGCAGTCAAGGCAGTCTCGACTTGACGTCGAGCGTCCTTCCGCTCCTGTTGTTGTTGCTGGTCAGTCCTTTCAGCAGTTACATGACGTAGCTTCCTTGACTGCTACTGCTGCTCCTTTGCGTGTGGACTTTGCTTGTCAAGCATTGCCACAGCGGCAGGTCTCTCCCTTGCTTGAGACTCATCAATTGTCGGACAAGGTTCCTTCAGATGAGGATGTTGCTGATCCTCCGCCTACTGATAATCCTTTGGATGTTTTATGAGACGTTGAAGAGCTTAAGGCTGCGCAACCTTCTATGGACTTTAAGAAAATCATGATGATTTTTAAGGATCTTTTCCCAGACCATTTTGTTACCTCTGCTCCTCGTTCGCCTCCGTCAGAGTTTGCGCTAGGCATAGCTGCTGCGAAGCCTTCTTTTACTAAGCTAGTGCTCTCTCACTCTTCTAAGAGGGCTTTACGTTTGCTAGGCGACTGGTTGGTTACCAGGAGGAGTTTGGGGAAGACGGCCTTTGCCTTCCCTCCTTTTAAACTAGCTTCTAGAGCGAGCGTCTGGTATGACACGGGAGAAGTTCTCGGCTTGGGAGTCCCTGCCGCTGCCCATGGTGACTTCTCAAAGCCTCGTAGACTCTCCCCGTCGCCTGGCCATGAGACGCTCTAAAGTTTGTTGGTCCTCCTCGGACCTTGACCATTTCCTTAAAAGGGTTTACAGGGCCTTCGAAGTTTTTAACTTTTTAGATTGGTCTTTAGGAGCATTAAGCAGGAAGATCTCGTCTGCCGACCAGGATGTTTTCGTGCTTATTATGTCTTGTATGGACAAAGCCATCCGCGATGGCTCCAATGAGCTCGCCGCCACCTTTACGTCTGGAGTCCTGAAGAAGAGAGAAACCCTTTGCTCTTTCCTTTCAGCAGGAGTTACTCCCTGTCAAAGGTCGGAGCTTCTCTTTGCCCCCTTATCAGCTGCCTTGTTTCCTCAACAGCTGATCAAGGACATTGCGGCTTCGCTTGTACAGAAGGATACACATGACCTGATGGCTACTTCTGCTCGCAAGGGAGCTCCTTCTTCGTCTTATGTTGTGAGGCCCAGGATCGATACCCCAGCGACTAGGTTTATCCCGCCCTTTCGTGGCAGAGCCCCCAGCAGGGGAGGCGGTCGTGCCGAGGGAAAAAGAGGCAAGAGGAGAGGATCCAAGTCCTCCCGTGGCAGAGTCTGACTGCCCACGTCCTCAGACAGCGGTAGGGGCCAGACTGAACAGCTTCTGGCAGGCCTGGGAGAAGAGGGGTGCAGACCAAGAGTCGGTGTTGTTGCTCAAGTAGGGGTACAAAATACCTTTTGTACGCAGACCTCCTCTGGTAACAGTTCCTCTAGACCTCTCTCCCAGGTATCGAGAGGAGTCAAGAAGACAAGCTCTACATCAGCAGGTGTCTCTGTTGCTAGAGAAGGGAGTGGTGGTGAAAGTCTCGGACCTTCAATCACCGGGATTTTACAACCGTCTCTTCCTAGTCCCAAAGCATACGGGAGGTTGGAGGCCAGTGCTGGACGTCAGTGCGCTCAACGTTTTTGTTATAAAAACAAAATTTACGATGGAGACCACGAAGTCCGTCCTAGCAGCGGTCAGAGAGGGAGACTGGATGGTCTCTCTCGACCTGCAGGATGCGTACTTCCACATTCCTATTCACCCAGATTCTCAACTGTACCTGAGGTTTGTTTACAGGAATGTGGTGTACCAGTTTCGAGCACTGTGCTTCGGCCTCAGCCCTGCTCCTCTCGTGTTTACGAGGCTCATGAGGAATGTGGCAAAATTCCTTCATTTATCGGGAATTCGAGCCTCCCTGTACTTGGACGACTGGCTTCTCAGAGCATCGTCCCGTCATCGCTGTCTGCAGGACCTTCACTGGACGTTGGGTCTGGCAAAGGAGTTGGGACTGTTGGTGAACTTAGAAAAGTCTCAACTGAATCCATCCCAGACGATTCTCTATTTGGGGATGGAGATTCGCAGTCTAGTTTTTCGGGCTTTTCCGTCTGCCACCCGGATAGAGCAAGCCCTGCTCAAAGTCCGCCTCATGCTGAAAAAAGACCGTTGCTCAGTAAGAGGTTGGATGAGCCTCTTAGGGACTCTGTCATCCCTGGAGCAATTTGTCTCACTAGGGAGACTTCACCTTCGCCCTCTCCAGTTCCATCTAGACTCACACTGGAACAAGAACAAGACTTTAGAAGCTGTGTCAATCCCGGTCTCCGAGCCAGTAAAAGCATGCCTGAACTGGTGGGACAGCAACATAAGTCTGCGAGAGGGTCTGTCCCTGGCAGTCAAGAACCCAAACCACGTGTTGTTCTCAGACGCGTCGGATTTGGGTTGGGGAGCGACTCTGGACGGTCGGGAATGTTCGGGTCTTTGGACGTCGGATCAGAAGAGCATGCACATCAACGGCAAGGAGCTGTTAGCGGTTCACTTGGCCTTGATGAGTTTCGAGAGCATTCTTCGAAACAAAGTGGTAGAGGTCAATTCGGACAACACCACAGCATTGGCGTACATCTCCAAGCAAGGAGGCACTCACTCCCACACACTGTTCGTCATCGCAAGGGACCTCCTCGTCTGGTCAAAAAATCGAGGCATCTCCCTGTTGACAAGATTCATCCAGGGGGACTTGAACGTCTTGGCAGACTGTCTCAGTCGGAGAGGTCAGGTGATCCCCACAGAATGGACCCTCCACAAGGACGTTTGCAAGAGTCTTTGGGTGACTTGGGGTCAACCCTCCATAGACCTCTTTGCCACCTCGTTGACCAAAAGGCTCCCGACCTATTGCTCTCCAGTCCCAGATCCAGAGGCGACCCACATAGATGCGTTTCTACTGGACTGGTCTCACCTGGACGCATACGCATTCCCACCGTTCAAGATCATCAACAAGGTACTGCAGAAGTTCGCCTCTCACGAAGGGACAAGGTTGACGTTGGTTGCTCCCCTCTGGCCCGCGAGAGAGTGGTTCACAGAGGTACTTCAATGGCTGGTAGACGTTCCAAGGAGTCTTCCTCTAAGGATGGATCTCTTACGGCAGCCCCACGTAAGGGATCTTCATCAAAGCCTCCCCGCGCTTCGTCTGACTGCCTTCAGACTATCGAAAGACTCTCAAGAGCTCGAGGTTTTTCGAAGGAGGCAGCCAGAGCGATTGCGAGAGCTAGGAGAGCTTCTACCATCAAGGTATACCAGTCGAAGTGGGAAGTCTTTAGAGACTGGTGCAAGTCATCATCCATTTCCTCTTCCAGTACCTCTGTAGCCCAAATTGCAGACTTTCTCCTACATCTGAGAAATGTTCGCTCTCTCTCAGCGCCCACTATTAAGGGCTACAGGCGCATGTTGGCTTCTGTATTCAGACATAGAGGCTTAGATCTTTCCAATAATAAAGATCTCCAAGATCTCCTTAAGTCCTTCGAGACCTCTAAGGAGCGTCGTATGGCAACTCCTGGGTGGAACTTAGACGTGGTCCTAAGGTTCCTAATGTCCGACAGGTTTGAGCCATTACATTCAGCCTCCCTGAAGGATCTCGCCCTCAAGACGCTTTTCTTAGTGTGCTTGGCTTCGGCTAAAAGGGTCAGTGAGATCCATGCCTTCATTAGGAACATCGGCTTTTCTACAGATAAAGCCACATGTTCACTTCAGTTTGGTTTCTTGGCCAAAAATGAACTGCCTTCTCGTCCTTGGCCTAAGTCGTTTGATATACCTTGCCTGTCAGAGATCGTAGGCAACGAGCTTGAAAGAGTACTGTGTCCAGTTAGAGCTCTTAAGTTTTATTTAGCTCGTACCAAATCCTTACGAGGTGGATCTGAGACCTTGTGGTGCTCAGTTAAAAAGCCATCATTGCCTATGTCTAAAAATGCTTTATCGTATTTTATTAGATTTTTAATCCGAGAGGCTCATTCTCACTTGAGTGAAAAAGATCGTTGCTTGCTTAAGGTCAAGACGCACGAAGTAAGAGCTACTGTATAGCAACTTCCGTGGCCTTTAAGCAAAACAGATCTCTGCGAAGTATTATGGACGCGACCTTTTGGAGAAGCAAGTCGGTATTCGCTTCATTTTACTTAAAAGATGTCCAGACTCTTTATGAGGACTGCTACACACTGGGTCCATTCGTTGCAGCAAGTGCAGTAGTGGGTGAGGGTTCTACCACTACATTCCCTTAATTCCAATATCCTTTTAATCTTTCTCTTGAAATGTTTTTACAGTAATCTTGTTTTGGGTTGTACAGCAGGCTAAGAAGCTTTTCGCATCCTTTTTGATTTGGCGGGTGGTCAAATATCATTTCTTGAGAGCGCCCAGATTAAGGGTTTTGATGAGGTCCTGTTGTATGGGTTGCCGCCCTGGATATAACAGCTCCTGGGAGTCTTTCAGCATCCTGAGAGGATGGCTGGGCTTCGTGAGGAAAGCGGACTAACAAGGCAGAGTAATCGTCAGAGTCAGCTTCCTTACCAGGTACCTATATTTATTTGGGTTTTGTTATGATATAACTGTCAAAAACTCTAAGCATATACGCCTTTATTGTATTAATACTGGTCTCTACCCACCACCATGGGTGTGAATCAGCTATTATATATTCACCGGCTAAGTTTGATATTTAAAGATGATATTTTGATTATAAAATAAATTTTTGATTATACTTACCCGGTGAATATATAAATTAAAGGCCCTCCCTTCCTCCCCGATAGAGACCCAGCGGAATGAGAAGAACTGGAGCTGTTTACATGTATATGCGGTATCTGACCGATAGTCGGCGCTGGTGGGCACACCCGCAACCTTCATGGCGATCGCTCGCGAGTTTTTGTGTTTCTGTCGAGCCGTCCGAGACGTCAGCTATTATATATTCACCGGGTAAGTATATTCAAAAATTTATTTTATAATCAAAATATCATATTATTTAAGTAGATATACTTTCGGTGAAGCTGGAAGGTAGCCATTAGCCTATAAGTGGGAGGTGGCAATCCTACCTACCACTGTAGTGGCTTGGTAGAGGGTGCCTGGGGGTTACCTAGCCACCTATATCTACTCGCACATGGGTGAACTACGTTGCCTTTTTCTTCTGGCTTGTAGAGAGTGAATTTCTCCTCTCTCTTCTCTGTAAGGTTTAGCCATTGGACATTGCTTATGCTTATTGCTTTTTATTTTTCAGGTGTGACTGCTCTTCTTCTTGGACGGTCCTATGCGAACCTGTCCTGGTCACTAGGGTGCCCATTATGGCACTTTCATGTCGTTGATTGAGACTTTACCCTCAGTTTGTGTTTCCAACCTGTAGGGGGCATCGTTGTGAGCAGGGTTCACCCTGTGATGAGTGTAGGGAGTGGCTTGCCTCCCAGTAGGAGAAATTTGTGTGATGCAGGAAGAAGGCCAAGCATGATCTTTCTTCCCCAGGGGCTTCCGTTGGGGCTAAAAGACTGCAAGCTTCTTCTTCGTGCACCCTTAAATCTCTACCTGAAACTCCTTGCTAGCCTTTCTCTTGGGGGAGATAGAGTAGGAGCGCAGACCGTATAACTCTCTGGCAACCTCGTGGTACTCGGGGGGGGGGGGGGGGGGATTGTTGCTTCGCCTAGTGGAGCATCCTCTCCTTTAGCTGCCGGGGAGCTATTTTCCCATGCAGATGTGTTGCAGCCCTGGCCGTGTTTGGTGTTTTTGCTCCCCCTTCGAAGGAGGCGCTGCTGCAATTCCTTCAGCGTGGTGCTAGGAAGGACCCTTCGCCAGAGGCTTCTGCATCCTTTGCCCTGGACGTTTGTGAGGTTCATCTTTCGTAACACGCATGGACAAGGTTGTTGCTCTTGTTCACCCCTCCAACGACCTCCTGCCGACCAATAGCCCTCTTGCCATCCTGGGACATTGTCGTCTCCTAACCTTTAGTCCCTCGTTTCTCCCCACAGAAATGGTTCCAGCTTGCGTGCTAACCTCCTGCCTGCTGCAGGCACAGATGATCTTCAAGCTGTCAGCGTTCCATCTGCTAGCCAATCGCAAGGACGAGACTGTCCATCTCCTCGTCCTTCAGGGCGATCTACTTCAAGACGTCATTCTCGACGATCCGAAGATTATATAGGAGGTCACAGATCATTATGATCTCGGCGCTCTTCCTCTCGAAGGCATTTTAACTTTAGAGGTTTACGCTCACGAAACTGCATGTTATCATTGTCTCGGCGCTCTTTATCTAGAATGCGTTTTGACTCCCGAGCTGAAAGGTCACAATCTCTAGCTAAAGACCACTATTATTATTATTTATTTTTTATTTATTATTATTATTATTATTATTATTAATATTATTGTTATTATTATTATTATTATTAATTATCATCATTATTATTATTATTTTTATTTATTTGTTATTTATTATTTATTTAATATTTGTATTTGTATTTTATTTTTTTATTTTATTTTATTTTTTTTAATTTAATTTAATTTTTTTTTTTTCACTAAGCTACAACCCTAGTTGGGAAAGCAGGATGCTAATAGTCCAAGGACTCCAATGGGAAAAATAGCCCAGTGAGGAAAGGAAACAAGGAAAAATTAAATATTCTAAGAAAAGCAACATTGAAACAAATATTTTCTATATAAACTATAGAAAATTTAACAAAACTGGAGGAAGAGAATTAACATAGAATTGTGTGCCTGAGTGTACCCTCAAGCAAGAGAACTCTAACCCAAGACAGTGGAAAACCATGGTACAGAGGTCATGGCACTACCTAAGACTAAGAGAAAAATGGTTTTATTTTGGAGTGTCCTTCTCCTAGAAAAGCTGCTTACTATAGCTAAAGAGTCTCTTCTATCCTTACCAAGAGAAAAGTGACCTCTGATCAATTAGTGTAGTAGTTAAACCCTTGGGTAAAAAAAATTGTTTGGTAATCTCAGTGTTGTCAGGTGTATGAGGACAGGAGAATGTGTAAAGAATAGGCCAGACTATTCGGTGTATGTGTAGGCAAAGGGAAAATAAACCGTAACCAGAAATAAGGATCTAATGTAGAACTGTTTAGTCAGTCAAAGGACCCCATAACTCTAGTGGTAGTATCTCAACGGGTGGCTGGTGCTCTGACCATCTTGATCACGAGGGCTGTACTCACGGTCACGAGGGCGATGCTCACGGTCACATGGTCAATGATTGTGATCACGAGGGCGACGTTCACGATCACGAGGGCGACGTTCACGATCGGGAGGGCGACGTTCACGATCGGGAGGGCGACGTTCACGATCAGGAGGGCGACGTTCACGATCGGGAGGGCGACGTTCACGATCGGGAGGGCGACGTTCACGATCATGAGGGCAACGTTTACAAGGGCAGCGCTCACGATCACACGGTCAACGATCGCAATCACGATCACGCGGTCAACGATCGCGATCACGATCACGCGGTCAACGATCGTGATCACGATCACGCGGTCAACGATCGCGATCACGAGGGCGACGTTCACGATCATGAGGGCGACGTTCACGATCATGAGGGCGACGCTAACGATCGTGACCAAGGCACTCGAAACGTTCTAGATGTTCACGATTACAGGGACAACGTTCACAATCACGAACAGAACGTTCTCGATTGCGAACTGTGCTTTCACCATCAAGATCTAGGTGTTCCTCCTCACGAGGAAAAGGTAGGCGCTCGCGCTCAACATTTGCGGGGTGCTCTACTACTTGAACCTCTCCTCAACGACCTTCAAACGGATAAGGACTTCCTGATGAACAATTCTCAGAAAGGCATCTTGTTAATCTACCCCCAGATCCCTTTGCTACCTGGGGCGCTTTAGCTAAGCGATTGCCTTCGAGATGCTCTCCAATGTGTTCCATTGTGGTGAGACACTCTCCGCTTCGGGTTGGCCAAGTACCGAGGCCCTCATCTTCACCTCTAGCTAGTGTGAGTGGTTCTCCAGCGCCATAGGAGCCCTTAGGCGCTTCTACTCGTGAATCACGCCCTTTAACGTGAGAATCGCACCCATTGACGCGGGAATCTTGCCATTTCACGTGTGAATTGGCTGTTCCCGTGAGCATTTCATGAGTTGAGGTTCCGGAATCACGAGTGATTGCAGACCCAAGACATTTGCCGCCGCCTCCTGCAGAAGCTACTTTTAGCGGTAGGTCGATTCCCTTCCCTGAAGGGTTTAGGGAATCCAAAAATAAGTTTGCCAATGTTCCAATTTCATCCGATCGACCTCTTTGCCCATGAAAAAAAAGACTCTGCGGAAACCCCAGACTTCTTGAGATGAGGCAAGCTTCCTTCTTGGTTCGATACTCTGGTAACCAGCCTGCAATAGTTCTTGGGTGTGACTTTTCCACTGCCGCAGCCTCGACTGGTCCAGGTCAAGGCTACCCCAAGGATTCCTTTGGAGAGTTCGGAGTTGGGTTCATCCTCCATAGTGGTCTTGATCCTAGGAGGAAATCTGCCCTAGGTAGTAAAACTCTTCTCCAAAGCACAGCAGTCTTCTTGAACCAGACTGAGTGCTGAGGAAAGAGCATTTTCCTCTGCGGAGGGATTTTAAGGACTCAAAGACTATGCAGAAGAACGCCAGGACAAGGGAATCTCGTAGACCGGAGATGGATAGAAGATCCCGAGGTGGGTCCCTCTCGCGACATAGCTGTTGACTTTGACCTACACCAGACTCCTATGGATGAGAGATTGGAGGTAGATTATGGCTTGGATATGGACGAAGAATACCTCTCAAGGGTAGCGAGTCCAAATTTTCTCTCTGAACAGGTGCGTAAGGAGTCGGAACATGCTTTCTGGGAGGTCCTGGCTTGTATGAGGACAGAGACAAGCTGTCCAATCCTGGTACTACCTCCCAGGAAGGTAAGGACATGGTTCTGGACCAACAGTTTGGGACCCAAAGACCCCCAAGACCAGTGCAATATTGCTATGGTCAAAGGGACTGACAGCAGCGAGGAGGAAAGCTCTCTCTCAGATAGCAGGAACTTATAGTTCCTTGAAGGCAGTTTCCTCATCAAGATCTCTCCCACTTCCTTTCATACTCCAAAGGAAGTACTGTACTACAAGATCGAGAACAAACCCCACTCGACCCTGACTCTCGACCCCTCAGTAGTCTCTCTTACTAGGGGACTTCAGACTTGCTCTCTTTTCGGTTTCCAGCTACAAAAGTCAACAAATAGTCACGTTTCTCATAAAATAAATACAATACAGTATAAGGAGATTGCAAATGTTGTTTTGCTTACTGTATTAAATTATATGATATTGCTTTATTATAGTATTTCTTTACCTTAATACAGTATATGAACTTCTGATACAGTATCTGAGATTTGATTTCAGTTGGATTTGTGTTTGTATCTCTGAATGTTTGCATGTTGAGGACCTTCTGTATTCCTAGTTTGCTGATTTACTTATAAGACCAGAAAGGTAATAAATTTTTGAGACTAAAATCCCTTAGTGAAATCATTAGGTACGAAAGTTCCGGTATATGAAAAATTAATTTTATTAAATGACATACAAAGATTTTTTTCACCTCGTGTAAAAACACTCGAGGATCAGGATATGGAACTAAATTTGCACAGCTGCCAAAAATTTTAAAATTTGCGCACCGCATGGTTGTTCAACCTTAAACTCGCCACCATCGTCTTGCTCTTTTATTGGTCTGCCTCTGCCAGTGTCACTCGACCATTTCATTTCAGCATTCGCCATCTTTTAGATTGAATTTATGGTGGTGATTTTGATTTCATACTTTAGTTTTTGTGTTGCTTTATTCAAGCTGTAAGTCTATACCCATGGGTCCCAAGGGTGTTGCTGATGTTCAAGGAAGGAAGAGGCAAAATTGATGTTTCACACATTTCAGTGGAACTGTTCTCCCACAATGGGAGGACCACATGATCTCGAAATGATCCAGGCTTTAATACAGGAGTTTCATCAACATTTTCCGGGGGATATAACCAAGGACATAACCAAGCATCCAGTGCTCTTTTCCTGTCATAAGTCCTAGCTGGTTTAAGGATGGGCTTAGGTTGAGTAATAGTTCTTGTAGGATGGTGATTTTTCCTTTGTCATCAGGACTTGTTACAATCCCGAGACAAAAGGTATGATGCGACTATTGCAGTCGCCCCATATGAGTCACCATCACTACTAGAACCAGAACTCTCACAGACTTCAGAGGAAGTTGAACTATTATCCGCAAGTCCTGGACCATTCAGAGTCTTACAGGTTCAGGACCCTTTGTATACCAGAGAAATTACCTCCTAAGATAGACTGGAGGTTCAAGCCAGGCCATTAACTGAATATGGTGAGCTTTTACCAGTTCACGATCAGGCAGTCTCTGCAGCTCATAGGTGACCTTATTCTTTTGTACCTTAGTAACAAGGAATACCCCCTTAAACCTAGGGGTGAGTGTGTTCGACAGAAAGTGTCCCAAATGGTGCACCTTCTTAAGAACCAGAGGATCCTCCTTAAACAGTTTGTACCGAGGATATCCTTCAGCCCATGGGTCTCTCGTTTCTGCTGACAGCAATGGCATACTATTAACATCCTGAGCACATTTCAGTATGTTCTCAGCTAGAGTACAGCCAATCTCAGTGTGGTGGGAATGGTTGTTGCTGAGAATTGCTCGGGATAAGTACTGGTCCCATTTCCAAGATTCCCCAGAAATCACCCTCAGTAACTCACCACTGCACCATTACTAGAATGAAAAGTGGCAGTGATGAAGAAAGTACGTAATTAAATTTAGAAAATACAAAATGTAAAGTAAAAAAAAAAAAAATACAAATTCAGAAAAAGGCAAATAAAAGAAATTTAATTATAAGTTTACAGTAAAGTTGGGTTAATATTTCCTGCTATTTATTAATGTGCTTCCTAAAGTTAAGTGTTTGTTTTTGTCACTTGTTAACGTTTTCTCTCGTTTGTCAACCTCCTCCTACCACCCCACTACTTTGCTCTCGGACATTGCCTCACTCCAGAGGTAAGGGTCCACATATTTGTTACTGTATTTTTACTGTTTTGCTCTAGTTATAAATTATTTTACTGGTTACTATCAGTTATTATTTAATTATCCAAATGATTTTACAGTATTGTATTTTATTGTTTAGGGTAGTTTAGCTTTCTTATAATCATTTGATGTTGTGTTTATGTAGGACCTGGAATGAATTAGGCTATTTACATGTAAAAGGCGACTCACAACACAAAAAGAATCGTGGTACGAAGGCCACTACGGAACCAATTAATTTTGTGTTGTGAGGCATTACTGTATTTTTTCTTCAGAACTAGGTTTTACAGTACAACTGATGCTAAAGTATTTTTAAGATTTAATTTTATGGTATATTACTATCGTGTTTTTGTTTTTTCTTTCCAGCTGATGACACAAACACTGGTCTAGTTATTCTAATCGATAACATTATTAGCATAAAGTCTCCAGATGATATCCAGATTTCAAAAGTAGCTGTTGAACTAAAGAGTGCTGTTAAGATTATTGATGATATGCAGTAAGTACAATTTTTTTTTTTTTTTTTCATATGTATAAATCCAATAGTTTATTTTGCCAAGTTGATTTCTAAAGGGCAATAGTGTTATGGACTTGGACTATAGAAAAAGGAAAGATAGCGAGTCTTCCTAAAAGCTGCTGACTTGCTCTATATTTATACACCTAAATCCATCATCCAAATTTCTTGTAAGTGGGTGTCACTGAATGTATATCTTCAGTCTGTACAGTATAAAAATTTATTTTGGTAGTGGAATCATTAGACATAGTATGCAAGTTTGCCCATACATTTAGTATGATGTTCATATTACCCTTACTCTTGGAGCTCGGTTTATTGACATTTATTATTATTATTATTATTTTTATTATCAATTGTTAATTGTTCCGTAACCGAAATACAAACCACGCTATTTACAAAGGGTTATTACTTTTAGTGTAGCTGAAATGGCGAGCCATTAGAATTTAACGAGGGTGTATTACCCCCGCGCTAGTTAGCGGGGGGGGGGGGGGTAGGGGAGTGGTAGCTAGCTACCCCTCCTCCCCCTCACACACACGTGAATACTCACTTTAACTTTTGGCTCGGACTGTGACAGACGTCTCTGTCTTGGTCCTCGCTTGGCAGCCATTGTCTGTTTTGTCTTTACTTAATCGCTTACTTTTCTTTTACTCAATATATATGTAAACATGTTTTCATGTTTGTATATATATTTGAGTATAGAAATAAGTAAGTTTCCTTTTCAGATGTGTGTGTGTAGTGTACGATATCTACGTGGAGGCCTCGGCAGTTAGGCCACCATGGCGTATTTTATGGGTGGCGATCGAGTTTGACTTATGTCTTTCTCTCTCTCTCTCTCTTGAGGTCGTTCACCCTTTTACTACGTGTTACTACGCCCTTGTAGCCTAGCTTCCTTTCCGTGTGGGGGGTTGCTACGTCGTACGTTTGTATCAGTTAGTTATGAATCAAATTGTAGTTGTTTTTTTTTTGTTTTTTCAGCTTGTAGAACGATTCCTTTCGGGGTTTTCGTTCTTTCTTTAGTGTTCATTCATTTTTAAATTACATAATTACATAGTTACATAATTATAATTGTTATAATTCTGTTTTGGTTACAGCTCTCCTTCCGCGAGTGTAAGTGGTTGTGAGGGCACGTGCCTGTTGTGTAATTCTTGTTCCTTTCCCTCGGGATTCCTCTTCGGAGCCTTCCCGTGGGAATGAATGTGTACTAATATTATTTGTTTTATTTTTTTACAGTTACCGATCTAGTTCGTTTCTGTAATATAGCAACGGTGTGAGCTGTCTGGTTGAGTCCTGGGGATTCGGCTGTTGCTGCCTCCCCCCTTGTATTTTCGTCAGGGGCGTGTCTCCTTCTACTGGTAGTACTCCCGTGTCGACGGACAGCTCTCCAGTTCATTTTAGAACAGTCAGGAGGCTTGCCTCCTTGGGCGGATAACTTTCCTTCCGAGGGAAGTTTTTTCCTGTCCAGGCTTGAGTTTTTCCCCTTTTGGGGGGTTCTTCTCTTGCCTTTTTTTTGTACAACTATGCTCTTGGTGCTGAGCGGTCGCACCTGCAGTTTCGCTCAAGGGGCTGGGCAACTGCAGGAGCTCCTCTTCGGAGGATTGCTCCTTTTAGGTCACTAGCTGACCAGTCTCTTCCATGAAGTGTTTCTCTTTCGTTCGCGAGAGAGTACACTCATAGAGACTCCTCTTCGGAGGTTTCTTCTGTTGCTGTTGCTGTTGGCCTCCCTCGCCGTAAGGCCCTCCGTCCGCCTCGTCGTAAGGGCCTCTCATCTCCCTTTAAGGGTGCTTGAGGCGCCCTTTTGGATCTCCGTTTGCAGCCTACAACTCCTTTTTTCTCGATCTTCCACCTTGGTGCAGATGGACAGCAGTCTGATCTCGTCTTCCGACGGGCAACGGTCTTCCCGACGGACAACGGTCTGCCCGACGGACAACGGTCTTCCGACGGACATCAGTCTCCCGGCGGACAACGATCCCTTCGGGGCAAAGGGTTGCCCCCACGGGGGTTCTTCCCTTGCGTGTCAGGGTTTCCCTGCGCGCCCTTCTGCTCATCAGCGCTCTCCTGTTCGTCAGCGCTTTCAAGATGATCTTCCCTGCGGTTCCTGTTACGTGCCCTGTGCGCCCACGTTCGCCCTCGCGATCTAGAACTTCGGTTCAGGTCGGGGTCAAGGACTCTTCTTCTTTGCGCAGGCTTCCACGCGTAGCCTTCTGCTCGTCAGCGATCATCAGCTCGTCAGCGATCATCAGCTCGTCAGCGATCATCAGCTCGTCAGCGATCATCAGCTCGCCAGCGATCATCAGCTCGTCAGCGATCATCAGCTCGCCAGCGATCATCAGCTCGCCAGCGATCATCAGCTCGCCAGCGATCATCAGCTCGCCCACGTGTGTTACAACTAGCAGGCCAACGTTCTCCAACACTTCTGAAGGAACATGGTTCGCCAGCTACTAGCTCACCTGCGCATGCTGATCGCCATCGCGCGACCCTCAACTGCGGATGCTGATCGCCATCGCGCGACCCTCAACTGCGGATGCTGATCGCCATCGCGAGACCCTCAACTGCGGATGCTGATCGCCATCGCGCGACCCTCAACTGCGGATGCTGATCGCCATCGCGCGACCCTCAACTGCGGATGCTGATCGCCATCGCGCGACCCTGCATGATCGCCCGCTTAGGCATGCTGCTCCTCATCGCACAACCCTGCACGATCGCCCGCTTACGCATGCTGCTCCTCATCGCACAACCCTGAACGATCGCCCTCCTGCGGATGCTGATCACCATCGCACCCTTTCACGCGATCATTCACCTGCGCATGCTGCTCGCCATCGCACAACCCTGCACGATCGCCCGCTTAGGCATGCTGCTCCTCATCGCACAACCCTGCACGATCGCCCGCTTACGCATGCTGCTCCTCATCGCACAACCCTGAACGATCGCCCTCCTGCGGATGCTGATCACCATCGCACCCTTTCACGCGATCATTCACCTGCGCATGCTGCTCGCCATCGCACAACCCTGCACGATCGCCCGCTTACGCATGCTGCTCCTCATCGCACAACCCTGCACGATCGCCCGCTTACGCATGCTGCTCCTCATCGCACAACCCTGAACGATCGCCCTCCTGCGGATGCTGCTCCTCATCACACAACCCTGAACGATCGCCCTCCTGCGGATGCTGATCACCATCGCACCCTTTCACGCGATCTTTCACCTGCGCATGCTGCTCGCCATCGCACAACCCTGCACGATCGCCCGCTTACGCATGCTGCTCCTCATCGCACAACCCTGAACGATCGCCCTCCTGTGGATGCTGATCACCATCGCACCCTTTCACGCGATCATTCACCTGCGCATGCTGCTCGCCATCGCACAACCCTGCACGATTGCCCGCTTACGCATGCTGCTCCTCATCGCACAACCCTGAACGCTCGCCCTCTTGCGGATGCTGATCACCATCGCACCCTATCACGCGATCATTCACCTACACATGCTGCTCGCCATCGCTTACCATCACGCGGTCATTATTGCCAGCGATCTTCTTCACCTACGCGGCAGCACGATCCCTCGCCGTCACGCCATCGCTTGCGTTCGTCGCCTCGGACACGTGTTCATTTACCTGCCCACCCTCACGCCCACTCGCCTGCGCGCCCGCGCGACCGCTCGCCTGCGCGCGCGACCGCTCGCCCGCGCGCGACCGTTCGCCCGCGCGCACGACCGCTCGCCCGCGCGACCGCTCGCGCGCGCGCCCGCGCGACCATTCGCCCTCGCGACCATTCGCCCTCGCGCGACCATATTTCGCGGCGAATTCCACAGCCGGTGGTAGCAGCAAGGATGCGTGCTCCTAGACGGCACTCGGGATCACCTCCATCCAAGCACAGGTTGGTAGTGCAGGATGAAGACAGGACAGTACAGCATTCTTCCCCACCTTCTTTTCAGGCAGGTACCGTCGGGTCCACTCCAAAAGGATCGCCCGATCCCTTTCACCTTAGCGAGGATTTCGGACTCCGTGTCCTTGGAGCAGCAGACCTGGTTTGGTCCGCTGGCACGGGCGTTAATGAGGGTTATGAAACCAGCACTCGCCGGCCAGGGTAACAAACCAGCGGCTGTCTCTCCTACGCTGAAGAGAAAGAGAGGAGTGGACTTCGTGGTGACTTCCCCCAGGGCAAAGTTGGTTCCCAGGAGGTCGGTCTCGAGGGTCCCCTCTCCTGCACGAGTACTCTCTCCTTCTCCCGCCCTGGAAGGATTTTTGGCGGGGGGGGGGGGGGGGTGCTTTCCGTTCAAGATTGCTCCATCGGACAAGGGGTGACTGCTTACCTCTTCCTCTGGGAGCTTACCAGGTTCCTTCCCTCTTCGATTACGGCCCGAGGTTTGGTTCAAGGAAGCTACAGGAAGATCAAGGGTACTTTCCTCCTCTCGAGCTCAGACACCTTGGCCTTTCGTCGTTAAGTATCTACTTGCGGACAAGCTCGATGTTGTACCATCTGGACGCGCTGACTGAAGGCTTCCTTCGGGTGTCTCATCTGTGGAGGTCGACGACCTCAGACACCCTTCCATCCTTGAGAAGAGTTTTGTCTGTGCCCAAGGACAGAGACTTAGACAGCTGCTGTGTGGAGTAAATCGACTTCCGGTTTCACTCCTCCAAGGCGCTTTCTTCCAGACTCTGCAGGGCTCCAGTGCCCTTTCTTTCAACCACGTCGGCCTAAGTTATCGGCTACGACAACTGGGACAAGGTGTCCAATTGCAGTTTCCTCCTGTCAGGAACAGATGGCACGGGAGACTCCCCCGGGGGGGCATAGTCCTAAAAGGAGTTCACGAACTCTAGGATTGCAGGTTTTTTCGCTGGGAGGATGCTTAAGGTTACTCATCCGAATGACAGCTTCCCGATGCCCATTCCCGCACAATCTTTGTGAGTAGCCAAGGATATTGCGCCTGCCTTCTCTGTCAGCGAATTCAGTGTCTCTGAACCTCTATGCCATAGCGTCAGCAGAGTTGCCCGGTTGGGCAGAATGATCCATACCTTAGGCGAAGGTCTTCCTTAGGATCATCGACGGCTTCACCACCGGCCCCCTCAGTCGATCCTTTCTTGTAAGGAAGGATCTGAGAGGGGATGTCCATAGTCGACCTCTCAGCCCTGATCAAGTTTGTCGAATAAACTTCGGCCAGCGTAGACCAGCAGAATCGATCAGACTGGTAACGAGGCGACAGGACTCCTTTAACCCTGGATCGGAAGGACGGGTACTTTCAGTTTCCATTCCATCCATCTTCCAGGGTGCTCGTCGAATTCAGCCTAGACTGCAAGTATTCCTGCTTATGATGCAGTGTGGCTATCCTGCCGTGGCATAGCAGGTTTGTTTCCCCAGAGAACTCTCCCTGCCTTCCTCTTGGCCGCTCAGGTGCAGGCTTCCGCCTCCTCTGCTGTTTGGAGGGCTGGTCAACTCCGGTAGGCTCGGGTTTCGACCTTCTTCAGCGCCGGGACAAGCTTCCGGATGCTGACCATGAGTGTGGGCTCATGGTATTTTGCTTGGAGCCTTCTCTTCCTCTGCCTCAACATCTGGAGTATCTGGCCATGATATTGAGTCAACCGCCTTACCACATTGGAAACCCCGCTTCTCGTCCGTCCAGCGAGGTTAAGCAACGTCGGTACTTGGATGGGTGACCACCTGGGGACGCCAGATTCTGTTACCGCATCCTCCGAGCCTTCCTTTCAGTTGACTGTGGCAAGACTGAGGAGAGTCGCAGTACCTGTTCTCAGTCAAGCAGAGCTTTCAGCCCTACCTTGGAACGTTTCCTAGTTCTTCTTTCCTCATTGACCCGTCTATAGTACGAACGGTCGCCTCAGGATAAGTTCCATGTGGGGCGATCCAAGTTCCGGTGGCTTCAGGCAATGTTTAACCGGACTCCCTGGCCCTATGGGACCAGCGGAACTATTAAACCTGCAATGGGTGTTGACCTATGGAGCCTCTTGATGGTAGTGGATATTCTTGTCTTTTCCCTACATTCTTGATGCGGTTCTCGGACTCGTCAAAGGAAAGGGGGGGGGGGCATGTTCCGGTCCAGGCCTATGGTCAAGACCTGAAGGATACCTCTCCATCATTCAGGCAGGCTTAAGGGCCTTAGTCTGGCCCCTCTTCAGATCCTACAGCTCCTGCCAAGTCGCCCCGTTGCGCGTCAACTTCATTCTAACCAGCAGGGGACGCATTTTCACACCTTCACATCTTGCAGTAGAGATACCGGGATGATTGAGATTCTCTCAATTCCACCATCGGCTCTCTCATTCCAGGCAGGGGAATGTTTCTCTCAGACTATCCGAGCAGAGCCTCATAGAGAGAGTGTACCTAGGGGTCTTTGACCTTGGGTAACCAGCAAGTGCTGGTCTGGGGGACCTGATCGCGACACCTTGGAACCTCAAGCTTCCACTAGTCTTCCCCCCAGTCTCAGACCCCGAGACTCTGGCAAGATGCATTCCGGTGATGGTGGGACAACTTCGACGCCTGCGTCTTCCCTCCTTTTTGTCTGCGGACAATGGGTCTCAACAAAACCAGGTTGTCTGTCAACCTTTCAATGGGAGAGCTCCACTGGGACTATGCGCAGAACGGTTTCTGGACCCTCTGCTTCCCCTGACGGAACTCCCGGGAGAGCTTCTCCCACGGCGCAGACTACTCAAGCAACCACACTGCGACATCTCTCCCGAACCGGGGCGTCGCTTCGGCTTCATGCCTGGAGACACTACGCTTCCTCCTCTAGAAGAGACAACCCGCTACAGTCGCGGTATGGAGGTCGCGTCATCTGCGATAGTCATCCACAGGGGTCTCCCAGGCAAAGTGAAGAGTCTAAGGTGGTGGGTGCCGTGGGAGATATACCTCTTCCCGTGAGGCCTCTTCTCCAGCAATAACGGTCTTATTGCCTTTCGGCGGGAGGAAACTCCTTTCCGCTCTCGGCAATGAAGCCTGTCGCTCAGCCTTTCCCTGACCTTCAGGCTTAAAGGAATAACTTTTTCCTACCCGCTGGATCTATCCTCGCTCATGCGAAGCTACGATCGTCCCTGCCCTAGTCGGAGGAAGACCTCCAACTTGGAGCATGGCTCGGACTTTTTAGTCCCTTAAGAGATCTTCTCAAGACCCTTTTACGACAGGCCTCGGATTGTATTCCGCCTTGGGTCTTCTGCTCACTCTGGCCACGGCCAGTGTGTAAGCAATCTTCTTGGTCTCTTACTACTCCCCCCTTTTTAAGGAAGAGGGGAAGGCAACATTCAGGCTCGCTCCTGAGTTGTTGGCTAGACTCAGAATCTGAGGGTCCCGACCCTTCGGTCCGATTCATTCAAGATTTCGAGTCTCCATTCTGTGTGTGATGTCCCAAGACCTTCTCTTTCTTGCCAGTAAGGAATCGAGAGGTTAGCGCTGGGAACAGCTGCAGTTTGGCCTCAGTTGCAGCCGATTTGGGAACACAAGGAGGACTTGGGGGGAGAGTCACCAGTATACCTCTTCAGCTCGGACTCGAGGACATTCATCTCGACCTGTCTTCAGACCCTCCCCCGTCACGTCGCCCTACAGCACGATGTTGGATACATCGCAACGTCCCTCGCCTTCGAGTAATACTACTCTGTGACGCAGGTGCTACAAGCTGGAGTCTGGAAGCGTCTGATGACCTTCGCAGCCCGCTTCCTGCAGGGCGTGACCCACAGGAGTCTCGATACGTTTTCTATCGCTCTGTGGTGGCTACACAACAGCTGGTCTAACCTCAGGCTCCTTTTTGGACAGGTAGCAGAAGGTTGAGGGCATTGTTATCAGGTTTTAGTCTGCATGAACGAAAGAAGTATGTCTGGCCCTCACTTCTTTCTTCATCATCCCCTCCTCGGGGAAGCAGCATCCTGGTCTCTGCATAGCTGACCTCGAACCTCTGCAGGTAAACCATGCTTCCTTGTGTTCCGAGTATTGAGTCAATACTGTCGCGTCCCCCATACCCTGACGAGGTGGTATTGGGAACGTCCTAACCCAGAGTTCCTTCTGGAACTCCAGGTCAACTGCCTAAGACGGGTCACACTTCTTCCTTCACACACAAGCTTACGTAGGCCACATGGTTCCTTGCGGAGCAAGGAACTTGTGAGGTGCAGGGACTCCTTTTCTCGAGTGCGACTCACTCGGATTCTGAGTCCCCGGGTAAAGCCAAAGCCAGTATGGCTGGGGACTTTCCACCCTTCCTAAGGGATAAGTCACCCTTTGTAAATAGCGTGGTTTGTATTTCGGTTACGGAACAAATGACAAATTCGAAGATAATTTGTATTTTTCCTAACCATACAAACCTTAGCTATTTACACATATTTGCCCGCCAGCCCTGTCCCCCAAGACAAGTCCTACCTCTAAGTGAAAGTGAGTATTCACGTGTGTGTGAGGGGGAGGAGGGGTAGCTAGCTACCACTCCCCTACCCCCCCGCTAACTAGCGCGGGGGTAATACACCCTCGTTAAATTCTACCCTCTTAATGAGAGAATGCCTTGATGAAGTCATTGAGCTTCAGCACGGCATTTCATTCCCGTGCTGAATCTTGGTGACGGGCTAGAGGGCTCTCGAACTTCGGGAAATTGCTCCCCCAGTTCGAATCTAAATTTCTCTCTTTCATCTTTTTCTTCTGCTTAATATTACTTCGACCTTCTCCTAATTTTATCAAATTTCCTTTCTTTCATCTTGCTGTCCTATCTCTATGATTATTATTTTTCTTAGTTATATATATATGTAGGTGTATGCGTGTATTTGTATGTGTATATATGTATATATATATATGTATGTGTATGTATATATATATATATATATGTATATGTATGTGTGTGTATGTATATATATATATATTTATTTATTTATTTTATTTGTTCATTTATTTATTTATTTATTTTTTTCTATTTTATTTAAATGGCGTGGATATTTCCACATTCGTTATTACTGCCTGCTTAGATGAATGGGAGAAGGGATCACGGTTGGGAGGTATTCGCATTCAAAGCTATATATGAGAGTATTGGATGATCTCAGCCATCCCAAAGATGGTTTGGACCTTTTTGGCGGAACTACTCTCAAGGGTTGGGTCATCGGAATCCAGGGGGATCCAATCCTTGAGGTGGGACTCTTGGCTTTTGGCCGGAAGCCCATCATTACAGATATGGGGAGGATGATTCCATATTACTTTGGTCTCAGTCCTAACAGGCGGGTTTAGCTTACACCTGTGCCTCTATATCTGTTTTGATGCTATCCTTCGGGTAGGGTATGGAGTGGACCATCGGGGAAATATACTCTCATTGTGCCGATAGTGGAGAATGCAAATTTCCTTCCCAACGTATGATACTTTCTTATAATTCTCAAGCAGGTACCCCAACAAAACAACAAAAAACCTGAAAATCCCACCCTTAAATATGGACCCTTCAAATACTGACTCCCCATCCCCTGGATTTGCTGACTCCCCCCCGGCACTGTTGACGACTTCTGCTACTGTAATTAAGGAAAACTCTGTTGACGACCTTCGAACTAAAAAGGACCACTCTACTGATGTTAAAAAATCTAGCAATTTGGGTAACACAGGGAAACTACGATTCCTTCATGTTTCCCAAATCCCATTAGAGACAAATTATGATGATATATATAAAGCATTTGAGTGCTATGGATTGATAAAGGAAATAAGGATGCGACTTGGAGATGAAAAATGGGACTCTTGGATATCTTTTGAAAGTCATGATGAAGCGTTTAATGCCATAAGTAATATTAGTAGTATCAAAATTAACGAATTGAACATCATGGGAGCTCTTTGTGATAAGGTCCCAAAGGAATTGGATGTGTACAAACCTGCTGATTGGTTTGAAAAAGATAGAAATGTACCCATGCCTTCACAGAGAAAACCCAAACCACCAATGTGGCTCTTAGCTGAACCTAAAGGGATAATAGGGAATTATTTTAAAATATGTAAGTTTATCCAAAAAAAAGTAGGAACCATAGCACCTGGAGATATATCTCGTTTTGGGAAGAACAGTTATCTCATCCATGCCAAATCTTCGACTCAGTCTGCAATACTGTCCAACTTACAGACAGGCAGTGATGAAATTACATTGGAAATGAAACCTCATCTAAATTTTAGTTATGGAAGGGGAGTGGTCTTTAATAAGGACCTATACGAATTTACAGAGGAGGAGATACTTTCTATGTGTCCATTAAATGTATGGAAAGTGCATAAGGTTCCTGGAACTTCAATGATTATACTTACTTTCCAGGATGCTGATGTACCTTTCCATATTTTTATTGAAAATGAAAGGATTAAAGTTCGGCCTTTCAAACAAAAGCCCCTGCAATGTTTTAATTGTTTTAAATTTGGACACCCATCCAAAGTTTGCAAAAATGGAAAAATGTGTGGTATTTGCTCCAAAACTTATCATGGAGAATGTACACTTGAGGCCAGGTGTTCAAATTGCAATTTGAATCATAAATCAATTGATAGGAGATGCGAACTGTATAAGTTGGAGGAAGCTGCCCTAAACAAATCAAGTTTAGAACACATAAGTGTGGGACATGCAAAAAGAATGTTGAATAAATCAACCAGCTATGCAAAGGCCTTAAAATCAAAGGTAAATTTACCACAGGAGACAGCAACCCCACCTAGCACTGCCAGTAATTCTAAGAAAAGAAATACAACCTCTGATGATAAAGTACTGCATGACAAAGTAATCGTATTGCCTTCTGAGGCTTTGCCACAGCGTATTAAAAATGGGTCATTGCCCATTTCTGTACAGCCTTCGTCCCCCATTACCAACAATAGTACTAACCTCTCCCAGGCCATGTCCTTGCCTGATTTGATGGAGATGCCACCTGACACCAAGTTACCAGGTGCACCTGTATTGGGGAAGGTGCAAAAACCTGGTAGCTCAAAACCTACTAATCGGAAAAGAGAGAGACCTCCATCTCTCTCGCCCCCTTCCATAAGAAATATCAAAATTACGACGTCAAATAAATATGAGGATTTGTCTGTTGATATTTCTGATCTGGAAGTCAATTTAAATAAATCGGAAATTCAAGTGGAGGTCCACCAACCTCCTCAACAATCAGATCAAAAAGACAAAAAGAAAATCATAAATTCTAAACCCAATCTATCAAGACCTTCTTTAATAAAACCACCTAAAAATAGTGTTAGATCAAAAACTGCTAATGGGAAGACTCCATCCAAGGGGTCTACCAAATTATAAACCATAGTTTTTTCCTCCATTTTGCAATGGAATTGTCAGGGTTTAAGGGCCAAATATGAAGAACTTAAGCTCCTTATTCATGAGCATTCCCCCATAATTATTTGTCTACAGGAGAGCAAACTTGATCATAATACCCCTTGTCCTCGCGAATACATTAGTTATAGGACACTATATGATCACCAAGTGGGGAGCCATGGCGGAAGTCTCATATACGTTCGTCGAGATGTTCCCCAAGTTTCTCTGTCTATTCGTACACCTCTGCAGGCAGTGGTTGTACAGATCGATATAGGGCGAAAATATACAATTTGTTCTCTGTACTTGCCTCCAAATGATAACATTTTGTATGACAACTTAGTGGAGGTGATTCAACAACTCCCTCAACCTTTTCTTTTACTTGGAGATTTGAATGGTAGACATCCTTTGTGGGGTGATGTTTTAGCAAACACGAGGGGAAATATCATATCATCAATTGTGGAAAATGAAGATGTGGGACTCCTTAATACAGGAGAGCCCACACACTTTCATGTCCAGACAGGTACCTTGTCATGTATTGACCTAGCAATCGTAAGCTCTGATTGCCTAATCGACTTCGATTGGAGAACATTAGATGATTGGCATACTAGTGATCACGCACCAATCATTATAAACACCAACAATGGTCCACCTTTACAGGGATCGCCACGATGGAATCTTGACAAGGCGGACTGGGATAAATTTCGTGAGCTAAGCGAAATTGAGGGGGATGCAGGACAAGTTGAAAATATCGATGATGCCATAGACTTACTGAATGGAACTCTCCATACAGCAGGAGTCAATTCAATTCCCAAAACAACAGGGTTATTCAAACGACGACCAGTCCCGTGGTGGTCTTCAGAACTAACTGCCCTGCACAGAGCCACAAGAAGATCTTTAACACGATTGCGTAGACGCAGAACTGATGAGAATTTAATTATGTACAAGAAATGTAGAGCACAGTTCCGTCGTGCCATGAAAGAAGCAAGGCGCCAGTCATGGATGTCTTTTGTTTCCTCCATTAACAGTAGAACACCACCATCTTCTGTGTGGAGGAAAGTAAAAAAGATAGCTGGCAAATTCACCCCCAACCCACCACCAGTGTTGAAGGTGAATGGCCAGTATGTAACTGAAGCAAAGGAAGTTAGCAATGCCCTGGCTAATCATTTTTCAAATGTATCCAGCAAGTGTGAAGGAGCCCCTGGTCACCAGTATAGGAGCGTTGAAGAAAAGAAAATTTTAAATTTTGCAACAAGAAGGGAAGAGTCGTATAATTCTCCTTTCACTGAAAGAGAATTTGATTCCGCACTTGCTCATTGCAATGATACAGCCCCTGGACCCGATGGAATTCCATATGCAATGATTAAACATGTACATTTTAATACAAAGCTATTTATTTTAAGTATTATTAATAGAATATGGCATGATCATAGTTACCCAAGTGTTTGGGAACTAGCCATTATTTTAGCGTTTTTAAAACCCGGTAAAGACAAGTTTTTAGCAGCAAACTATCGTCCTATTGCATTGACATCTTGTTTATGTAAAATCATGGAGAAGATGGTCAATGCAAGGCTGATGTGGTACCTTGAAAAGAAAGGTATTTTATCACCGATTCAATGTGGATTCCGAAAAATGCACTCAACGACTGATGTGTTGATACGACTAGAGTCTTCTATTTGTGAAGCCTTTGCTTCCAAACAGCACCATGTTACAGTATTTTTTGACCTTGAAAAGGCATATGATACCACATGGAGATATGGTATACTGAAAACCATTCATGAATTGGGATTGAGAGGAGAGCTGCCACTATTTATTCAGGCATTTCTTTCATGTAGAGTTTTTCAAGTGAGAGTTGGGGAAACACTATCTGAAAGTAAGTGCCAGGAAGAAGGAGTTCCTCAGGGTAGTGTGCTGAGTGTAACCCTTTTTGCACTAGCAATTAATGGGATATCCTCAGCCATTCCCCAGGATGTTCTCTCAACATTGTTTGTGGATGATCTCTCAATATCATTTGCTGGCACCAGAATGGCAATGGTTGAGAGAAAAATCCAACTCTCTATTGACAAAATTATCCAGTGGGCTGACATGAATGGATTTAAGTTCTCGACAAGTAAAACTACCGTTGTCCATTTTTGTCGTATCCGGGGAGTACATCCAGACCCGGATATATACATTAAAGGTCAACGGATACCATGTGCAAGAGAAGCTAAATTTTTAGGTTTGATATTTGATTGTAGGCTGACATGGGTTTCTCACTTAAAAGCATTAAAAGCTAAATGTGTTGAAGCTCTGAATATCTTAAAAGTATTGTCCCATACATCGTGGGGGGCAGACCGCAATACTATTTTAAAATTATACAAGGCCTTGATTTTTTCCAAAATTAGTTATGGTTGTGAGGTATATTCTTCAGCAACCCCAAGCCGGTTAAAAATATTAGACTCGATACATCATGCAGGTATTAGATTGTCTACGGGAGCTTTTAAAACCTCGCCTATCCCAAGTCTCCTTGTTGATGCTGGAGAGTTACCTCTAGACCTTTACCGAATGTCTTCCATTCTTCGGTATTGGTTTAGATTGCAAAGACTCCCTAACTCTCTCGCCTTTCAGACTGCAAGCCTTGTAAGACACGCATCATACTTTGAGTTCCACCCAAAATCTCCTCAACCTTATGGCTTTCGGGTGAAACGATTATTAAATAGTCTGGATATAATTAGAAATAAGGTACTTCCATTCAAGGTATCACCAACGCCTCCATGGAAGTTACCAGAGATATCTTTTTGTAAATATTTTATTGGAGGTAAGAATAATATGTCAGACCTAGAAGCCAGGTCTCTTTTTAATGAACATGTTAGAGAACATAGAGGATCAACTTTTATCTATACTGATGGCTCCAAATCTGATGCTGGCGTTGGATTTGGAGTACATAGTAATGGTTTTAATTGTAGAGGTGCACTTCCTCTGACCGCTTCTATATTTACTGCCGAACTGTATGGCATATTAACCGCTATTGAGAAAATAGCGTTGGAGAAGGAGGGTAATTTTACAATTTTTAGTGATGCAAGGAGTGTCCTTCAAGCTATGGAAGTTTTTAATTCTAATAACCCTCTAGTTTTAAAGATTTTAGAATGGCTTTTCATTATTGGACGGAGAGGTATAACAGTTCAATTTTGTTGGGTTCCAGCACATGTAGGTGTGTCCGGGAATGAGAAGGCAGATTCACTGGCTAAGGAGGCTGCATCAGAGTTGCTGCCAAGAGGGTATCCTATTCCCTGTGATGATTTCTTACCTGACATCAAGAAATTGGTTTGCAATAAATGGCAACAGCAATGGGATAGTCAAGATGGCAATAAAATGCGAGAGATAACAAATGACATATCTCCTTGGAGGTATAATATGATGCCCCGAAAATGGGAGACGTCTCTTTGTCGTCTCCGTATTGGTCACACTCGGTTGACACACGAGTTTCTGCTGAAGGGCCAACATCAACCGTATTGTGACGACTGTGTAGTACCTCTAACCGTAAGGCATTTGTTGACCGAATGCCCCAATTATAACAACTTGCGGAATAGATATTTGTTTGAGGCTCGAGGTGAGGGTGGCTGGTTCATCCTTGCCAAGATTCTTGGAAATGATGTGTCCTACCATGCAAGTGGCATTTTTAGATTTATTTCAGAAGCAGGTCTTCTGAAAAATATTTAACTTTTATGACATTCAACTTTTATGATTTTAATTGAATAGTCTTTTATTTTTTATTTTATTTTATCTTTTATTTTTGTATACATAAATTAAATGTTACCGGCGTCAATGACCTTAGATGTCAGGATGCCTGAAAACTTTAAATCATTCATTCATTCATTCATTCGTTAAATTCTAATGGCTCGCCATTTCAGCTACGCTAAAAGTAATAACCCTTTGTAAATAGCTAAGGTTTGTATGGTTAGGAAAAATACAAATTATCTTCGAATTTGCCATGCTACAGCCCTAGTTGGAAAAGCAGAATGCTATAAGCCCAGGGGCCCCAACAGGGAAAATAGCCCAGTGAGGAAAGGAAACAAAGTAAAATAAAATATTCTAAGGACAGTAACAACATTAAGATAAGTAATTCCTATATAAACTATAAATACTTTAACAAAACAAGAGAAAGAGAAATTAGATCGAATACCGTGCCCGAGTGTACCCTCAAGCAAGAGAACTCTAACCCAAGGCAGTGGAAGACCATGATATAGAGGCTATGGCAGTACCCAAGACTAGAGAACAGTGGTTTGATTTTGGAGTAACCTTCTCCTAGAAGAGTTGCTTACCATAGCTAAAGAGTCTCTTCTACCCTAACCAAGAGGAAAGTAGCTACTGAGCAATTGCAGTGCAGTAGTTAACCCCTTGGGTGAAGAAGAATTGTTTGATAATCTCAGTGTTGTCAGGTGTATGAGGACAGAGGAGAATCTGTTAAGATTAGGCCAGACTATTCGGTGTATGTGTAGGCAAAGAGAAAGAACCGTAACCATAGAGAAGGACCCAATGTAATACTGTCTGGCCAGTCAAAGGCCCCCATAACTCTCTAGCGGTAGTATCTTTACTTTAAAAAGATACATGTCCCTAGTCAAGTAATGAAACACTAGCTGTTAATGGCAAGAAGTTACTGGATTTTTTTTTGTTATTCAGTACTGAAGTAAAATTTATTCCCTATTCCGTGACGTTACAAGTGAGGAAGGAGGAGGGTGGGCATGTAAATGAACATCAGGTAAGTATAGAATAGAAATAAAAAAGGATGATTATTTAAATTTTGTTCATTCCTCTGAACCTCCCCTGATGGTTGACGTCCACAAGGATGTAGGTGGGATGCCAGCGAAGTACTAAAGAGATAAGCAATAGTGTATAAAGATGAAATTCTAGACTCGAGTAGTCTAGATTAATTGAAATTATCTCAACATACTGCTTGAAAAATGGGACTACAGTTGTTTTTTAATGATTCTGTTTGAAATATTAAAAAAAAAAAAAAAAACTATAAAGTAATTGAACTCTCAAACTTTTAAAGACCACATTGCCAGCACCTACTGTAGGACCTAGAGACCAGCAATCTCAATAAGAAGGACAGGATTCTTGAAGATCCACCTCACTGAACATCAACATGTATGCTATTGAACTGCTGCTAAAATTCTTTCCAAAGAAAGGTCTCTTATAAAATAAAATAAAGAGATGTAGGTTCACTCCTAATATCTAGAACCTCAATCTTCAAGGCTTTTATAAGATTATGGATCCAATTCTTGGAGATTTCACGACCAAACTTTTAATTGGAAATAAAATTGCATTGTTTGGACCAAGGTCCATTGATTAGGAGGTCAACCCACGCGCAGGTAAACTGGGGGTGAGCGGGGATGAGAGGGGTGGGGAGTAAGTTGTGTAACATCACTGAGAACCATTGGCTGGCGAAAGAGCACCATTTAGCATCAGCTTGGTTTGCAAAAGTTTAGTATTCGTCATTATCCGGTTAAGAATTACATTACTATTTCAAAAAAGTTAATATTGCAAGATATTTTGATGACTAGATTTTGTGATAAAATATTTCTTGTGAGAAGTTTTTTAAGGAAAATGGTTTAAAAAGTCATATATCAGGAAAGAACAAAAAAGCCTATTATTCAAATTCTTTATGGAAATATTGTTTTACCAAATGTACAAATGAGGAACGTGCATGCATATTTAGATATATTTTTACACTAATCATTTACTAATGACTCAAAACTAAATTGAAAAAAAATATCTTCAAATATGGTTGTGCAAATACACAAAAAATTAATCATGATTATTACATTTTACAACCTTTGAACTTTAATAATTATTTTCTTTGCAGAAGTTTTTTCTTTAATTAATATTCTTATTTTTTAACAAAATCAACAACGAACAAAATAAAGGACTAAACAAAGGGGGTAATCTCATTACATTTGGAATATCTAATGATAATTTTTTGCTACTCTATACCCATGATTGTCCATCTTCCCCATGATGACATTTAAAATTGTTTCCATATTCTTTTGTCAGATCAGTAATTTCTTTCGATGGCTTCACTAATTCATTATTTGCTCTTCTAATCATACCTGTCCGCTAATTGTCCCCCTTTAATACAGAAGACCAAGATTTGTGTATTAGGGAAACTTAAGGGCAATGAAACCAGTGAAATAGTCTAGACCTCCTTTCTATATTGCATCATCCAGATGTTCATTAGCAACTTCCCCTATATTTTGCTCTAACATCATTTCCTTCACTGTCGCATTCATCAGGCAAACAATATATCATTGCAGATAGCCTTAGCTCACGTTGTAGCGATTAGTCATTTTTTGATTGATTGATTGATTTGAGGTTTTGTGGCATCCTGACATTGATGGTAATTACACCGATTATCTTGAGAGTTTCATCATCAAGAAAAGAAAAGGTTCCATCTGTAACGTTATCTATTTTGCAATTGGAATCTCTATTATATTTTGATCCCATAAGGTAACTGTCCTTCTCTAATAGATGATATTTAATACTAAGTTAACTGTAACTGATGTGGGGTGCTGATAGCATACTTACATTTGTCACAAAAAGGTAAGGAAATGTTCAATTCTATCTTGATTCATTCTTTAAGTATATAAAAGATTATATATTAGATAACATTTTTACTGTTTCTAACAATTTGGCCAAGATTCGCAAGAAACTGTCACTTCTATTTGGAATGGATAAAGACAATTATTTTCAATTACCTTCCTTAATTTTACTGGGTGTCACGCATTTGATAATTTCATCCTGATTATGTAAGTTCAACCCATATTGATTTCTGGACGTCTTTGTATCATGCGGAACTCGAGAAATAAATTGACTAATTTCTTCCCAATGTTTATATATAAATAATCCTTTGCTAAAAACACATTTAAGCTATTTCGTAATTGTTTTTAATATCAATTGCATGGCTAATTTTACATTCATCCGCTGAAAGCCAGTGACATTTGTATGTTTCTCCAAGTTATATGGTGTTTTCAGATCGCTTTTACTTCTCTTTATAAGGTCTCATATCGAATATCAGTGGATAAAATCACCGTCATTTTGCTGAAAGCCATTATCAAAAATTGTTTCTTATTAATTTCATGAGATGCTGAGCATCAGCAAAGTCGCCAATACAGCGATCGGTGGTGCTGGATTTCCAATCATCAAATTATACACTCTTATGCCTAAAGATTTCCATAACCTAATGTTTGTAGAACCCAGGTCTTTTAATATAAACGCTACAGGAAAACTCGCTAATTTTATCTCAATGATAATGTAATTTTTGGAGCTTAAAGAGTATCTGAATCTTTGTCATAACTACCTTCTTAGTCAGTGCTGCAATCGTCAAATGATCAGATAGAAACCCGCTCAAAATTATTTCTGATTTGTGCTGAAATAATTTGGTAACGGGCTTTAAAATTTATGGTTCGATACCAACATACTAACCCAACTTTGTTCCGTAACCGAAATACAAACCACGCTATTTACATTGGGTTTACCTTTTAGCGTAGCTGAAATGGCGAGCCATTAGAATTTAACGAGGGTGTATTACCCCCGCGCTAGTTAGCGGGGGGGTAGGGGAGTGGTAGCTAGCTACCACTCCCCCCCCCCCCCCCCACACACCGGTGAAGCTCACTTTCACTTTTGGCTCGGACTGAGACAGACGTCTCTGTCTTTGTCCTCGCTTGGCAGCCATTGTTTGTTTTGTCTTTACTTAATCACTTACTTTTCTTTTACTCAATATATATGTAAACATTTTTTCATGTTTGTATATATATTTGAGTATAGAAATCAGTAAGTTTCCTTTTCAGAGTTGTGTGTGCAGTGTACGATATCTACGTGGAGCCCTCGGCAGTTAGGCCACCACTGCGTAATTTTATGGGTTGCGATCGAGTTTGACTTTGGTCTTTCTCTCTCTCTCTCTCTCTCTCTTGAGGTCGTTCACCCTTTTACTACGTTTACTACGCCCCTTGTAGCTTCCTTCCCGTGTGGGGGCGTTGCTACGCCGTACGTTTTGTCTCAATTAGTTTATGAATCTAATTGTATTTGTTAATTTTTCAGCTTAGAACGATTCCTTTCGGGGTTTTCGTTCTTTCTTTAGTGTTCATTCATTTTTAAATTACATAATTACATAGTTTCATAATTATAATTGTTATAATTCTGTTTTGGTTACAGCTCTCCTTCCGTGAGTGTAAGTGGTTGTGAGGGCACGTGCCTGTTGTGTAATTCTTGTTTCCCTTCCCTCGGGATTCCTCTTCGGAGCCTTCCCGTGGGAATGAATGTGTACTAATGATTTTTTTTTTTTTTTTTTTTTTACAGTTACCGATCTAGTTCGTTTCTGTAATATGGCAACGGTGTGACCTGTCTTGTTGAGGCCTGGGGATTCGGCTGTTGCTGCCTCCCCTTTGGATTTTCGTCAGGGGCGTGTCTCCTTCTACTGGAAGTACTCCCGTGACGATTGACAACTCTCCAGTTCATTTTAGAACTCTCAGGAGGCTTGCCTCCTTGGGTGGGTAACTTTCCTTCCGAGGGAAGTTTTTCCTGTCCAGGATAGAGTTTTTCTCCTTTTGGGGGGATCTTCTCTTGCCTTTTTTTCGTGCGACTATGCTCTTGGTGCTGAGCGGTCGCACCTGCAGTTTCGCTCAAGGGGCTGGGCAACTGCAGGAGCCCCTCTTCGGAGGATTGCTCCTTTTAGGTCACTGGCTGACCAGTCTCTTCTACGAAGTGTTTCTCTTTCGTTTTTGAGAGATTACACTCATAGAGACTCCTCTTCGGAGGATTCTTCTGCTGCTGTTGCTGTTGGCCTTCTTCGCCGTAAGGCTCACCGTCCGCCTCGTCGTAAGGGCCTCTCATCTCCCTATAAGGGTGCTAAGAGGCGCCTTTTTGAATCTCCGTTTGCAGCCTACAACTCCTTCATCTTGATCTTCCGCCCCTGGTGCAGATGGACAGCAGTCTGACCTTGTCTTCCGACGGGCAACGGTCTTCCCGACGGACAACGGTCTTCCCGACGGACAACGGTCTTCCGACGGACATCAGTCTCCCGGCGGACAGACAACGGTCTTCCGACGGACATCAGTCTCCCGACGGACAACGATCCCTTCGTGGCAAAGGGTTGCCTCCCACGGGGGTTCTTCCCTTGCGTGTCAGGGTTCCCCTGCGCGCCCTTCTGCTGTGTTCTCTCCTGCTCCTGCTCAGTGTTAGCGCACAGGCGCTCTCCTGCTCATCAGCGCTTTCCTGATCGCCAGCGCTCTCCTGTTTGCCAGCGCTCTCCTGTTCATCAGCGCTCTCCTGTTTGTCAGCGCTCTCATGGTGATCATCTCTGCTGTTCCTGTTGGTTCCTGTTACGCGCCCACGTTCGCCCTCGCGATCTAGAACTTCGGTTCAGGTCTGGGTCAAGGACTCTTCTTCTACGCGCAGGCTTCCACGCGTTGCCTTCTGCTCGTCAGCGATCACCAGTTCGCCAGCGACCTTAGACGCGTCAACGTTCACCTGCTCGTCAGCGATCTCCTACGCGTCAACGATCGCCATCGATCTGCCACGCGTGTCAGTTCCCCTGACCACCATCAGTAGCAATCTAGTGCTCGCCTGCTGTGGACCACGATCTCCGGTAGCTGAGTCTTGCCGTAGATCTTCCTCCTGCTCGCCAGCGCTCACCTTTACTTCTGTCCTTCTGTGCACCAGCTTTCTTCATTTGCCAGCGCACATCTGCGCGCCCTTCTTTGCCACGCACCAATGGGCGCCAACGGTTTTCTGACCGTCTAAAACGGTTTTCTGACCGTCTAAGATCGCCTGATTAACAGCTTCCTTCAGCGCTCACCTTCCTGTTGCACCTGCGCTCCTTCTGGTAGCGCGATGGGCGCTAACCATCACTAGTCTCTCTCGCGTTGGCAATCGCCTACGCGCCCGCGCGATTCTTCATTTGCTCGCTAGCGTTTTGTTAACGCACCACCGTTCGCCAAGGCACCGTCGCTTGCCGACGCGCCTTCTCTCTCCTAAGGGCTATCGCCTCGCCGGAACTCGCCATCGCTCGTCAACGCGCCATCGCTTGCCGACGCGCCATCGGTCTCCCGACCGCCTGTGCTCTCCTGCGTGCCCACGTGCCTGCGCGGCCACACGCCCACGTTCCCGCGCGACCGCACGCCCACGTTTCCACGCGACCACACGCCCACGTTCCCGCGCGACCGCACGACCACGTTCCCGCGCGACCGCACGCCCACGTTCCCGCGCGACCGCACGCCCACGTTCCCGCGCGACCACACGCCCACGTTCCCGCGCGACCGCACTCCCACGTTCCCGCGCGACCGCACGCCCACGTTCCCGCGCGACCGCACGCCCACGTTCCCGCGCGACCGCACGCCCACGTTCCCGCGCGACCGCACGCCCACGTTCCCGCGCGACCGCACGCCCACGTTCCCGCGCGACCGCACGCCCACGTTCCCGCGCGACCGCACGCCCACGTTCCCGCGCGACCGCACGCCCACGTTCCCGCGCGACCGCACGCCCACGTTCCCGCGCGACCGCACGCCCACGTTCCCGCGCGACCGCACGCCCACGTGCCTGCACGCCTACGCTCATGCGCGACCGCGCACATGCTCTCCAATGTTTGCCCCCGCGTGAACCGATGGTGTTCCGTCGCGCGAGCCGACGGCTTAATTCTTGCAGTATCCATTGCTCGCCTATGAGTTATCGCTCGCCGACCACCAGCTCTCGCCCTTCCTACCACGCTCGCCCTCCTTCTGCTCTCCTTCGCTCACCTTCGTTTGCGTTCCTGCGTGCCCGTGCATGGGCGCTTCCATGTTCGCCCACGCGCAAATCATTGATTTACCATCGCGCGAGCTCCAGGGCGATTGCGACCGCAATTCCCATTGGGGTTTTCGCAGCATGGCCAGCCTGGCGAGTCTTCTGGAGCGTATTTCCAGAACACAGCCTCACCCCGTAAACGCAGAGCATGGCACATGCAACAATAAGAAGAATCTTCAGGGAGGTCTGAGCAACATTCTTCTTTCCAGAACCTGGGTTAGCCCTTCCCCATCATTCCCTGGAAGGTTTTTTGGCGGGGGGCTTTCCGTTCGAGATTTCTCCATCGGCCAATGGGTGACTGTTTACCCCTTCCTATTCTCCATCTCGTGAAAGGGGCTGACCAGGTCCTTCCCCTCCTCGGTTACGACCCGAGGTTTGGTTCAAGGAAGCTACAGGAAGGTCATGGGTACTTTCCTCCTCTCGGGCTCAAGCACCTTGGCATTTCATCGTCAAATATCGAGCTTGCGGGCAAACTCGATGTTAGACCATCTGGACGCAATGACCGAGGGCTTCCTTTCGGGTGTCTCATCTGTGGATGTCGACAACCTCAGACACCCTTCCATCCTTGAGAAGAGTTTGTTAGTGCCCAAAGACAGAGACATAGACAGCGGCTGTGCGGAGGAAGTCGACTTCTGTTTTCACTCCTCCAAGGCGCTTTCTTCCAGACTCTGCAGGGCTCCAGCGCCTCTTTCTTTCAGCCACATCGGCCTAAGTTATCGGACCGGCTACGACAACTGAGACAAGGTGTTCAATTTCAGTTTCCTCCTGTCAGGAACAGATGGCACTGGAGGCTCCTGGGGGGGGGGGGGGGCATAGTCCTAGAGGGAGTGGCAGAGTTCACGAACTCTAGGATTGGCACCCACCCCCTGCAGGTTTCACGCTGGAAGGATGCCTAAGGTTACTCATCCGGATGACAGCTTCCCGATGCCCATTCCTGCACGATCTCTGCGATCAGCCAAGGATATCGTGCCTGCCGTCTCTGTCAGCGAATTCAGTGTCTCTGAACCTCTATGCCATAGGGTCGGCAAGAGTTTGCCCATTTGTGTTTGCCCGTTTGGGCAGAATGATCCATACCTTAGGAGAAGGTCCTCCATAGGATCATCGACGGCTTCACCCCAGCTTCTTCAGTTGATCCTTTCTTGTAAGGAAGTATCTGAGACGGGAGTTCCGTAGTCGACCTCTCAGCCCTGATCAAGTTTGTCGAACAAACTTCGTCCAGCGCGGAACAGCAGAATCGATCAGACTGGTAACGAGGCGACAGGACTCCTTAGACCCTGAATCGGAAGGACGGGTACTTTCAGTTTCCATTCCATCCATCTTCCAGGAAGCTCGTGGAATTCAGCCTAGACTGCAGGTATTCCTGCTTAAGATGCAGTGTGGCGATCCCGCCGTGGCATCGCAGGTGTTTTTCCCCAGAGAACTCAACCTGCTTTCCTCATGGCCGCTCAGGTGCAAGCTTCCACCTCCTTCGCTTTTTGGAGGTCTGGTCAACTCCGGTAGGCTCGGGTTCGACCTTCTTCAGCGCCGGGACAAGCTTCCGGATGCTTACCATGAGTGTGGGTTCATGGTATTTTGCTAGGAGCCTTCTCTTCTTCTGCCTCAACATCTGGAGTATCTAGCCATGATATTGAGTCAACAGCCTTACCACGTTGGAAACCCCGCTTGTCGTCCGTCCAGCGAGGTTAAGCAACGTCGGTTCTGGTCGGTGCTTGGATGGGTGACCACCTGGGGACGCCAGATTCTGTTGCCACCTCCTCCGAGCCTTCCCTTCAGTTGACTATGGCAAGGCTGAGGAGAGTCGCAGTACCTGTTCTCAGTCAAGCAGAGCTTTCAGCCCTACCTTGGAATGTTTCCTAGTCCCATCTATAGTTCCGAACGGTCGCCTCAGGATAAGTTCCACGTGGGGCGGTCCAAGTTCCGGTGGTTTCAAGCAACGATTAACCGGACTTTCTGGCCCCTATGGGACCAGCGGAACGATTAGACCTGCAATGGGTGTTGACCTATGAAACCCCTTGATGGGAGTGGATATTCTCGTCCTTTCCCCACATTTTTGATGCTGTTCTCGGACTCGTCAAAGAAAAGGGGGGGGATGGCATGTTCCGGTCCAGGCCTATGGTCAGGACCTGAAGGATACCTCTCCATCATTCAGGCAGGCTTAGGGGCCGTAGTCTAGCCCCTCTACAGATCCTACAGCTCCTGCCGAGTCACTCCATGCGCGTCGACTTCATGATTCTGGCGTGTTCTGACCAGCAGGGGACGCATTTTCACACCTTCACATCTTGCAGTAGAGATACCGAGATGATTGAGATACTCTCAATACCACCATCGGCTCTCTCATTCCAGGCAGAGGAATGTTCTCTCCGACTTTCCGAGCAGAGCCTCATAGAGAGAGTGTACCTGGGGGTCTTTGGCCTTGAGTAACCATCAAGTCCTGGTTTGGGGGACCTGATCGCGACAGCTTGGAACCTCAAGCTTCCGCTGTTCTTCCCCCCAGTCTCAGACCCCGAGACTCTGGCAAGATGCATTCCGGTGATGGTGGGACAACATCGACGCCTGCGTCTCCCCTCCTTTGTTGTCTCTTGAGAATGGGTCTCAACAAGACCAGGTTGTCTGTCAACCTTTCAATGGCCCTGAGAGCTCCACTGGGACTGTGCGCAGAACGGTTTCCGGACCCTCTGCTTTCCCTGACGGAACTCCTGGGAGAGCTTCTCCCACGGCACAGGCTACTCAAACAACCACACTGCAACATCTTTCACGAACCGGGGCGTCGCTTCGGCTTCATGCCTGGAGACACTACGCCTCCTCCTCAAGAAGAGACAACCCGCTACAGTCGCGGGACGGAGGTCGTGTCATCTGCGATAGTCATCCGCAGGGGTCTTTCAGGCGAAGTGAAGAGTCTTCGGTAGTTGGTGTCGTGGGAGATATACCTCTTCCCTTGAGGCCTCTTCTCCAGCAATAACGATCTTATTGCCTTTCGGCGGGAGGAAACTCCTTTCCGCTCTCGGCAATGAAGCCTGTCGCTCAGCCTTTCCCTGACCTTCAGGCTTAAAGGAATAACTTTTTCCTTTCCGCTGGACCTTTCCTCGCTCATGCGAAGCTACGAACGTCCCTGCCCTAGTCGGAGGAAGACCTCCAACTTGGAGCATGGCTCGGACTTTTTAGTCCCTTAAGAGATCTTCTCAAGACCCTTTATGTAGGCCTCTGATTGTATTCCGTCTTGGGTCTCCTGCTCACTCTGGCCGCAGCCTGTGTGTAAGCAATCTTCTTGGTCTCGTACGACTCTGCCCTTTCTAAGGAATGGGGGAAGGCAACATTCAGGTTCGCTCCTGAGTTGTTGGCTAGACTCAGAATCTTGGGGTCCCGGCCCTTTGGTCCAATTCCTTCAAGATTTCGAGTCTCCATTCTATATCTGATGTCCCAAAATCCTTCTCCTTCTTCCCAGTAAAGGAATCGAGAGGTTAGCTTTGGGAACAGCTGCAGTTTGTCCTCAGTTGCAGCTGGTTTGGGAGCACAAGAAGGACACTGGGGAGGATCACCAGTATACCTCTTCAGCTCGGACTCAAGGACATTCATCTCGACCTGTCTCCAGACCCTCCCCCGTCACGTCGCCCTACAGCACGATGTTGGATACATCGCAACGTCCCTCGCCTTCGAGTAATACTACTCTGTGACGCAGGTGCTACAAGCTGGAGTCTGGAAGCATCTAATGACCTTCGCAGCCCGCTTCCTGCAGGGCGTGACCCACAGGAGTTTCGATAAGTTTTCTATCGCTCTGTGGTGGCTACACAACAGCTGGTCTAACCTCAGGCTCCTTTTTGGACAGGTAGCAGAAGGTTGAGGGCATTGTTATCAGGTTTTAGTCTGCATGAACGAAAGAAGTATGTCTGGCCCTTACTTCTTTCTTCATCATCCCCTCTACGGGGAAGCAGCATCCTGGTCTCTGCATAGCTGACCTCGAACCTCTGCAGGTAAACCATGCTTCCTTGTGTTCCGAGTATTGAGTCAATACTGTCGCGTCCCCCATACCCTGACGAGGTGGTATTGGGAACGTCCTAACCCAGAGTTCCTTCTGGAACTCCAGGTCAACTGACTAGGACGGGTCACACTTCTTCCTTCACACACAAGCTTATGTAGGCCACACGGTTCCTTGCGGAGCAAGGAACTTGTGAGGTGCAGGGACTCCTTTTCTCGAGTGCGACTCACTCGGATTCTGAGTCCCCGGGTAAAGCCAAAGCCAGTATGGCTGAGGACTTTCCACCCTACCTAAGGGTAAGTCACCCATTGTAAATAGCATAGTTTGTATTTCGGTTACGGAACAAATGACAAATTCGAAGATAATTTGTATTTTTCCTAATCATACAAACCTTAGCTATTTACACATATTTGCCCGCCAGCCCTATCCCCCAAGACAAGTCCTACCTCTAAGTGAAAGTGAGCTTCACCTGTGTGTGAGAGGGGGGGGTAAGCTAGCTACCAAACCCCCCCCCCCCCCCCCGCTAACTAGCGCAGGGGTAATACACCCTTGTTAAATTCTAATGGCTTGCCATTTCAGCTACGCTAAAAGGTAAACCCAATGTAAATAGCTAAGGTTTGTATGGTTAGGAAAAATACAAATTATCTTCGAATTTGTCATATTTGATGTAGAAATGGAGGAAATGAGTGTAATACTGAACACCAGCTTTCTTGTAACAGGCTGTAAAATATTTACGGTATTACCGGAAAACATAGGCTGGTAAATCAGACCGTAGTATGGTGTGACGTCATCAATCACCGCATGGCTAGTGTGCGCAGTAGAGGACACAGTTTGGGTCGCTGATTGGTAGACGTGGTATTCTATAGACCTTGGTTTGGACAGAATAAACTGGAGTAATAATCCCATGTAGCAAATCATGAACACTACTTTTGATATCCGTAGATTGTCCAAAATACACTAAACGGCTCTTACTCATACTGGACAATGAAAAATCTTCGTATTATAATGATTTAGCGCTGAAGAAATCATGAAATAAAAACTTTCCATATATAAAAGAGACAGGCTCTTCGAAAATGGCTAGTCCCTTCCCCTAACGATGAATAAAGGGTAAGGGAAGAGAGTTATGCTCTTTTTTCCTTAACTACCCACTAGTCGAACCTACGGTTCACCAAGACATTATTTAGGAAAGTGATGATAATTCATCTGAATATGAGCCTTACAAGTCATTGAGAAGATATTAGTCTTGTGGAGAAACCAAAGTGAGAAGAAACAGTACACCACGTCTGCCCCAAACTCAGTCTTCCTCCTATGTGAAACCACGAAGGGAGACCGGAAAAAATGGATAAGATGAGAGTGCAAGAGATTCTGTCGTAAGAAATGGGTGTATATAGTGACAGGCATAACTGATAATGAAATAAGGAACCTAGATTGGTTATGCCCACAATGCCTAGTTGTCACCAGATCAGCCGAGTTATATATATCAAAATTTAAGGAAGCGAGTATAAGAGAAGATGCTCTGAACGAACAAGATGCGAGAATTGCTGAATTGGAAAACAAAGTTGCGGGCCTTGGCGCACACGTAGCAAATTCCACCCTAACTACTGACCTCGCTGAGAAAGTTGTTAATCTTGCTATGAATACGGAAAGATTTAACCCTTCTACCCCCAATGGATGTACTGGTAAGTTTCACAAAACTCATTCTTTATCCCCCATGGACGTTCTGGTATGTTGTTGCAAAAAGCTGCCATTTGCATTTTTTTTTGCACATTTTTGATAACTTTGAGAAACTTCAGGCATTTTCCAAAATAATGAGACCAACCTGACCTCTCTATGACAAAAATTAAGGCTGTCAGCACTGTCTAAAACAAAAAATATTGCAAAACGTGCTTGAAAAATAAAAACACCTGGGGGTTAAGGGATGGAAAGTTCCAAATAGCATTGGGGGTAAAAGGGTTAAGGCAACACTTAAATCATTGAACCCAAAACCGGAGGAAATGATACATGCTGACAAAATCAAGAAAAAAAAAATTGTTGGTAATTAAATCAACAAATACAACAACTAAAATTATTGAAAGAAAACACGAGGTTGAACAGGCACTTAAAGACATTCCTATACTTAACATGAGGTCAACTTCAAATGGAAATGTGGCTGTAAACTTTTCTAATAAATTATCAGAGAAGAGGATGCAAACAAAATTCAGACATTGGTTGCCGACACTGAAACGAGAAAAATCGGAAAATTGAAACCAAAAATAATGATATGCAATGTGTACAATGATGAAGGTGAAGTAGTAAATGCCTTGATTCAAAGAAATCGTTACCTAGATCAAATCCAAAATATAGAAAAGATAAATGTCGTTTTGAAGAAAAATTCTTCAGGTAGGACTACCTACTATGTGTTGAAATGTGACCCTAGAGTTCAGAGGTTATTCATGATAATGGGGACAAAGTTTTGTTACGATGGGGCACTTATAACATAAGTGAAAGATACCACATGATCACCTGTTACCACTGTCAGAGGTATGGACATCTTGAAAAATATTGCAAGTCTAAGAATGATGATAAAGTCTGTGGGAAATGTGCAGGAAAACATTCCACCAAGGAGTGTAATTCGCAAATGTCAAAGTGTATGAACTGCACTATGTTAACCAACAAATGACCACCTAGTAAATTCGAGAGATTGTAAAGCATATGACTGAATTGAAAGACTAGCAGAAAATACTGATCATGGATACTAACTGTGGCTATGTAAATATACAGTCTGTGGGTGATAAAACTATTAAAATTTGAGAATTGATGAATGGGAAATATTTGGATATGCTAGCATTATCTGAAACATGGTTAAATAACTTTGACAAGGCTAAAATCACTGAAATGACACACGCACACACACCTTCTTTCAAATACCGAAAGAGGGTAGGTCTGGTTGGGGTGTTGGACTCTATTCATAAAGGTTACTCAAATCTCAAAATGTTACAAAGAACTAGTGTAACAAGCTTTGAATATATAGAAATAAACTTTATGCAAAAAAAAAAAAAAAAAAAAAAACAGAAAAATATCCTTTGTAAAAGTCTACAAACCTCTGAGAACAAACATAGTATCTTCTTTGAAGAATTCAGTTCATTCATTGATATGATTATCATGGAGAAAAATGAATTAGTTATTTGTGGAGACTTCAGTTTTTGGATGGATGATGCATCAAATCCAGATACATCGGCATTTAGTTATTAGAACGATATCAATTGGTGAATAATGTCGACTGTACAACTACTTTAACTGGGCATATGTTGGACCTAGTTTTGAGTGATGAAATGAATAACATTGTATCTGATATAAATGTTGAAGAGAAATGCACAATCTCCCCAGTGCACAAAACATTTAGCCTACCTCTACAGAAACATGCAGTAGTAAAGAAAATAAACTTAAGACATATATCAAATTTTTCTCCTACCATATTTATTGAAAAAGTTACATAGAAAATAAATGATGTTAATAACATTCCATTCCATCTGATCATGATAACCAACGTTTGTTGGGAGCTGTGTGTGTTAACTGTCTTACGACCACTTATAAAAGTGAATATGATACCATGTGCCCACTGATTGAAAAGATCAATCTCCTTGGTTTGATGGAGAGACTTTAGTGAAAAAGGGGAAAAAGATGTAAAGAAAGAAAGTGGAATCAGTTAAAAATGGAAAGTACATGGGTACAATACAAAACTGCTATGTCAATACAACTACCTACTAATTAGGGAAAAAGTGAATATTATAAGAGAAAGATCTGCGAAGCTGCAGCAGACATAAATAAGTTACATTGTCTCCTAATTGGTACAGTGATACCTCTACATACGATCTTAATTCGTTCCAGAAACTGCTTCGTATGTTAAAACGATCGTATGTTGGAGCAAATATTCCCATAAGAATACACGGTAATTTGTTTAATTCATTCCTCAGCCTAAAAACCCATAATAACTTCTTAATTACACAATTACATATGACATTAATACAATTGAATAATACAGAAATATCTAAAAAAAAGAATAATAATAAAGAAATGATAAATAAAAAAGGGGTTTTTATTAACTCTTTACCTTAGCCACAGGCCAACGCAGGAGACGGGAGATCAGAGAGGAGGTAGGGACGGCGACTACAATAATGTACGATAACTTACACTAACTTACACTACGTGAACTTTAAGTTAACTTAGCTTATTTTTTCATTTTTATAATTTTAAATTTTTTTTTTACATTTTTTTTCCTTTCTTATTTTTAATTTTCATCACTTTCACTCGATTCGGTCTTCCATTTCTTTGCTTCACTTTCTTTCTTTTCATCATGATCACTAGACTGTTTTGTAGATTTTTTAAAGAAACTATCGAGAGAAAGTTGCTTGAAACGGCTTTTGAGGATTTTTCTGAAATGAGTTAAGCAAACATCATCGAGCTGCGCAACTGCACAGCAAACCTGAAGTTTCTGTGGGTGATGCTTGTCGATGAAATCAACCATGTGTTAATGATATGCCAATATGTCTTATTTCAGCTGTACCTAAGATTTGGCCTACCTCCTCGGTCTCCTCCGACTCACTCAACTGCGCTTGGAACTCATCATGCTGCATAGCTTGCAGCTCCTCGAGTTCCTCAGTGGTGAGCTCTTCATGATGCTCATCGACGAGTTCGGTGATGTCATCTTCCTCCACCTCCAGACCCATGGATACAAGGGATACAATCTCTTCGACGTCTTCCTCGGCGGCAAGCACAGGTTCATTCTCGGGGCCAAAACCTTTGAAACTTCTGGGAGCAACAGCATCAGGCCAAAGCTTCTTTCCAGCTGAATTCAGGGTCCGATGAGTTACTCCCTCCCAAGCCTTATCTATGATCTTTAAGCAGTGGACGATATTAAAGTGGCTCCTCCAAAATTATGCAAGTTAAGTTGGTGCTTTGTGTGACATTAAAGCACTGCTTAAATAAGTGCTTGGTGTAGAGCTTCTTAAAATTAGAGATGACTTGCTGGTCCATGGGCTGGAGGATAGGGGTGGTATTAGGTGGAAGATACAACACTTTTATAAATTTGTATTCGTCGATGATATCATCTTCGAGTCCTGGGGGTGAGTGGGTGCATTGTCCAAACAAAGCAAGCACTTCAAAGGCAAATTCCTCTCCTGAAGGTACTTCTTGACAGCAGGGCCAAAAACTATGTTTACCCATTCCACAAAGATATGCCTAGTAACCCAAGCCTTAGAATTAGAATGCCATAGAACATGTAGCAGGTCTTTATTAATTCTATGTGCTTTAAATGCCCTAGGGTTTTCGGAATGGTAAACTAATAAAGGCTTAATTTTGCAGTCCCCGCTGGCGTTGGCACAAGCGCAAGAGTCAACCGATCCTTCATTGGCTTATGTCCAGGGATTTTCTTCTCTTCGGCGGTAATGTATGTTCGACTAGGCATCTTTTTCCAAAACAGACCGGTTTCATCACAGTTGAACACCTGCTGCTCTACATAGCCTTCCTCCTCCACGATGCTTTCGAACTTTTTAACAGTCTTTAGCAGCCTTGGTGTCCGAACTTGAAGCTTCTCCATGCCGAACAACTGAATGAATCCCAGTCCGTTTCCTGAATTTCTCGACCAACCTCGAAACGCTTTGAATTCCTCCGTCGTAGGATCGGCTGAGCTCTCCCCCTTGTTACCCCCAGAGCCCGCCGCCTTCAAGTCACTGTAGATAGCGCTAGCCTTCTCACAAATGATCGTTTCAGTGATGGTATCGCCAACAATCTCCTTGTCCTTGATCCATATTAACAAAAGGCATTCCATCTCTTCAAGGGTAGGGCTACGACGTTTAGAAATAATCGTGATCCCCTTCGAAGGTTTCACTGCTTTAATGGCTGCCTTCTGTTTTAGGATCATCGAGATCGTAAACATATTCCGGCCATATTGTTTAGCCAGATCGCTAACATGCACACCCCGCTCATGCTTTTCTATTATTTCTTGCTTTAGTTCTAATGAAAGCATTGACTTCTTCCTTTTCTCACCACCACTACTACTTCCTGAACCGAAACTAAGCTTTTTAGGACCCAAAAACAAAATGTAAAAAGGAAGATAAAAAGCACTGTTAATAACTGAGCGAATAGAGAACAACCACATGATGCGCACGAGATGAGAGGACTGATCAAGGCAACGCTCGATTGGCATCCCTCCGATGTGCTTCCGTCTAGCAGCGTCAACAAGAAACTGCGGTCGACGCTTTCGAGAAAATTCCACGCGTACGCGTATTATTTACTTAATATGTTGGAGCAACACTTCGGGTGTCGAGACAGAAATTTGGTCAAATTTTACTTCGGATGTTGGAAAATTCGTATGTTAGGACATTCATATGTAGAGGTTCCACTGTATACTGTAATGGGAAATATGAATGAAAAAAGCTACCTGATGGATACAGTGACCAGGAAATACAGTACCAAATAATTTTATAGTATCCCTTGAAAACAAAATTGAAAATATAATCAGGCTGTTTGTTAATATTCATCATCAGATTAATGATACACCTGATACACAGATAAATTAATGAGATATAACAATATAACACAAGACGACATCACCAGGATTATCAAGAGAGCCAAGAAAACAAACTGTTTGATCAATCCTATGCCATTATCTGAAGTAATTGGAGAGAGAAACTTTTCTAGTCGTAGTCTAAATACTAATGAGAATAGCAAATGCAAGCATTGATGAATGTAAGTCTCCCAAATCTGAGAAAATGGCTGTACCTGTAGTCATACAAGTTCTGAAAACTGCTCTGGATTTCCAGGAATTAAGCTCATAAAAATCTTTTTCGAATCTTATCCTTTGTTTCAAAAGTACTAGAATTCTTAATTCTTGAACAACTAGTCAGTCACTTAGAAGTAATGAAAGCTTTGCCTGACAACCAATCTGCTTACAGAAAACTATACTCTACGGAGACAGCCATCTGCTGTTGTAAATGTTATGCTGGAAATGAATGAAAATAAATATGGTATTTTAATATTACTCAATCTAGTGCAGCTTTTGATACAGTAGTGCATGAACTGCTACTAAATGATATACGGTCCATCGGCGTTGAAGATCAAGCTTTCGAATACCTAAAAGACTACTTAGTTGGTAGAAATTACTGTGTGCAAATTGGTAACTCTTATTCATCATTTGAACCTTTAAACAGAGGGCTACCCCAGGGAAGTGTATTTGGCTCAATCTTATTCTGCACCTATGCAATCGGTTTATCGAAAATACTACAAAGACCTGTTGTGAAGTTCAAACTAATAGCAGATGAGACACAATTTTACTTCTCCATAAATGGTATAGATGACACCACTGAAACTGTAAACCAAATCCTTGATAATGTTAGAGAATGAATGACAATTAAACAACTAAAATTAGATGAGAACAAAACTGAATTCCTGGTGGTGGAAAAGAGGAACACTTGGGTGATATTCAAATGAACATAGATAATGACTCGATACCAATACTGTATCTAGGAAAGTTCGTGTTCTAGGTGTATTTCTTGACTGCAGCCTATTTCTCGATGCCCAAATGAATAATGTAGTAAAAACTGTTGGCTATCATCTAAGAATGCTTTTATAAATAAGTACCTGGATGAAAATTCTGTAAAGAAACTTGTGATAAACTCTGTTGTTACCAGGATTGACTACTGCAACTCCATCTATTACAATTTACCAAAAGTACAACTTAAGAAATTACAAAACATAATAAAAAGAGGAGCAAGACTGATCAAAGGTGTCCCATCTAGAGGAAGAATCACCCCTATACTAATTGATTTCCACTGGTTGCCAATTAAAGCAAGAATTGAATTTGAAATATTTACTTTAGCCCACCAAGTTATCAGAACCAGTCGTCCAAAATACTTAAGAGAATTGCTACATATTACACAGCCAATAAATCATGTTGACCCGAGAATAGTTACTGATGGTTTCAAACTATTGGAACCTAGATATATATTCACTGATAGGCTCCAGAGCCTTTAAATATGCAGCCACAAGACTATACAAGAAGCTTCTCCAAGACATCCGTATGATTAAAAATATTGAGGCTTTTAAGAGGCAATTGAAGACACTTTTACCGGGAGTTGTTTGACAGTGGCTATTTAACACTAAATGAGCAATAAGTGATATGAAATGTTGAATACTCTGAATAAACAAGATAAAACGTTAGTGGAGGTCCTGTAGAGAGTAGGGTTGCCCTGCTGTGTGGGACCGGAAAAGCAGCCGTCAAAGTAAGTAAAGTACTCTCCTCGGTTGCTTTTCCTTGTGGAGCATGGCTCCCCTTCGGAAGATCTTCACCATAGCCGACATGCTCCCAGAGTACGTGGTCCTCCTTGACGCTTCAGTTGTTCTTCTTCACCTGCTGGATATCTCTTTGGTTCTATCAAAGACCTGTGATTCCCTCCGTCGCCCGTTAAACATTCTCCTTCGGAGTCTCGTCACTTGACAGCTCCTTGCCACAAGTGCAGGTGCAGGCTTGGTGAGAGGTCGAGAAGGAATGCAGGCGTGGGGAGATTCGGTCAGGTACAGGTGAATTGTTGGGAGCAGCCTTGGCAACCCTGTCAGCATATAAGCTGTGCCATGACTGTCCCACACGACTAATGGCCAAGTCTCCTGCCTTCTGGCTTTGCTGACCGGATGCCTGATCGAGAACACCCATAGGTGCAGGACATTTTGCCAAGTGGCCTGACAGACCAGCAGAGATATTGATATTGAACAGAGATTGTTCCATCTAACTCGCAGCTTTGCCTGGAATAGTTTTGAGGAGCTTTTGTGTCCGCTCTTTCCGGTTCAAGCTAAGCCGAGGGTACGCCAACTTGCGGAAGGAGGCCAACCGCAGTGCATAAATCTTCAACAGTTCATCCTCCCCACAAGTGGCACCGTTGAATCAGTCTTTTTTTCCCAGCATCTCGTTTCTTGGGCTTCGTGGCACCAGTCGATGAGGCTTTCCTTCATATTTGCGGATGAGATCTCAGAACCTCCTATTGCCGAAAAAGCCTCTTTGATCTGCCCCCTTAAGGTACCTTCCTAGCTCAGGGGTCCACCGACCAAAACTTCCAGTGTTGTATCTACTGGCACCTCCAAATCCCTCAGGAATCTAGCAAAACTTTGGTCAGTTTCTTGCCGTAAAATCTCAGACTAGGGGCTCTTCCTATAGTCTAAGGCCCTGGACAGGTCTGGAGGGACTGGACGATGTCGATTGAAGCACTTGTCAGCCGAGCTGACACTGAAACAGGAGCTGGAAGTATCACCAGAAGTCATACTGCCAGAATCTTCATTGGTCAACTCCTGTGACAAAGTCGACATCTTGGGTATGGCTGGTCTGGTACTTTCCTTGGCCTGGTGTCTGTGTCATCTTGGCAAGAACTGCCTTAGCCATAGCTGCTGGACCCTTTTCCACTCTGCCGGACATTTGGTCAACCAAGAACTGCTTCCCTAGTCCAATTGCTGAAGTCTCTGGTGAACTAAAAGGGTTGGTTGACATAGTAGGTGGGGAAGCAAGAGGCCCACTCCAAGCAGGAGATTCCCAGAAACCTGGTACAGGTCAAGCACCGTTGAGACCCCTGGAGGTTGTTGGAGACCTCCAGTCATTGGTCCCCTTCCAGTTACAGGAATTGCCAGACCATTGACATTTGGCCAAGAGACCTGGATGTAGAAGAGGCACAGGTAATAACTGTGGTTGTAACCCCAGTGGTAACATGACATGTTGGTGATGACTCAGTGGTCTTTAGCACCACCACCTGGCGTGTCAGGGACCTCATGTTAGTCTCCTGGTCAATGACCAGCAAAATGAGGCCCTCCACATTTCAACTAAGGCTCTTTTTAGCCTTTTGGCCCTTAGATGAGGACAATGCCATATCCAAAGGATAGATGTTTCCCGTGTTTGGGCACCAAAAATTATGTAGTGGTTTGTGGTCTGTGGCCTGATGTAGCACGCAGACTGTCTTGTGTCAGAATGCCGACCTCACATTAACTTTTCACTACACAAAAAAAATATGGTGGAATGCCCAGAGATCTGGAAAAAAGTAAACAGTCGAGAAAGAAATGGGCACTTGGCACCACCCATTGATTTTATACTGGGCAAGGGGACCCAGCTAGAACCTTAGAATTTGCCTAGCACCTTTTCCTTGAGTATGCCGTCTTATCTGACAGCTGTACTCTGTACCTAATTCTAAATAGATGGAGCAGTAGGCTTTCCAGTAAACACTTTTTACTTGCAGATGGTTTCAGTTACCAATTAAAAACAAATTTGAAGATTCAGTATACTACACAGACAGTAATTGGACCTGTCAGTGAAAGGAGGATTGAGCAACGTCTAGGGTAAATTAGCAGAGTTTTATTACTCCAAGATTCCCTACCTGGTGAAGTCACAATGCTTAGTTTTCACATATCACAGGGAATTGTCCAGTTTCATAATACCAGCCAGTTGGTTAAAACTTTCACCTTTCTAAGGGAAAGTCTCCACAGTTAAGAGCAAAAGGGTTTGTATCAGGTGTTGGAATAAATGACCAATTCGAAAATAATTTGCATTTTTCTTAACTAAACAAACCTTGAGCCCTTTAATCATACTTGACCCGCCATCACCTATCCCTCAGAAAGTCCAACCTCCAATAAAAAAGTGACATCATTTCACTGATGTGTGCGATAGCTGGTTTATACCCCACCTCATGCTATCCCCACTAACCAGTAGTAGGCAGTTATACCTGGCTAAAAAGCTTTATGGCTAATTTTCAGCTTTTGACGAAATATCCACAGTAATAAGCTCAAGGTTTCTTTTGTTAAGAAAATTACAAATTACTTTGATATCCTTAATTTTAGCACCATAATTCTGTCCGCAATGCAGTACAATAAAGTTTGATTACTCAGTAAAATGGTAAAGTTCAAAGTAATGGCAGTTTGGGTGGTTTTCATTCACCAAATTCAGGTTAACTAAAGTACTGTATGTTTTTTTTTTTATTGTAATTATGACATCTGATAATATTGCAGGTATTGTGTGACCGAGTTGTGCAACCGTGGACTCGAAGATCGAACCTGTTCAGCTGTAGTGGCTAAAGTTTTTGGACTAACTGCTCAGCACTGTGTTGGCGATAATTGCAAAGTTCTTACTTTGCTTCTTCGGAGAGTACAAACCGAGTACAAAAGTAAGTGCATTTGAGTCTCCTTTTTATTATAGAAGTTTTTTACTTTTCTAAAATCCTTGAGAGATTTTTGCAGTTAAAAGATAATGGAAAGACATTTAACCACTATCACAAATATTGAAAAACACAACTTGTTGGTTTTATTTTCAGAGAAGGATGAGTTGGCCAAAAGTGATAGAACTAAATTTGTGACCTCTGCACTTTTCCTAGGAGAAGTCTTCCATCATGTTCAGTCTGAGAAAAAGACTCCTTTCCAAGTAAGAAGGTTTTAGTAAACAAAAAATATTTTTTCATCTCATAGTGAGCCAAACTTAATGAATTCTGGCATTATGCTTTGGACTTAATTTATGAAAATCATGTTATATCACAAATTTTCCCTTCACTTTCTCAGTTTTTGTACTTAAACTTGGGTACCATATCTGTCTTGTCCATGTATCTAAATCTTTTCTTCGCCATTCTTGGTAGGAGTTAAATTTGACTCTCGGGGCTGGTAAATCTTCATCCATTTAATAATGATAATTCTCTGGTGTTTCTTTGCTGACAAGCATAGCACTGCAACTCTAGTGTTTGCTCCACTCACCTGATCAAGAGTAACTAACATTATATTTCCTTGAAATATAACCAATGTACATTTTCTAGGAGCAATCCCTCTTATTAGAGAATGTCTTGACGGAGTCACTTGTTTTCAACGTGGAATTTCATTTCTGGGTGAAGCCTTGTGACGGGCAAGAGGGCTCTTGAACTTGCGGAAACTGGCCCACCAGTTTGAATCTAAATTTCACTTTTTCTTCAATTTCTTATTCACAATATTACTTCGACCTCCTCCTAATTTTATAAACTTTCCTTTGTCTTGCTGTACTAACTCTTTAAGTAATATTTCCTTCATCTTTATATATATACTTTGTTTATATGTTTATTTATTTTATTTTTATATTTTCTTTAATGGCATGGATATTTCCACATTCATTATTACTGACTGCTTAGATGAACGGGAGAAGGGATCCCAGTTGGGAGGTAATTGCATACAAAGCTATATGTGAGAGTATTGGATGACCTCGGCCATCCTGAAGATGGTTTGGACCTTTTGTGGCGGAACTGTTCTCAAAGGATGAGTCCTCTGAATCCGGGGGGACCTAATCCTTGGGGTGGGGCTCTTGGCTTCTGGCCTAAGTCCATCATCACGGATATGGGAAAGAGGATTCCATATTTTCTTGGTCTCGGTTCTAACAGGTGGGTTTTGCTCAACTTGTGCCTCTATCTGTTTTACTAGGCAGTCTGCTAGCTACATCTGGCCACTGTCCACAAACCACTACAACGTAAAGAGCTCCAGATTTGTGTACAGTCAGACCTCAATTATCGTGATAGTTAGGTTACAGAGACAGCCGCGATAAGCGAAAATTCGCAAATAAATATTACACTAGGGTGGGCTGGCTCCTAGCCTAAAAAGTCTCTTCCCCTTGCCAAAAGCGGGTGTCCGAGCTGATGATTAACACAGTAAATACTGCCTAATAGTTTTAATTTGGCTTCTACAACAGTTTATAATCATATGTACAGTATACAGAAGTGCACACTATGTACTGGACACAATAAGGTTACAGTACATAATAGTGCTAAGGTAAAGTTTACCAAGTCATCATCCCTTTAATGTTCTGTATAGTAAAAGTTATTCCTATCTAGTAATACTGTACTGTAACTTAATACTCACTGATACTGTATTGTATATTACTGTATTATATGTACAGTATATTACTACAGTACAGCTTAACTAAAGTTACTCTAAATGTTCAGTGTTTTCGTTCAGACGACTGTAGCCTACTCCGCTACTTTAGAAGCATGATGCAACTTACTGTATGTGTTGTCTCTTGCGCAGTATGTTATCTATGCTTTCTTAATCAGAAATACAGCTTATTTTATAAACTAAAAACTTAAATATCTTGACAATAATTGTTTCATTTAAATAATCAAAATTTGTGCGTTCTCTCTCTCTCTCTCTCTCTCTCTCTCTCTCTCTCTCTCTCTCTCTCTCTCTCTCTCTCTCTCTCTCTCTCTCTCTCTCTCTCTCTCATATATTACATATATTACAATTATTTGAATAGTTCATTGAGCTTTAATAAACGGATTTTGAGCAAAGCGAAAAATCTATTTTTGGGTGATATGGCCATGTCGTCCTGATGAAAGGTTCCTTTAGGGAGCTTTCTAAGGGATATTTAGCTACAGTGATATTCCCAGAGAATTGACCATAGGTCTCCAGAATTCTAACTCCTGGCGCAAGTATCCTTAAGAAAATTCTTAAGGATATCACATAATATCAGGGGACGTATTTGTTGATACGACACATGGCAATCTTCACCCCAAATAGAGTTTTCGCTCTGAGGGGGAAGAGTGGCGAAAATGAAGGGGAGCCGTCATCAAAGCTACCCGGTGGATCCCCTTTCCTGTACTACTACGGCGCAACTCATTCCCTGTTGCAATTAAGCATGGATGGCTACAGATAGAGTAGTTTCGGGTGGGGATTTGTTACATGTGTATACTCCTTTTCTAGAAAGGAGGGTGGGTTCATCAGGACGACATGGCCATATCACCCAAAAATAGATTTTTCACTTAGCTCAAAATCGGTTTTTTGGGCTCAGCCATGTCGTCTCGATGGAAGTTTACCAGAGAATTACTTGAAAGTACTATATCTGTGTGTTTGTATAAGTGCCTTTACCTTGAATCAGCTTCTATATGGTCACTCAGACCACATAAATATATGACGCTACCGTTATTCGTCATATCCGCTAAGTTTGGAACTAACTTAAGGCTTCCTTCCCCCTGCAGGGAAACTGTCAACACTGACTATAGAAGCGACAAGGTTTTGTATTTGTGAGAACAAAGTGGAATTAACGTAACACAAGCATGTTCACACATCAGTAGAAGCAACTTCAAGTATTTTATATTAGGAAAGTAATTAAAAGACACTGGCTAGTTTTATTCAGCTACTTGTGGGGAAAATAAGATGCAAATACATTTTTTAGTATTTATTTGTATAGACAAAAAATAAATACAACAACGAATGTATTAAAATAGAATAATTCACTACATAAACAACATTCTTAAAGTACATATATATTTATCACCTGTAAGGGAAGAAATATATATTCATAAGGCCAATCAAAGATTTTGCAAAATTATTAAGATAATTTCACCTTAGATGTTGGATATGTCAAATACTGCGTTCGAATGTACACACGGCACTGGTGTTATTGGTTAGATTCTACACCTATAAAGAACAGTCCAAGGGTATAAAGGTATTACAATTAAAGGTGTTAAAACCTTTTCACCCATTCAATGTAAAGTCCCAAACAGTTCACTTATCATCGCAGCACTAGACGACAGGTTTTGTAACACTACCTGCCGCCACCACAAAGTGTTTTATTTCATGCACTTGCTTCGCATAATGTTTATAAAAGACTCTAGAGGATTTCCAATCTGTAAATGAGCGAAGTCTATCAAAGTCCATATGCTGAAAGAAGTTCAGCGAGGAAGCAACTTTTCTTTGATCATGACCGGCAGGTGCACTGTCAGGATCCACTCTGCGAATAAAGTAGGGGAGCTTTGCCCTCAATTGTTTCAGGGATAAGTTTGATCCTGAGGTTTCGCCTATGAAGAGCTGTCCTCCCTTCAAGTCTGAAGCTGTGAACTGAATATGGCCCTCGTCTCTTGATAGGGTTACTATTTCACTAACTCTAGCACCTGAGGCTATAGTGAACAAGAATATCACTTTCTGTGTTAGATCCTTTAATGAGCAATCTTCATTGTTCAAGTTCGAAGCATAGTGCAAGACTTTGTCCAAAGACCATGAAATGGGCTTTGAAGGGGCTGCTGGTTTAAGTCTAGCCCATGCCTTCGGAATCTTGTTGAAGATTTCGTTCAACAGGTCCACCTGGAAGGCGTATAGAAGAGGTCTAGTCAAAGCTGACTTACACGTAGTTATCGTGGTGGAAACCAAGCCTTGTTCGTGAAGGTGGATGAAGAAGGACAGGCAGAAGAATATCGAGATTTCCGTCGGGTTTTTTTGCTTCAACAAAAGAGACCCACTTATTCCAAGACGATTCATATTGTCTTCTGGTTGATTTTGACTTGTATTCTTCTATAAAGTCGATGCTGTCTTTCGAGATCCCAAACCTTTTCTTGACTGCTAAGGTGAGAAAATCTTGAGATGAAGGTTTTGGGTTCTCAGTGATGAAGCGTAGACAGTCGACTTCTGAACCAGTTGGGATAGAACTGGGTTTGGCAGAGGAAACAGCCTCAGCCTCAGTTCTATCACTAGAAGGAACCAATTGCTCTTGGGCCATTTGGGGGCCACCACTGCTGCTGTCCCCTTGAAGGATTTCAGCTTGTTGAGGACCTTCAGGAGGAGATTTGTTGGCGGGAACAGATAGATACGAGTCCATGTGTTCCAATCGAGGGACATGGCATCCATCGCTTCTGCCTGAGGGTCCTCGTATCTCGTATGAGGCTACGTATCGAGGTAGTTTCTTGTTGTCGCTCGTTGCGAAGAGGTCGATCTGCAGTTCTAGACTTTTTCCAAGATGAAGGAGAATAAGTCTGCGTCTAGGGACCATTCTGACTCTTTCGGCTTTCGCCTTGATAGAGCGTCCGCCGTCACATTGCGGAACCCTTGTAGGTGAATTGCTAATAAATGCCATCTTTTCTTTCTTGCCAAGCAAAAGATGGCCAACATCACGTGGTTGATGTGGGGCGATCTCTAGCCTAGTCGGTTCAGACATCTCACTATCACTTCGCTGTCCAAGACCAACTTGATGTGGGCTGATCTGTGAGGGGATAGCTTTTTCAATGTCAGGAGGACTGCCATGGCCTCCAGAATGTTGATGTGAAAGGTCTTGAACAGGGATGACCAGGTCTCTTGAACTTTCCTTTGATGGGAATGACCTCCCCATCCTTCCGTTGAAGCATCTGTGTGGATGACTACCGACGGTTGAGTTGGTTGTAAGGGAATAGTCCTTGCTAGGCTCTTGACCTTCGACCACGGTCTCAGAAACGATCGCAGTAAGGTCGGTGTTGGTCTCTGTTGATCTCTTCGAGCTTTTGATGCGTATCTTCTCCAGACTCCTGACGCATCTTTTAGCTGTGCTCTTAGCACTAGGTTTGTTACTGCTGCAAACTGGAGAGAGCCCAGTACTCTTTCCTGTTGGCGTCTGGAAATCCTGTTGGATTTCAGGAGTCTCTTGACAGAATCCGCGATCTCTCTCCAATTCTCTGGTGAAATGTAGAGGGGGTGTGACTGCAAGTTCCAATGGATTCCCAACAATTGAAACGAGCTGGAGAGAGGCGAGACTTCTTGTAGTTGATCTTGAACCCCAGGTGCTCCAAAAACTGGATCACCTTTGTGGCTGCCTGCAGACAAACAGTCTTGGATGCTGCCCACACCAGCCAGTTGTCCAGGTATGTTGCTACCTGAACGCCTTCTAAGCGTAGCTGTTGTACGACTGTGTCTGTAAGTTTCGTGAAAATCCTTTGGGCTATGTTTAGTCTAAAGGGCATGGCTCTGAAGACATACTTTGTCTTCCGTAGCTTGAATTGTAGGTAGGAGGAGAGGAGGCAGCTGACTGGAAGGTGCCAGTAAGCATCTACCAGGTCTGTTGAGACTGTGTACGCCCCTTTCGGTAACAGGGTCCTTGTGTGTTGTAAGTTTAACATCCGGAACTTATTGTTCTCAATGAACTTGAGTGGAGACAAGTTTAGAATGACTCTGAGTTTGTCCGAGTCCTTCTTGGGAACACAAAACAGCCTTCCCTGGAATTTGATGGAGTTTGCTTTCCTTATAACCTTTTTGTTCAAGAGTTCTAAGGTATTTTCTTCCATTAAGCGGGTGGAATGTTGGAAGAATAGGAAATGAAGGTGGAGACCTGTTCCATTTCCATCCTAGTCCATTCTTGATTTGGCTGTGGGCCCAGAGATCGAAGTTCCAACGATCCCGAAAGTGGAGAAGTCTTCCTCCTACCTAGAGCATCTCATTGCTTGGATGATCCGGAGGGTTTGCTACTCTGACCACGTCCTCCTCTTCCTCTTGGGGGGGTTTCTTGAGGAGCCTCGTCTAGACCCTCTACCTTTCGGGCGAAAGGTAGTGGTGTGCCTCTCAAAACTTGGGTTAAAGGCTGCTGACTGGGCTACCAGCTTTTGAGGCACCATCTGCAAAATGATTTGCGGCTGAGTAACCATTTTGGTCCACCGTGGTCATGGTTACCGTAGGGTGTTGCACAGGTCAAGAAGGCAGTCTTGGCTTCTTCGTCTTCCTTTTAGGTTGGGGACCAGCATCAGGGGAAGATTTTCTCTTTGCAGACATGCCCCACTTTTGGAGAAGGTTCCTATTCTCTGTGGCAGCTTTGGCGACTGCTTCTTGGACTGCTTCCTTTGGGAAGAGGTCCTTGCCCCAGATGCAGGAAGTGATCAACTTCCTGGGCTCATGTTTGACCATTGCATTGGCAAACACAAACTCTCTGCAGGCCCTCCTGGCCTTCACAAAAGCGTACAAGTCCTTGACCAATGTAGCCATGTGCATCTTGGCTAGGACTGTATACATGTCAGGGGGGCTTGCAATGCCTGCACACATCTCCATGCAGTTCTGAAGGGACAGAGAGGCGGCTAGTCTCTCTTTTGTCTCCGGTTCTCTTCCCAGGAGAAAGTCCGACAGCTTCGGGAGGTTCTCATTGAACTGCTGTCCTGCAATGTCCGCATCGAGCTTTGCGACCGAGAAGGTTAGATGGACCTCGTTCCAATCCTTCTCGCCCGTGGGCAAGGCCAGAGACAATGGCCTACACTCCTCTAGCGTATGACATGGTTTGCCTGCATCAAGCACCTTTAACACACAGTGGAGAGCTTTCAACGTGAAGGGGAAAGCTCTGGATGAAGGAGCAAGGAAAGTAGGGTGCATCTTGCTCAACGCAGAAACTTTAGATTTCGTTTAACCTGCTTTCTTCAGGCTACTCATCAAGAGAGCCTGTGTCTTGTCGTGGTCAAAGATCATGACCTCCTTAGGTTCCTCTTCCTTAGACGCCGGTTCACTCTTCAGCCGGATGAAACATTCCGGGGTAAGCCTAAAGGTTTACAGTAGCCAGAATTGAATGTCGTCGAGGGGGATGGCTCCCATCTTCTCTGAGATGTAGAGTTTCCCATTCATCATGGGCATGAATTCTGCATACCTCCAGGGATTGATTTCGGAGCATGGTGGCAGGTCAGAAACTTTGGGCCGCATGTAGGATCCACGAGAAACAGCTACGCGGCTTGCTTCCCTGAATTCCCTCCTCATATCAACGTTTTCCTTACGAAGAGTATCCATCAACTGCTGGATCTGGGCCATAAGTGCTTGGCCCGTGGGGAACAGCGATTTCTGGTTGAGGGGTTGGAGCCGAAGAAGTTGATGGCACAGGCTGAAATGCCGACATAGACAGAAGAGGGTCTTCCACTTTTGTCGATTCGAGATCTTCTTCCTCCTCAGATGGTTGGGCCACCTCTTCAGGGTCTTCTTGAGGGAGACCCTTTTCGGTGTCTGAGGACACTTCTGACATCCTCTCCTGATGGATGCCCATGCCTTGTAGAGCCTCATTGATGTCGGCCTCTATTGTTAGTTGTACGCAGGGAGGCCTGGGTCATGCCTGAGGCACAACTGCATCAGATATCACCTTAGGGAACAGCAGGCTTCTAATCGTGTTGCTTGGTAGGTACGGTCCCGGAGAGTTCTTCTGGAACCCTTGTACCCACTTCTGAAGCATTTCCCTCGCAGTATCCTTTGCGACTCCATCGTCTTGTGATCGCCGAAACCCTCAGTCATCAAGGCCGAGCAGACGTTGCAACCCTTTGGGTCCCAGTATGTCAGGGTTTCAGTTGCGATGGAGCAGGGGGCATGAGACCTGCACATGTTGTGACCACAAAAGTTCTTACTCTTGTGGTTGCAGTACATAACTGCACACTTCACCTTGGACTCCTCCTGTAAGGAAAGAAAAAGATGAAATGAGTATGGGGTAATTTATCACACTGATAAATTAATTCATGCATCCAAAATAGCACTTGCTATTATCATTATAGCTTAGGATAGTGAGCTAGAAAAGAAATAGGAAAAACACATATCTGTGTTTCCTGTCCTGGCAATTGCTGTGACCTCCCTCAATACTGATACATTTAGAAATTTCCTTATTAGGGAAATCTAGGGTGGAAGAGCTCTAGAATATAGAGCTAAAGTTAGTGTATACTAGCATGAACCCTCCCACAAAAGGAATATTAATATTGTAGGGTAAAGATATTATGTTCTGATGACCTAGGAGTCATCAAGATATTGAAGGAATACTTCACTTCAACATTGTTTAGTGGTCTCAACAATGGACTGTGAAAGGTTACACAGAATATGTTGGAAAACATACTACTGTATATTTTATACTATAGTTTTCTAACTGCTGTATTTACTATACTGCAGAAATACTGGCTACTCTATAATCTTACACAGTAGTTCTGCCAGCATGCTACCGGCTAGGCTAGGACCTGACAGCACCAGCCGACAGAGAGAGAGAGAGAAAGTATGGACAGAAGGGCTACCGTATTATTATAGTTTAGTACAATAATGAGTGTTGTAGGGACTGCTGTCTCTACTGCCTTCTTCCAGAATGAGGATTCAAATGGAAGGGGGAGGATGCAATAAGTCTAGCTTCCATCCAGCCACAGAATCTGTTGCCGGCTTCTCTGCCGGTTCCATGGTTTGTGGATGGCAGTCTAAGAGAGGACTGAAGAATACTCAAGTTCTAAGGGTCTCCCACTGGCAGCCGTCATGGCCGGCACAAGCTTTCCCGGAGCCTTGCTTCTGTTAGGGGGGAAGTCAAAGTGGCAATCGAGCCGCCTTTGTAGGAGCCCGGCCGGCATTGCAATCCACCCAGCAAGCGGGGAGATTGTAGAATACCGACCATAGATGTTGTGACGGCTAGGCCATCACTAAAGGACAGAAGGGGAAGGGAAAGGGTCTTATATTTTGCGTCGAAAGAGGGTGGCATGTCTGCCTCCCACTGTCGGCAACAAACAGAGAAACATAGTTTCCTATGCCGGCGTTGTCTTGAGTGGCAGAGGAATAATGATTCCTCAGCCTAAGACCTTGCCGGATATAAGACATGTCTTCTAGACCACAAGGGAGAAGGTGGCGGCAACTGTACTACGACTTTCAGTTGTGAACTAGGAAAGCCGGGCTTCCTATGCCTGCAACTGTGAACCGGCAGGGGAATGACTAATCCCCTGTCAGTAGAGTTGCCGACAACAAGACTGAATACTCTGAGTTACGGTCGTAATTCAAAGCCGGGATACTCACCGGTAAAGAGGGAAGACAGAAACACTATCCCAGTCAAGCTGGAGTACACTACTCTATGGCAAGACCAAAATAGGGTGGTCGCCTAATGGCGGCACTCAGAGGGAAGGAAGGGTTAATCCTTAAATCTCTAAAAGAGACGAGTATCGAATTATATTAGTAATTCTAGGAGATATGCTATCTCCGACTGAATTGATAAAACGATACAAGAGGATAAACGGGGATAACATTACTAAAGTATACTAAAACGCATTAGGCTAGCCTAACTCGAGTCGGGATCTCGGCTACGTTACGTCACTGAGACCCTATCTTATACAATCGAAACGTTCCACAGAAGAGGAAATATTACATGTATAATCTGATCTTCACTAGTATAATTTGAGCTGAATACTGGGGACGTCTTACTACTACCTAAGTAAAGCATTTATGACGTACGACAGCGGTCCAAAATGACCGCCACCGGTGATGGCTGTGCTCCGCTAAACACTTCTAAATTATGCTAATTTAACCGTGAAAAGGGAGCTAAAAATTATACACAGGAAAGATTGAATACTCAACTTTCCAGAGGATGAAGATGCTGGAGAATGCATGGTAATAATCCTTGAAATAGTAACATAACTGAGAGCAAGAGGGAGATACACTGTGCTTAATTGGCTACTATTAAAGGAAATGAGTTGCGCTGTAGTAGCACGGGAAAGGGGATCCACTGGGTAACCTTGATGACTGCTCCCCTTCATTTTCGCCACTCTTCCCCCTCAGAGCAAAAACTCTACTCGGGGTGAAGATTACCATGCGTCGTATCAAGAAATATGTCCCCTGATATATTGCGATATCCTTAAGAATTTTCTTGAGGATACTCGCACCAGGAGTTAGAATTCTGGAGACCTATGGTCAATTCTCTGGGAGTATCACTGTAGCTAAATATCCCTTAGAAAGCTGCCTAAAGAAACGTTCCATCAGGACGACATGGCTGAGCCCAAAACAACATATACCGTATATTACCGTGTAAAGATCAACCCCATGTAAACGGCGAACCGCAAAATTTCCTTTAAAAAAAGTGTTTTTAAATATAAAACTTACCCGCTGGTTATATAATGGCTAAAGTCCCCGACGCCCACGGCAGAAAATTCGCATATAAGACAGGTGTACCCCAGCGCCCTCGCGGTACCACAGGTAGAAGTATACTCAACTAATTCAGATTTTCTCTGCCGCCATAGCTGGCTGAACTATTGGAAATTCTCTCTTGTTTTCTTACTCTGTTTGAACGTTATTTGGTGATGTATTAACGTTTTGAGTTTTGGCTTTCGCATATTTGTTTTATTTGATCTGTGATCACGTATTTATAACTTAAAAGGTAGGGTTGTAAGGTTTTTCAACCTATTTTAAACCTCACGAAAGCATAGGGGCGAAATGTAAACTTTTTGACCATTGATGACGTCACAGCCTCTTCCGTAGGCTAAAAGTCTGTCTTGCCTTTTACAAAGAGTATAAGTGATTATGCTTTTAGAGTTTTAAGTTATAAATTAAATGAAAGGAATTATTTTGAGAAAATTTTATCCTTTTAATATTTTTCTTTAGATAATCTTCGATCTGTTTGCAAAGATTAACTACCGTTCGGTTTATTTTTGTTACACAGTAATCAGTATCGTTACGATGTTACACATATTGTAGCGATTTCATGAATAGTACTTTCTTTTTACTTCACAAGTCTTTAATTGTACCTTATCAAAGGAACATTTTATTTTGCTATTAATTGATCCTTTCAGTATTTTTCCTTAGAGATTAAAGGAAGTTACAGTTCAGTTTATTTTATACGATGCAGTATTCTTTACATTCATCGTAGCGCACGATTCTATGTATCGTTGTTGCTTTGGTGGTTTTTGGAATACTAGATTGTTCGTATATTATTTGTAGATGTTCCAATGATGCGAGTGATGATTCATCTTTTATTGGAACCCCTTAATTTAAGGGTTTATTTTAATTTACAGTTATTATATCCTTTAAGGTAATATTTGATATTTAATATTTTGTTACATTTATATGGGGTACTTTTGCTTTCCCATTCAAACAATTGTTCAGTGACAGAATTATAAGTCTCTCCTTACGGAGTTCATTTCCTTTGAGAGAGTATATGCTTTGGCTTTCAGGTAATTATGAAACTATCTTTGTGCCAAAGAGTAAAATGCAAATTTTTTAGTGATAAATTGTGCAGTGAATTTTTATTCGGTGTAGAGTGCTTCTATTCGGACCTGTCGTTATCCTAGCCTTAGACCTCTGTCGAGCTCCCGGACCCAGGGGAGAAGTTAAGTCGAACGGCGAAAGGAATCGAGAGGGTAACCAGCCGTTACAGTCTTTTAGACCCGAACTGAAGTCCTCTCGAGCGTTTTCTGTCGATCACCAAAACGCTCACCCTCGCTATAGATGAAGCGAGGTATTAGTGTTTTCAAAGGCGCTAAGCTGAAAACAAAATTAGATTCGTTCTGCGTGTGTTACGTTTCATGCGGCGCAGACGCAGTGCCGCCACCCCACCTGATGGGTGTCGTCTCTCGACAGTGGCTAGCGCTATGGTTCGACGAAGATAATGCTGAATACGTTTCGCTTAAGGTTGATCCTTGATCTTTGTAGTTAGGCATGAAACAGCATCTATCTTCGTTTATGCAGTCTTTTCAGCCTGCCGTTAACAGTGCGGTTGGGTGTCTCAATTCCGGTCTTTGACAGGGACGCACAGGCGTTGTGTCTTTAACGTTGAGGACTCGTTGTCGCACAGGCGGCCTACCAACCGCAATGTTCAATGGTGGGGGAAAGTGGATGCTTTACTTCGACTGCTCGACGCAAACCGACGGCTCATAGCACCTAGTATTAGTCTATACAGACGCGCCGTCGTTCGCCAGGCAGCGGAGCCGGCGAAGCGTCATCGGAATGGTGCGGCAACGGAAACGGAACGTCGACGAAATGGTGCGAAGCGCCACGTCAGTGTGGACGCTTCAGTGTCAGTGTGGACGCTTCAGCGTCAGGGTAGACGCTTTCAGTGTCTGTATGGACACTTCAGCGTCAGTATGGACGCTTCAGCACCAGTGTGGACACTTCAGGGCTAGTGTGGGCGCTTCAGCATCAGTGTGGGCGCTTCAGCATCAGTGTGGGCACTTCAGCATCAGTGTGGGCGCTTCAGCGTCGGGGTGGACGCTTCGCTACCTATGACTTTAGACTTTGATGTCTACCTGATCATGAATGTCTAGTGTTAAGCTATTGTTGCTCCAGGAGCTATATTAAGAAATAAATCTTAACTAGAAAGATGATATATTCTCAGACCAAGGCCTGATGGGCTAACTCTTGGTTGGGAGAACTAGAATTAAAACCTCTAGGTATTGAGGTCTGAATTCAGTATCATAAGGAGTGGATTCCTAAGAATCAAGACTTGTCTTCCTAGGATAGAGATTGTAAAAGGAAGGGAATAACTTTCAGAAACTCATGAGAATTTTTCTAAAGAGTTTCCCTCATTTTTTTTACCTGCTGCTCCTCGTTTCGACTTCAGAATTTTCGCTAGTTGAGTTGATGGTGTCGCTATTTATTTTATTTTATTTGTATTACAAGCCAGCTACAACCCTAGTTGGGAAAGCAAGATGCTTTAACCCAAAGGGCTCCTTTAGGAAACGATGGCCTAGTAAATTAATGGTAAAATAAAGTACTGTACCGTATATACTCGTGTAATGTTCGACCCTCCTATTTTGCCTTCAAAATCATGAATTCATCATATACCTCATGTAATGTTCGAGTCTTGATTTTGGCAGTAGGCTAGAGGTCTTTTATCTCCAGCATACCATAATTACCAACAAAGTAAGGGTTATGCCTAAGTGCGACAAACAAATGTATAAAACAAATCGGAACAACACCAAAATACTAACATCTGTTTACAATAACAATTGAGTATTCAGCGTACATTTTCTAGCAAACACTTTAGTTGCAAACAGACGATTATCATCACCGCCTAATAGCTTTCAAAAACAGGCAAACACTACAAGTAGCAAACAAAATTAGTTCATCGTTTTGAGTAACAAATTACCATTACCGGTAATTGCAGGTAATTACGGTGATTATAATTACCCGTTATGCTAATCATTTTTTTTCCTGACAATATATATGAATAAGAATTTACTCATAACCCATCAAGATGTCTACCAAGAAATATAAAAAAATTACAGTAAAATTCAAGCTTCAAGTTATTGCAGCCGCTGTCCGCTGAAACAAATAACGTTCAAGCCGTAAAAATGTTTGGAGTTACCGAAACTAGCGTTCGAACTTGGAGAAAAAAAAATGTGGATTTAATTAAGGAAAATTTTTGCGGTTTATTATTAATGTCAATTAATATACCATACCAAGTAAAATAAAATGAGCATAATTTTTGGGCTCAAGCCATGGCGTCCTGATGGAAGGTTCCTTTTTGGTAGCTTCCTTGGGTATAAGACTACTAAGATATTCCCAGAGAATTTAACCACAGGTTATCACAGAATTCTAACTTCTGGAGCGAGTATCTCAAAGGTTTCCCTTTAAGACATCGTAATACAACAGGGGACGCGCATGTCTGAACGCGCCACATAGCTATCTTCACCCCGAACAGAGTTAATGCTTCGGTGTGTAAGGACTGAGAATAGCTGGGAGCCGTTCCACAGCTAATCTCACTCGTGGCTACTACTGATACTCGAGACGTAAACAAACGGACGCCATTGCTCTAATGACGTCACGCCCGTCTTCATCCTTTGTTTAGTAGCTGCCCTACTTAGACGGATTTTCCCTGTGTTAACTTTATCGTTTTGCATCTTCGCTATGTCGTTACCTTCAGCCTCGCCTTCTTCTGGAAAGTTTAGTACAAGGTTCCAGTATTGTTTAATTAAGCTCTGGCCGTAAAGTAAATATTACTTTTCGAGATAATTGCTGTTTTGTGGCAGAGCTGTGCCTCTACCGGACCCGCCATTTTATGGCGTCGTTGTTGTTATGCATGTCTTATTTAGTTAGCCACAACAACGTTTCCGGCATTATATACTAATCGAATACATTAGTTTATTTAGTCTTCATAGCTAGGAACTTTTATATCGTGTTTAGACGCTTTTTATCGGTCATCGATTGACCTCATACCAGTCGGCTACTATAGCCCCCAGGCCAGGAGCCTACATACAAGTGTTCATGCATGATTTATTAGTGATCCTAGACTAAGTTATGAAGATAGTGGCATTATTTTACAATACTTTTGACAGTGATGCAAATGTTTTCGCCTTCAGGGACCATATAGGGGATAGGCTAGTCAGTGACTCTTTCTAGCCTAACCTAATATTAGGACCCCTATATGCTTCCTTCATCCCCTGCCTTGGCATTCCCTCTATTTAGCCTTGATTCCTTTTCTGAGTAAAGGGATTAATTGTCTAATAGAGTATATATCGCCTCTCTGTCCTCCCTAAAGGAATGAACCCCCTTTAGGGCTGCGTCCGAGAGTGAGGTTAGGCTAGCCTACCTCTATGGCTAGGATAGTCTATGACTTTCCTGCGATAGCGATATGTCTTCTTCCTTTCCTAGTTCAGGACTCTTAGCCCTGTTCTAGGTTAGGTTAGGAAGGTTTCTCTGTTCCATGCTGAAACTGTACTATTGCACCGTTTCAGCTGATCTGCCTGATCTTAGGTTAGGGAGTGTCCTCCCTTTCCTTAGTGGCCGCTCTGGTACAGAAACCCTTCCTGGGAAGACTTCTCTCTTCTCCCTCCCCACCTATCTCTTGTATAGCCTAGCCTATGCTTAGGTTAGTTTATACCCATCTGTCCCCTGTCCTACAACTCCTCCTTAGGGTGGAATAGTAGGGCTACCCGAGCTTCCTTGTGCAGTCCGCTCTGGTACATATACCTTCATAGTGTCCTATAAGGTTAGTTACTGGTATAGTTCTGCATACGGGAGTCTCCCCCCCCCTTGGGTGTTCCCTAGCCCTCCCTTGGGCTACCTTGCTCCCGGTCCCTAGTGACCCCTGCTCATGGATGTTAGAGCCTGCCTCTATCATGGGTACACCCCCTCAGGGAGGGGGAGGGATGTCTGGAATCCTGATGGTACTTCCTACATCCCTTCCCCCCTCCCCCCTGTCTCTCTCCCTATCCGGGTGCCGGTCTCTTGCCGCCTCTACTGTCGGCAATACCTGCCTCCTACTTGGTGACTCTCCCTAACCTTGCCGCCAGCCCCCCGTGTACCGAGGGACTGCCGGCTGCCGCCGGCTACTACCGGCGGCTCTCCTACTCCTATCTAGTCGTCCGCTTGCCGGTCGACCGCCGGAGTGCCGGCATATACTGCCGGCAACCAGATACAGCCTTTACCATCCTTATCCCAGTCACCAACCTGGCATCCTCCGACTGTCGGAGCCGCCGCTCCCTGCCGGCGTGCCGCCGTTGTGCCGGCGGCCGCCATCCTGGTATTTGACTGACTTTGAACACTGTCTGTCCTAATGCCAGAATCTATGCTGGAGCGAGCTCCGGCATGCCGGCGGCTTGCCGGATGCCCCGGAGGCGTCAAGAATACTTGCACCCCCTTACTGTAGCTATCATAAGACTATGATAGCCCTATATCGCAAACAGATATGCTGCTTCTGCTATTAAGATCAGTACCTAGTACTGCTCTATTAGTAATCATGCTGTCTCTTTGCATTCTTCTAAATTCCAGCATGCTATGTGCATCTTAGCACGGCTGGTTGCCAGAAGCAGTTACCGTTTAAATGAGGCCTTCTGGCCCTTAACTGGGAACCGAATGAACTCGGTCCCAATCTTGTCCTTGGTTTTTTCCATGGAATTCCAAAATACTTGGAATTCTAGGAAACTATATCCAGTGCCCTCGGTCACTCGGATTATCCAGGGACCAAGCTTATGGTAACCAGCCGGGCGAGATGCATGGAGCATGTTCTCCTTTACTATTTTCATTCTCTGTGCATCACACCTTCCTTAAGTTAAAATTAATGATTAATATTAACTTAGTTTAAGAGCCATTCTTATGACTCCCCCATACTCATTTTCTCTTTCTTCCACAGGAGGAGCAGATGAAGTGTGATTTCGCCTTCTGCGCTGTGAAACGCCCGCAGTTTTACGGGCATACGGCTTGCAGGACTCACGCCCCTTGTGCAGACAAGAAAGGGGATTGGAAGTTTTGGAATCCACTGGATTGTACGGTCTGCCAGGCTCACCTAGTTGAGGCCTTCCATAACCCTCCTTCAGCGGAGGTTAGAGACATTTCTCGTGAAAAGCTGCGCAAGTGGGTGCGTGGCTTTCAGAAAAATGCTACTGGACCGTACCTGGCCACCGAAGAACTGAGGTCACTATTGTTCCCTAAGGCCTCCCCTGACTCAGTGGTACCCAAAGATGTGATCCCCACTGTCCAAATTACGGTGGAACCTGATGTGGTCATGGCTCAGTCCATGCACGAGTGTCGTTTGGATTCCGAGGATGACGAACAGATTTCAGACGTCTCGGAAGACACGGAGAAGACGCTTATGGCTCAAGGAGCTGAAGAGGACGAAGACAAGGTGGAGTACACCGAGTCGGAGCTAGAAGCTGCTCCCTCGTCCATCCCCCCTCCTACTCCTACACCGACGGAAATGTCTATTCCGTCTACCTCCTCGACTCCGGATCCCTCTTCTTCTACTCAAGAACTGATCCGGCTGATTAGAGCCGTCATGGACGACAGGCTGAAGGAGAACCAGGAGTCCATCAGGTCGATGATAGGATCCAGAGAACCGAAGAAGATTTCGGTCAAGGATCTCCCCGCTTGCTCTCATGCCAACCCGTGGAGGTATGCAGAGCATATGGTTATTGCGACCGGCAGGATCTTTGTCAGCGATAAGATCGGCACGGTCCCTTTGGAAGATGTGGAGTTCTTCCCAAGCTTCGAGGCCTACCCGGACTGTTACGTCCGGCTTCGTTCCGAACCTGCCTCGAAGGAAGAGACCGAACCTAAGGAAGAGATAGTGTTCGATCTCGCAAAGGCCCAGGCTATGCTAGCCTCCGCATTCAAGAGTAGAGGCTTTACCTGCTCTAAGCTTCCGGCATTGAGCAAGAAGCACCCTACTTACGTTGCACCTGATACTGCGGTTCTTCCATTCTTGGAAAAGGCCTTAGCTGCATGCCTTAAGGCGGCGGAAGAAGGGAAACCCTGCCCTGCACTGGAGGAGTGCAGACCCTTCTCCATCGTGACCCCCCCTGACGCTCGACACTGGAAAGATGTTCAGCATACTTTCATCGTGGGAAGGCTCGATCCTGACGTCGCCGGACGTCAGTTTAATGAAGACCTCCCTAAGCTCAACGATCACCTCCTTCGCCGGGAACAAGACACGAAGGAGAGGCTTGCGGCATCTCTTTCTCATCAAGTCCAACTGGAAGTTATGGCCTGTGACACTAGAGTACCAGATCACTACATGGTACTCTCCAAATCCCACTTACTGACGGTAATGAAGGACTTGTACCACTTCATAAAGGCTCGAAGAGCCTGTCGTGAATTCGTGTTTGCCGGTGCCACCGTGAAACACGAACCCCGGAGGCTGATTTCCTCCAACATCTGGGGAAAGCACCTATTTCCTTCTGACCTTGTGAAGGAAATAACTGACAGAGCCGCCACGGAGAATAGGAACCTTCTCCACAAGTGGGGCATGTCCAGGAAAAGGAAACCCTCTCAGGACGACGGACCTCAGCCTAAGAGGAAACCTCAAAAGTCAAAACCCCAGCAACGTCAGCAAAGACGTCAGTTTCCGGGACCCGCTACCTCCCAAGTGGTTGCCCAACCACAACAGACCTTTCAATTGGTCCCCCAACCGGTGTTGTCACAGTCACCGGTCTTCACCCCTGCCTTTGAGCAACCATCAACTACCTTTCATGCCAAAGGTAGAGGCTCATTCAGGGGTGCAAGCAAAGACGCATCTCGCCGTCCCTCCAGAGGTAGAGGAGGAAAGGGAGCTAGCGGCCGAGGCAGCAAGTCCTCGGGACACCAGAAGCAATGAAGTGCTTCCGGTGGGAGGAAGACTCCGCCAATTCCAGGATCGTTGGACCTTCGATCCCTGGGCACACAGCATCATCAAGAACGGTCTAGGCTGGAGTTGGACGCAACCACCCCCAATCTTCCAGCAGTTCTTCCAGCAATCAACCCCCCTTCTGGAAGAATATGTTCTAGACCTCTTGAACAAGAAGGTGATAAGGAAGGTAAAGTCCACCAGGTTCCAAGGGAGACTGTTTTGTGTTCCCAAGAAGGACTCAGACAAACTCGGAGTCATTCTGGACTTATCCCCCCTCAACAAGTTCATAGAGAACAACAAATTCAAGATGCTGACGCTTCAACAAATAAGGACCCTTCTGCCTCAAGGTTCCTACACGGTCTCTATAGACCTGGCGGATGCCTACTGGCACATTCCAATGAACCACCACGCTTCCTCCTACCTAGGATTTCGACTCCAAAGGAAAAGCTACGCCTTCCGGGCCGTGCCCTTCGGCCTCAATGTGGCCCCTCGGATCTTCACAAAACTGGCGGATGCCATAGTACAACAGCTCCGCCTAAGAAACGTCCAGGTGATGGCCTACCTCGACGACTGGCTAGTCTGGGCTCCATCGCCCGAAGAGTGTGCAAAGTCTTGCAACGAAGTTACCCAGTACCTAGAACACCTGGGATTCAAGATCAACGAGAAAAAATCTCGCCTCTCTCCAGCTCAGAAGTTTCAGTGGTTGGGAATCCACTGGAATCTTCAATCACACCGCCTTTCCATCCCCCAGAAGAAAAGGAAGGAAATAGCAGGGTCTGTCAAGCGACTACTGAAATCCAAACGCATTTCAAGACGACAGCAGGAATGAGTTCTAGGCTCTCTACAATTCGCCTCAGTGACAAACCCAGTGCTTCGTGCACAGCTAAAGGATGCCGCGGGAGTCTGGAGACGCTCGGCATCCATCGCTCGAAGAGACCTCAAGAGACGGCTTCCAAACAGACTACGACGCCTCCTAAAGCCGTGGTCGGAAGAAAAGGCCCTGAAAAGGTCCATTCCTCTCCAACACCCTCCTCCATCTCTCAACATCCACACGGATGCCTCACTGGAAGGTTGGGGAGGTCACTCCCACCAGAAACAGGTTCAAGGTACCTGGTCTCCACTATTCAAGACGTTCCACATAAACATCTTGGAGGCCATGGCGGTCCTTCTAACTCTGAAGAAGTTATCCCCGCCGCCCTCGATCCACATCCGTCTAACCCTAGACAACTCGGTGGTAGTTCGTTGTCTCAATCGCCAAGGCTCAAGATCGCCCCAGATAAATCAGGTGCTTCTCCCAATCTTCCGTCTGGCGGAGAAGAAGAAGTGGCACCTGTCTGCAGTTCACCTACAAGGATTCCGCAATGTGACAGCGGATGCTCTATCTCGGACAAACCCGATAGAGTCGGAATGGTCTCTAGACGCAAGATCGTTCTCCTTCATCTCTCACCAAGTCCCAGAACTTCAGATAGATCTCTTTGCAACGAGCAACAACAATCAACTTCCTCTGTACGTAGCCCCGTGCGAGGACCCCAAAGCAGAAGCAGTGGACGCCATGTCACTGGACTGGAACAGGTGGTCCAAGATCTACCTGTTCCCTCCCACCAACCTTCTGTTGAAAGTCCTCTCCAAACTGAGAACCTTCAAAGGGACAGCGGCCCTAGTGGCTCCCAAGTGGCCCCGGAGCAACTGGTACCCCCTGGTCCTGGAGCTGCAGCCCAAGCTGATCCCTCTCCCGGGCCCAGTTCTCTCTCAACAAGTACAGAAGTCGACTGTCTTCGCTTCATCATCGAAAATCAAGGACCTTCATCTCATGATTTTCTCTCCCTTGCCGCAAAGAAGAGGTTTGGGATCTCGAAGAAAAGTCTAGACTTCCTAGAGGAATACAAGACCGAATCCACGAGACGGCAATATGAATCATCCTGGAGGAAATGGGTCTCCTTTGTCAAGGCAAAAAATCCTAAAGAAATCACAATTGATTTCTGTATGTCCTTCTTCATTCACCTTCATGGACAAGGATTAGCAGCCAATACGATTTCCACCTGCAAATCGGCCTTGGCTAGAATAATTCTATATGCTTTCCAAATTGATCTGTCCAATGACATCTTCAACAAACTACCAAAAGCATGTGCTCGCCTACGTCCAGCACCCCCTCCGAAACCGATCTCCTGGTCACTAGACAAGGTACTCCATTTCGCCTCCAACTTGGACAATGATTCATGCCCCCTCAAGGATCTGACTCAGAAAGTTATATTCTTATTTGCTCTCGTTTCGGGAGCTCGAGTCAGCGAAATAGTGGCATTATCAAGAGAAGAAGGACACATCCTGTTTACCGATTCAGGAGAAGTGACCCTCTCCCCTGATCCGACGTTTCTCGCTAAAAATGAATTACCCACCAAAAGATGGGGCCCTTGGAGAATATGCCCCCTGAAGGAGGATGTCTCTCTATGTCCAGTAGAGAGTCTCAAGGTCTATCTTCGCAGAACTTCAAACTTTGGTGGAGGCCAACTCTTCAAAGGAGAAACATCGGGCAGCGACCTGTCACTGAAACAATTAAGAGCGAAAATCACCTACTTCATTCGCAGAGCGGATCCGAACAGTACACCCGCTGGTCATGATCCTAGAAAAGTGGCATCTTCTCTGAATTTCTTTCAGAGCATGGACTTTGAAAGCCTTAAAAACTTCACGGGCTGGAAGTCCTCGCGAGTTTTCTTTAAACATTATGCGAAACAAGTGCACGAAGTCAAACATTTTGTGGTAGCCGCAGGTAGTGTTTTGAAACCTGCACCTAACTCTGCGTAGAACAGTGAGTTACTTGGGACTCTAACTCTTCGGGTGCCTATGTTGACCCTCGAGCGATTCATAGTGATGTCTAAAAACACTTAGTGCTTTTATAACTGTTCTTATCCCAGGTGAAATGTCATAGTGTCACACAAGTGCCGCATGCCTTGAGCATGATGTGTTATTTAAAGACTTGCGTTCCTCGAGAACGAGTACCTACTAATATCCTGAAATTCCTTTTCAGATTCAAGAGCAAGCCTTTATTTCTATGTACATTATTATTACTGTAAATGAACTTTACTTTTGCTGTAAATTATTTAATTTCTGCATTGTGAAATAAAATTTCTATTTTATTACTTATGCGTCTCTTTCAGCTCCTACTTACTATGAAATACATACATGTCATAGTTTTATTTATTCCTCCTTTCTTATGGTTATGAAGAATTTAAGATGTTTAATCCTAAATTATATTCACCCTGTCTAAGTAAGGTTCCTACACGAATACTTACTTCTGATAACCAAGAGATGAACTCTATACACAGTGCCCAACCACCACTGGTCTAATTTCAGAATGTTCCTATACAAATACCAAACATTCCGCTTCATCTCTAAGTTCTTCAAGTTCTTCTCTCAGGATGAATAGCCCTTCCATACCACTTTGACGTCGGCATAGCCCATGGGAACTTCCTGCCAAGGGGGGCAGGATACTTCGTTCCTATGGTTCTTTATCTAAGATTACTTTGCTGTTTTGTCAATGCCTAGGCACTTAATACTGGGGGAAAATCTACCACGATACATTGATTCTCTGGTACTCTTCCATCAGGACGCCATGGCTTGAGCCCAAAAAACGGATTTTGAGCGAAGCGAAAAATCTATTTTTGGGTGAGATAGCCATGGCGTCCTGATGGACCCTCCCTACTACTTCGTCCAGTTTTGTTCCCACCCTGTGCTACTGTATCATGGTGATGGGCAGCAACTGGCTTCAGGATGAAGACGGGCGTGACGTCATTAGAGCAATGGCGTCCGTTTGTTTACGTCTCGAGTATCAGTAGTAGCCACGAGTGAGATTAGCTGTGAAACGGCTCCCAGCTATTCTCAGTCCTTACACACCGAAGCATTAACTCTGTTCGGGGTGAAGATAGCTATGTGGCGCGTTCAGACATGCGCGTCCCCTGTTGTATTACGATGTCTTAAAGGGAAACCTTTGAGATACTCGCTCCAGAAGTTAGAATTCTGTGATAACCTGTGGTTAAATTCTCTGGGAATATCTTAGTAGTCTTATACCCAAGGAAGCTACCAAAAAGGAACCTTCCATCAGGACGCCATGGCTATCTCACCCAAAAATAGATTTTTCGCTTCGCTCAAAATCCGTTTTTTTCATTAACCATGTCAGGGTATAACATACACAACCCGACTGTTTGCTAGCTTCATACCTGCTGCGTTATGGTAAAGTCATTACTCGTAGCGGAAAAAAACTATTTATGATGGTTTAGGAAATAAAATCCATGCTAATAATATGCCTGGTGTTAAATGAACATGGTTAGTACTGTATATATAGGCCTAGCCTATGTTTACCTACCGGTAGGTAACCTTATATACGTGTAAGTATAGCCTACGATTACCTACCGGTAGGTAGCATAGCCTAGGGTAATGTTCGCGTAGGCCTAGCTTACGTTTACTTACTGGTAGACCAGATATTTTTACTTTTTCAAATATATATCTCGTGTAATGTTCAACCTTTACTTTTTTAACTGTAAAATAGGCCTTCAAAAATTGAACATTACACGAGTATATACGGTAATGATTTAACATTAAATCATTCTCAGGAAAATAACGAACCTTACGGTAGAGATTGATACATCGCTTGTTGCTGCTACAACAGAAAGGGCATTAAGGCCTTTATGAGAATAGAACGTAAAAGTATATCTCCCTCCACGGGCAGATCTTTTATGATTTAATGTTTTATGTTTTGAAACCGCTCTTGTTAGTGACTCGTAAACAGAGCGCAGTGCTCTGGAGGAGGTGTTTGTTCGTTTTCACCTTGCACCTAGTCCTATATCTCTAACTTACGTTCCAACCCTTGGAGAAGGAAAGTCGGCAGGCTGAGTTCTTCGCGGACCTTGTGCACTAAACGTCTGTTCCGCCGAGCGATATTGTTGATGCAGTCCAAGACGGTCTCTCTCCACTTTGGAATGATGAAGTAATGCTCTTTTCCTTGCCTATGATTGGCAATCTATGACATCACAACCATGTGACATAGTATCTTGAAAAGAGCGGAGTTGGAATGTCTTGAAGCGATCAGTTCGTCATCGCTATGGTATCATGGATCTTGTAACTGTTTTCTGCATATTAGAATGCAGTTCCCTGACGAGAATAACATTCTACGTTTTCCCTGTCTACCAGACTAGGTAGTTACTTGTCATGTATGCACGCGAACAGAACTTGCCTTCGCAGCAATCGTGTTTTGATGCTTGAACAGGAAGCAATCGAGTGTGTTTTTTCTTCCGCGAGAGAAGCGGAAGTCAGACAAGTCACATACAATCCTAGCTCTTCCTCTGGATTCTGACTCACTTTCAGGGTGGAAGGAGTTTGTCCTCATCGAAGGACGCATAACCTAGAATTGGTAGTCACCAATCTATTTGTCCAAGACCTTTCAGGAGTCGTATGTTTTCTATTAACTTATCCTGCAGTATCTAACGTTCGCCGGAAGTTTTTTCTTTTCGGAAGAAGGCGACGTGTCAGCACCAGAATCGTGTAAGACACATAGTTCTTCGGGGGAAAAGGTGCTCAGTTTGCTTCTGTTCACACTTCTTCTCCTTCCCCAGTTTGGAGAAAGGTCTTATTTCTTTCTTCTGAGGTCTAGCGACTACTGTTGACGGCATCTCACAGCTTTGGATATGTTCAGTTCGCGCACAAGGCGCGCTTGAAATGTCAGGGACTCTCCCAGGTCGCTCACAGGACTGCAGTTGATGTTTTCTCCCGGCCTTCGCCCATACTTGAGTTGGAGCACTCGCTACCCCGCGAGTGTAGATTTGGTCTGAGCTAAAAGAGGTCTATTTTATCTGTGTTTAGCGTTTACGACTTTCGGGGGGAGAAAATTTTCTCCTAAAGAGTCTAGGACTACCATAGATCAAAGAAATGGTTTTCCGATTAGTGTCAGAAGGCATAGTTCTCTTATGCTTAGTAATGCTTCTTCGCAGAGATATGCTCGTGTTACGAGAAGCGTTAGAGGGGGTGCTTGTAGCAGTCTGGTCTCTCTCTTACGGCAGACGTCATGTAGACACAGACGCAAGTTCTGGTCTCTCCCTCACGCAGTCCGAGACGCAGACACCAGTCTGGTAATTTTTTGGATGCTAACATTCAAAGTTGATCCTTTCAACAAGTTGTCCCATTTTCACGATCTGCGGGACGCGTGACTATCACTCATGCGGACGCATCCTACATGTGGACAACTTGCGGCAATCAGTTCTGTCTTTCCGTCAATGACCGGATGCGATGCTGTCGCTTCCACGCAGCACGCTGTGGATTTACAACAAGCGGGGCACACACACACAGCGCTGCCCCCACACGACAAGGTGAACGCATACAGCATGCTGACATCTTACGGAAATGCAACCACATGCGACATTATGGTCGCATGCTAGACACATACAGTCAAGTCTTTTTCTCACAGCAGTTTAACCAGACTATTGTCTCTCCTTCGCATCTTTCTGGCCTCGCAGCTAACGCTCCCTCTTGTCAACCTTTGGCTTTAAGTTTGTTGAACACTCCCTGATTACACACGAATCAGGTCTTAACCTCATAGCATGAGGTTCACGTGGTTGACGCTTCTTTTCAACAAGCCTAGCTTTAATATCGGTTTCTTGCGACCGATATGGACGAGTTTTGGGAGGTGGTTCTAGATCTCGATTCTCTCTCACGACATGTTGAGTGTAGGCAGCATGCTGGAACCGTTCTGGACTCATGCTGGGACCATGCTGGGTGCATGCTGGAAGCATGTTTTTAGTCCTTTTCCCCGTGTCAGGTTCACGAACGTTTAATGTTAAACCATCAAGCTTTAGGTCTAGCTGCCTCCAGTATTTCGGAAAACCCCTAAGATCTAGAGGGTTGTTCGAAGGAGACAGCTGAGGCTTTCGCTTGTACAAAGGACATTTGCCTCAAGGTTTTCCAACCCAATTAGAGTGCTTTATGGAGTGGTGTAGAGCTAGAGCCGGCTCTTCATTAGGTAACTCTTAACACAAGTGGCCTATTTTCTCTTAGACCTTAGAAGAAAACACATTTTCTTCCCTCCTCGACCATCAAAGGGTACAGGAGTACTGTATGCAGGCGTCTGTCTTCAGACGCAGAAGATTGGTTCTATCAAATAGAGACTTTATAGATCATCTCAGATCATTTGAGAGGACATGGAGGCATTAGCAAGATGCTCCAGCCGGAAATGTAGGGTTCGTTTCTGGAGCTTCGCGGTAGTGACAGATCCGACCCTTTACAGTTAGTTTCTTTTTAAGGCCTAACTTTTTAGACTCTCTGAGTAGGTCTACCATAGTTGAGAGTCAGTGAAGTTCACTCTTTTAGCAAGAACACGGACTTCACATTGGTTAAGCCATAGGTACCTTGCAACCTGGATTCTTGGTCATTAATAAACATCTTTCTCATCCATAGCCTAAACCTTTCGGGATCACTATTCTCTCGAATTTGGTTTGTGATGGGCTGAGAAGAGTTTTTTGCCCGATTAAAACGATGAAGTTTTATTGGGACAAGAACAAAGAAGTTAAGAGTCTATTCATAACTCTTAGGTGCATGGTCAAGAAGCCTGTGCTATCCATGTCTAAACATTCTGTCATCTCGTATAGACTTTGATTACAAAGGTTCTTCCACACGGTTGGGTGACAGATCATAAGAGGTTGAAAGAGTAAAGACTCACGAAGGTAGAGCTGTAGAAACTTCTGTAATTTTTTAACTAAACTGTTCTCTGCAAAGCATTGCGTATACGGTCTTGTGAAGGGGTAATCCTGTATTTGCCTTGCATTACTTTTGCCGTGTTCAGTCTCTATGAAGATGTCTACGTTTTGAGATCACTTGCAACAACAAGTTCAGTAGTAGGTGAAACATTCTCCACTACATTTCCCTAAATTCCTAGTACCCCTGTTCTTCTCTTGGAACTGTTATATATATTTTTATGATTGTACGTGAAAATTGGTCAGCAATCTTCCTCAATCTTTGACCTAGTCAGGTGGTAATTTTGTTCCTAGAGAGCGCCCGGAACAAGGGTATTAGTTGAGGTCCTGTCATGTCATAGGTGGTTGTACCGTTTGACAGCTCCTAGAGATCATCAGCCCCGAGTGGATCACTGGATCTCCTAAGGATAGCAGACAAAATGAGGCAGAGCATTGCTGTCAGCTTTCTTATCAGGTTAGAACCACTTAAGTTGTTTATGTAACTCTTGAGTGAATTTCCAATTATGCAGCGGTCTGTGACCCGCCACCAATGGGTGTCAATCAGCCATTATACAACCAGCGGGTAAGTTTTATATTTAAAAATTATATTTTCATAATAAAATAAATTTTTGAATATACTTACCCGCTGGTTATACAAGTTTTAGACCCACCCTCCTCCCCTCTAGAGACCATGGGGCATGGAAAATCTGAATTAGTTGAGTATAGTTCTACCTGTGGTACCGCGAGGGCGCTGGGGTACACCTGTCTTATATGCGCTAAGCTGCGCAAGAGATTTTGAATTTTCTGCCGTGGGCGTCGGGGACTTTAGCCATTATATAACCAGCGGGTAAGTATATTCAAAAATTTATTTTATTATGAAAATATCATTTTTATCATATATGCCATGTGATGGGCGGACGCAATTCCAAGGCCAGCCTGTTACTAGACTTTGGTTATAAATATTTTATCACATATAATTTTTATTCATAATAACATCTTTACTTGAAGCTGTTATTACCATTGGTTATCACTTGCATGTGTAAATGTGTTCGTTTGTTCATCACGATCGGCGATGAAACGTAAACAAAACTTTCTCTGTTTTAAGCGACATTTTTAAGAAAACCATGGCATAAAATCGCTCTTATTTCATTTATCTTGAATTTCTAACCTTTCCACAGATGTGTAAATGCGTTTGTTTGTTTGTTGTGATCAACGATGGAACATAAACTAAGCAATGAATTCGGTTTTAGGTGGCATGTTTAGCAAAAGTATGATTTAAAATAATTTTTATTTAATTTATTTTGGATTTTTAAGTATACAGCAAAAGCATTTCAACCAACTTAGGCCAAATGAAGGACGATGACTGCTACTGTGCTAGTAGTGCAAACGAAAGCAACGAAGATTATCCCCTAGACGATGGTGTCCTGATGAATTTTTTAAACACTTTTTAGTAGTTCAAATAGCAGAGTCAGGTTTATTGAATTCAGTTTTTTTTTTTTTTTTTTTAAACCTTTTTTGCATCATTGTTTTCCTGTATACCATAGTGTAAGTACCGATAACCTGCAATTGTTCCAACACAGATACTTACCTCGAAACGCTTTCTTAGGAGTTACCTGGAACCTCCTCTCAAACGACCAGAGTTTTGTGTAGTTTACCCTACTCCCATTTTCTGTAATGGTAGGCCTAGCGGAAGGATACGTGCCCTGAGGGCAAACCCGAGGTAGGCCATATGTGCGCTTGGGTCGTGATCTCCAGTAAGTTCTCTGGTCGCGTTGTGATATCATCTCGACACTCCTCTGATCTCAGTGCGACCCTTTGTGTCTCGTGGCCACGTGGTTTCCGCATGGTCCGTTGTGCTCTCCCTCGTGCTTAGTGCTTTAACTCTGTGCTTTGGCTTTTTAATTCCTTTGTGCTTTCGCTTGTGCTTATTAGTGTTCTCATTCTTTTTCCGCTTCGTGCCTGTGTCTAGCGGTATTGTGTTTGTGTGTGATGGAGCATACTCACCGTTGTCCTGGGCCTAGGGCCGGGAAATCGTGTGGGGCTTTCTTATCGAAGCCCGATGTAGATCCGCACTCCCTTTGTTCCTCGTGTAGGGGTAAAGTGTGCTCTCCTTCGGACACGTGTCCGGAATGTGCTGCCTGGAGTGAGGTCCAATGGGTCAAGTACGGGACCAAGAAAAAGAAGTCCTCAAAGCGTTCTCCCAGGAAGGCTAGTGTTTCTTCTCCTGCGACTTTGGCTGGAGAGGGTTCTGGTAGAGTTCCTCCTTCTTCTCCTACCCAGAGTAGGGGACGAGGTGAGTCTGTTAAGGGGAAGAAGTCGGTGCTTCTTCCCCAGGAGAGTTTTCTGGGGTATCTACTGTTTTAAAGGTGAACCAGGCGCCTGAAGGTATGTGTAGTGGGGGTCCGCGGGATGTTGCTCTTGTGCAAGTGGAGTGCGTCTTGGCCGGGGACCCCATGTGGAATAAACATGTGCCCTTTTCTTCGCCAGATTCGTGGGTAGATGTTTCCGGCTCGTCTGCAGCGGAGGGCGCCCTGGATAGAGAGGATTCCCCGCAGGAAGATCCCTTGGGATGGAGTCTTCCGAGGACGCCGGGCAAGTCCCCTATGAGGATGGAGGAAGATTTGAGCGGATGCTTCCCTTTTATAGATCATCCTTTTACGCCTCCAGCACCTTCGATGGCAGTTCCCGAGGAGTTTCTTCAACCGTCGACGTTAAGAACCCAGCAGGTGTTGAGCAAGGCTCCATCTGTTGCTAGGACCCGTTTCCATGGGAGGTCCGAATCGTCGGCAGATGAATCTTCCGTGTCGTCGGACGAAGAACGTCGGAGGAGATGTAGGAGGAAGAGGGATCGTTCCAGGAGGAGGTGGTCCTTTTCTAGGTCTCCGTCGGAGTCTAGGCATAGAAGGAAGAAATCTCGTTCCCCGCAGAAGTGCAGGAGAGCTGAATCTCCACAGGAACGATGGGTCCTAGTACCCGAAAGTAAGCTTTGAGACCTGTCTTCAGTCTCTGGCTCAGTAGTTAGGCTGACAGGAGACAGTCCTCCTAGAAGGGCCTCCGATAGCCGCAAGTCGGCTTCAGCCTCAGACCGAAAGGCCTCGTCTGGTAGGCATAAGTCCCGATCCAAGGAGACTCAATCCGCCCAGCGGAGGGAGTCGCCTCCTAGGACGGGCAGCCTCGACGAGTTAGCTTGTGGTGTGGATCGACGTGTACGGGTCCATCCGTCGAACACCTTCACGGAGGAGCCCATTCCATTGTCAAAGGCTCTTCAGGTGACAGAGGCGCCCATCTCTCCAGAAGGCCTTAGCCGCGGGTCCCGTCAGAGCGGAGGTGCCCGTGCAGTTTCTTCACCCCATCGACGGACGGAGGACGTGGTTGAGGAAGGTCTTAGCCACGGGTCCCGTTAGAGCAGACGTGCTTGTGCAGTTTCTTCACCCCATCGACGGACGGAGGACGTGGTTGAGGTGGCAGGCCTTGGAACGACAGAGGACTCCGCTTATAGAAGGGTGATCTCCTTAATAAGGAGTCACAATAAACTTGTGGAGCCTCTACCTCAGGAAGAAGATGACTGGACGTCTGGCCTTAACAGGATCATGGAGGAGCCCGTCCAGAAGAAATCATCACTGGCTCTTCCGGAGGCGAGAGACGTCAAGTTGGGGCGTGCCCATATTGATAAGGTGGTCTCCCGCAATGGGGACACCTCCAAAGGTCACAGTTCGGCCAAACTGCTACAGGGCTTGAAATCATAAGCAAGTATTATGCTTTGGAAGGACGACCTCATGGGGCTAGCAAGCTAGAGGACGTCCTAGAGGTGTAAGGACAAGGTGCTCCGAAAGACAGGGCGGCGGCGGCACCCATTTTCTTTTCGCAATCCGAGTCCATCATGATGGAGGAGATGTCCAAGGATCTCGTGAATGTCGCCTCATGGCTGGACTAGTGGGCTACTACTTTAGTAGGTACCCAGATCCCAATGGAGTCTTTGGATCCTACCAAGCGAGAAGCCCTAAAGGAGTTGGTCGAGTCGGGCGGCCGTGCCCTTAAGTTTCTCACGTTCCAGGCCTTGGCATTATCTGCGAACTGGGTCTTGAGGAGAAGAGACTCGGTCTTGAAGAACCTTTACAGGAAAATCCCGGACAGAGAAGCGAGGGCCCTCCAGAACATTACGGTTTGGGACGAAGGTCTTTTTCCAATCAAGAAGGCGGAAGAAGTTGCGGAGAAACTGGCTAAGAAGAAAGATGTCATCTTACCGAAGTCGCAATCGGCGAGGAGACCGGTATTTAGAAGGCCTGTATCCTAGGCGCCTGCTAGTTCTCGGTCTTCCCCAACTCAAGTGAGGAGAGAACCTTCGACATCACAGTGGGCTCAGTCAACGTATCCCTCCCGAAGGGGAACTAATTCAGCCCCTTCCACCTATAGGAATTCCTACTCTTCAGCCAGGAGAGGCCGTTCAGGACGTTCCGCCCGTAGAAGGTAGTGTGAGAGGCCCCCCTCCCCTGCCCAAGCCTCTGGTAGGGGGATGCCTCAGACAATTTTGGCAAGCTTGGAAACTCCACGGAGCAGAACCGTGGACGGTAACTGTTTTGAAAGAGGGCTACAGGCTCCCTTTTCTGGAAGATCCACCTCTCTTGATTCCTGCAAGCCAGGCGGAGTGGTTGGCCCCCAAAGACCCGCTGAAAAGAGCAACCTTGGAGGAAGAAGTCTCCACAATGTTGGAGAAGGGAGCAATGGAGACTGTGCATCTTCCGGGTCCGGGGTTCTACAGTCAACTCTTCCTGGTAGAGAAAGTAACGGGAGGTTGGAGACCAGTGATAGACCTGTCAGCCCTTAACAAAGTCATTCGGAAAACACAATTCAAGATGGACACCCCAAGAACGGTCATGGCGTCCTTGAGGGAAGGAGATTTCATGATATCCATAGACCTCAAGGATTCCTATTTCCAAATCCCAATTCATCCAGCAAGCAGGAAGTTTCTCCGGGTGAAGTGGGGTGCCCAGATTTTGCAGTTCAGAGCCCTGTGCTTCGTACTGTCCACAGTCCCCTAGGTATTTACAAGAATTTTTACGACGATCTCCGTTTGGGCTCACGAACGGGGGATCCGTCTAATTCGGTACCTGGATGACTGGTTACTCCTTTCTTCCTCAAAGGAAGTCTTGAAGCAACAAGGCACGGAGCTTCTTCATCTTTGCAAAACTCTGGGCATCACCGTCAATCTGGAGAAGTCTCACCTGTCCCCAACCAACAAGATGACATACTTGGGTATAGTCCTGGATTCCTTACTAGTCAAGGCGTTTCCATCAGTAGACAGGCTGACCAATCTGGACCAAGTTCTCCGTCCCTTCCTGGAGGGTCAACCCAGAAGAGCAAAGAATTGGCAGTAGTTGATAGGACACCTAGTGTCCTTAGAGAAGCTGGTCCCCTAAGGAAGACAGAAGCTCAGGAGCATCCAGTGGAACTTGAGGGATCGGTGGGATCAGAGAAGTTCCCGAGACGGGATTGTGCCAGCTCTACCGGAGACCAAACGGGCCCCGGAATGGTGGCAAGATTGAGCGAACACTCTGAAAGGGATGCCACTGTCTTCTGGACCTCCAGAGCTTCTGCTCTTCACACACACATCAAAAGAAGAGTGGCGAGCCCACCTTCTGGGAAAAGTAGCGAGAGGCAGTTGGACGGAAAAAGAGAAGGCTCTCCACATCAATGTTCTGGAGATGAGAGTGGTTCAGGAAGCCTGTCTACACTTCAGTCAATTTCTAAAAGGAAACTCAGTGGCGTTGATGTCGGACAATGCCACAGTAGTGGCGTACATAAAGAAGGAAGGAGGGTTGAAGTCGAAGGAGTTGTGCGTTCTCGCCTTGCAAGTCCTGAAATGGGCAGAAGAGGAACAAGTCAGACTGTCGGCGAGATTCATTCCAGGAAAGAAAATCGTTCTAGCCGACGGCCTCAGCAGGGTAGGCCAAGTACAGTAGTGGGGACAGAATGGTCTCTTCACCCCGAAGTAGCAAGATTCATCATCCAAAGGTGGGGTTCTCCGGTAATGGATCTCTTCGCGACGAGGCTGAACACGCAACTCCCCGTATTCTGTTCTGTCCCAGACCCAAAGGCGGCATTGGAGGACGCCTTTCAGCACATGTGGGACAATCTGGACGTGTACGCCTTTCCTCCTTTCGCTTTGATCAGGCAGGTTCTCAACAGAGTAAGGAAGGACAGCCAACAAATTAAAGATGACTTTGGTAGTGCCTTGGTGGCCGGAGAGAGAGTGGTTCGCAGACCTAAAAGGTCTGGCTATTCTCCCTCTGTGGCCTCTTCCGGACAGACCAGACCTCCTGAGGCAGCCACACTTTCTGAGGTTCCACGAGAACCCTCAATCCCCTCGTCTTCATGCCTGGAGGTTATCCAGCGCCTCCTGAAAAGACAAGGGTATTCGACCAAGACGGCTGTTAAAATGTCACGTTACCTGAGACAGTGTTCTACAGCAGTCTACCAAGCAAAATGGGCAGCTTTTATTAAGTGGTGTGCTTCGAGGAAAATAAAGCCTTTAGAAGCATCAGTACCCGACATTGCAGATTTTCTCGTTCACCTCAGGGATGAGTTGGGCATGTCGATTCCAGCAGTAAAAGGGGTACGAGCCGCCTTTGGACAGGTTTTTCTCTTGAAAGGAATAGATCTAAGTTCTTCTAGACACATCTCGATGCTCATCAAGAGTTTTGAGCAGTCCTGTCCTCCCTCGTCTCCTAGGGTTCCGCAATGGGACCTGGCTAGATTTCTAGATATGCTTAGTAAGCCTCCCCTCGAACCTTTGAAGGATATAGTGGACAGGAATCTTACGCTTAAGGCAGTCTTCTTGTTAGCTTTGGCGTCAGCGAAGAGAGTAGGAGAAATTCATGGGTTGTCCTACGAGGTAGAACACTCAAGAGGTTGGAGAGATATCTCCTTTACGTTTGTCCCCTCGTTTGTCGCCAAAACCCAAAACCCATCCGTTTGGGATCCTAGGTTCGAGGGTTTCTCTATCCCAGCAATTCCAAAATCAGATAATCTAGATGACTTATAATTGTGTCCTGTCAGAGTTATAAGGAAATATCTAAAGAGGATGGCAAATCTCCGCCCGGGTATAAAGAATCTTTTTGTCTCCACGGGTACGACGAAAAAGAAAATTTCCACAAACACCATTTCCTTTTGGCTCAGGCAAGTCATCATTCAAGCTTATTCTAGTGCAGGACTTTCAGTTCCAGGAAAGCACAGGGCACATGATGTTAGAGGTGTAAGTACCTCTCTAGCCTTTGAAAAGAACATGTCAGTAGCTCAGGTTCTTAGAGCAGGCACTTGGTCTAACCAGTCGACGTTCACGTCTCACTACCTCAAGGAATGTATGAGGAAGTCCTTAGATGGTTTTTCCATTGGGCCAGTCATCTCCGCGCTCCAACCGAATTAACGGCCCAAGCCCCAGGTTCAATTGTGAATATCAAAACCATTAGACACAGGTGATCTTTTCTATTTTCCCCTTGTCTTCTCCTTTTACTTTTTATCACCTAGGGAGGTCTTAGCCAGTAGACCGGCACAACTCCCGTATATCCATACTTCAGCAAGCACATCATCAAGGAATTATGTAGGGTGAGTACTTTTTTCACTGGTAATGACCTCTTTGTGTAGTTTATCCTACTTTCCAGTTGTTTGGGTCCTTAGTCAGGGAGGGAGGCACTCCCACCTCCTAAAGTGTAAGTCTCCTAAGAAAGTGTTTCGAGGTAAGTCTCTGTGTTGGAACAAATCACAAATTATTAGTAATTTGTATTTTTCCTAACATACTTACCGAGAAACACTTTCGGGTTATGGCCCTCCCTTCCTTCCCCCGGGTGCCCCACTGATCTTTAGTATTGTTACTTTCATAGAACTTACTGAAGATCACGACCCAAGCGCACATGTGGCCTACCTCGGGTTTGCCCTCAGGGCACGTATCCTTCCGCTAGGCCTACCATTACAGAAAATGGGAGTAGGGTAAACTATACAAAACTCTGGTCATTTGAGAGGAGGTTCCAGGTAACTCCTAAGAAAGTGTTTCTCGGTAAGTATGTTAGGAAAAATACAAATTACTAATAATTTGTGATATTTTGAGGTTTCGGATAACCACGACTACCGCCATCTCTAGGCAAGTAAACATTTCTAGTTGTCCGAAACAAGGGATCATATCAGCTGGTCTGATCACGGCACCCAAAATACTTAACTAAATAAAATACACCCAAAATTTAAAACAAAAGCTCATAAATCTCTCTCTCTCTCTTTCTCTCTTTCTCTCTCTCTCTCTCTCTCTCTCTCTCTCTCTCTCTCTCTCTCTCTCTCTCTCATTAATGAAATCTTTGTTGCTTTGCTAAGTCTCTATTTAGGCTTTATAATTAAGCACCACAGAGCTAAAATCTAAAATATCGTACATCAGCGAAGTTATTTAATCTAAAGATTGAGGTTGACGACGGGCTAGGCAGATTTGATCAGCTGATTTGAATGTAAACCATGCATAAGCCTATAATTTTCTATGATTTAATCGTAAATATGGTACTAAAATGTGAATATTACATGCATTATTATTGGATACAGTTAAGTGAAACACCAGGGAGAGATAAGGACGAAACAATATGACTAATAGACGAGATGGGGTAGGCGGTAGCGTACGTGCATGCGTTCAGATTGCCCGGGCCTTGCAGTAGCACAATCCCTCAGCCAATTCTACGCCAAATCCAATAAATTAGCAAAATCAATGAATTTGGGAAATGCGAGAAGGAATGAAAAATAGGAATGGGAAAACGTGGAATGAGGGATAAGAAAGGCATTTAGAATGATTGATAAGATGAAAATGATGAATGAACTCTAGAAAAGAGAAGATTAATAAAATCACAAAAAATAAAGAGAATCAAAAGAGTTGGAACAATACGTTTTAGATGTGTGTGGGAGAGCAAAGTAAATGTCCAAAAGGGATCTGGTAAAAGGATTAAGGATATAATAATAAGTAGAGGACATTGATAATATGAAGGTGATATCATAATAATATGCATGATAGGTTACATCAGTGAGGTAATTCTATGAAAGTGAATGGTCATATCAGTGGGATAATATCGTGAAAGTGAATACAGTATACCGTAAGTTGACGATGGACTATGCAGATTTGTTCAGCAGGTTTGAATGTAAACAATGCATGAGATTTTAATTTGGTATTTATTTGATTATAAATTTGGTACCAGGATGTGAATATTACATTCATTATTATTGGATACAGTTAAGTGAAGCACCAATTTAATCAAAATCCAGTTTATTTTAAATATAGCAGTAATTTTTTACCTCAGTAAATGGATACACACTGTACAGAAAGACAGAGCCAGGATAGTGGCACACAGCTCTCCAAGTGTAAAGGAGCGCGGGCCATTTGAAATCATTGCCCAGCTTGAATTTTATTGCAATTTTTATGGAAATTTTTTTTAATAGGTATTGCACTGTTCTTGGCCATCCCAATGCTGTTATCAATTATTAGAAATCAAATTCTTAATGTTAGGTAAACAATAACCATTTTTTTTCACCTTCTTGGCCGCAAAAAACCAAAACCGCAAAGTAAGGAACCGCAATCGAGGTCTGACTGTAGTTAGGAAAAATACAAATTACTGTATTCCAAATTTGTCATATTTCATTAAATGAGGATGCATAGAATTTTCTTTATTCAAAGAAATTGCATGCTGTACATTTATCTTATTCAAAACTTGATAACTACTATATTTAAGTTTTTCTTTTTGTAAGATGCATGTGAACATATTGTTTTTTGTAGACAATAGTTTTAGATTTCAGTAGGTATGTGTTTTCAAAGTGGTTGTGCCATACTGTTAAAATTCCTTTTATTTTGATAAGAGATAAATAAAGTTTATCTTTTATTGTACCAAGAGTTGTAGGAAGTTTGGTTTGTGTGTATATTATTACAAGCTTATTTTCCTTTACAGATAGTTTTCTATGAAACATTTTCTCTATATCAAGTTTTTTTTATTAGCAATGGTATAGGAAGTACAGTAGTGGTATTCATTTCCAAACTTTTCTGATATTAGTTGTGCCAATGATAAGACTTTTTTTTTCAGGTTTTGGTGGAGCCAGTACTGACTTATTTGGACATGATCATTAGACCCCATCTCACAGAAGACCAAAGAGATGACATTGATGATGACATGAGTGTAGTTTCAAAGCAGGTTAGATGTTACCGTTTGAAAGTAAAGTCACTTGTATTAAGTATGTGCAGTGTGTAATCATGCCTTTTTTATCACACATACAAACCATGTTATTTTTAGCCCTAAATGGTTTAATAAAAAGATAGCCTACAAAAGTTAGAATTATATATAAATTGAGGTACTATATTGTTAAAGCTAGTGATTCCACTCCATTCGAAATAATGCTGGGTATAGATAAGACTGCAATACAAAGGAAAAGACTGTAACTAGGATCCACAGTGTGTTTTACCAATGTGCAATTGTATAAAACTATAGCATCTGCCTTTTTTCTTTATTTGTTCCCATATAATGAAACCTTCCATTATTTATGTGGATACTCTTTTGGGGAAGCTGGAAGGTAGGCATTAGACTAGAAGTGTGAAGTGGCAACCCTGCCTAACCACTTCAGCGGGTAGGCCGGGCTGGCTGGGGGCTACCGAGCCACCTCTATATATAGAGTACTTTCACAGCTGTGAGCTATGGCAATTTTTTTTTTTTGGCTCGGTAGAGAGTGGATGTGCCCTCTCTCTCCTCCCAAGGCTGTCATTAGACATTTTTAATCTCTCTCTTTTCAGGTCTGCTTGCTTCTTTGGATCGCCTTCATGTGGACCTGTAGTGGGCACAACGGTGCTGCGTGCAGTACTTTCATGTGATCGTGGGATACCGACCCGCACTCTCTTGTGTCCTTCGTGTAGAGGGCATCGTTGTGGGTAGGGTTCGCCCTGTGCAGAGTGTAGGGAGTGGCCTGCCTCTCAATGGGAGAAATTTGGATGGCGCAGAAAGAGGGCGGCTAAGCGCGATCTTTCTCCCTCAGGGCCGAGGAAAGCACGTTCTTCTTTTTGCACCTCTAAAGCTCTTTCTCGTTCCCGCTCTTCCGAGGGATTATCTAGCAGGAGCGTAGACTGTCTAACTCCTTGGTAACCCTGGGGTACTGGGAGGCTAGGTGCTTCCCTTAGAGGAGCAACTTCACCTCCAGCTGCCAGGAAGCCATTTACCCTTGCAGATGTTTTGCAGGTATGGCCGACCTTGGTGGTTTCTGTGCCCCCTATGAAGAAAGAACTTCTTCGTCTCCAGCTGGATGCCAGGAACAACCTTCTCCAGAGCCTTTAACATATCTTGCTTTGGAGGTTTGCGAAGTCCATCCGTTGCCTCTCCTACACCTTACATGCGCAGATAAGGCGATCGCTTGCATTCATCCCCTCACCCCTCCAACGGCCTCCAGCTGACGACTATCTTACTCGCCATCCTGAGACATCATTGTTCTCTAACCCTCAGCCTTCTGTTTCTTCCCACAGAAATGCTTTGGCTGTAGGTGATGATCTTCCAGAGACCAGCGCTCCTTCCACCAGTGGCGCGTGGGTACGAGCTTGACCATCTCCTCATCCTTCGGGGCACTCTTCTCCTGATAGTCGTTTGCAACAATTTAAAGATCATCAGGATCATACGTCATCACGATCCGAACGCTCTTCGAGCTTCACGCTTTCCCCGAAGGCATTCCTCTTTACGAGGACTCTGCACGATTACAAGCATCTCGCTCTAGACCTAGTTCCAGATGCTCTCGTTCTAGATCTCGACAATCTAGAGCACGAAGTAGAAGCTCCCATTCGCGAGGACGAAGCTCCCGTTCACGAGGGGGACGTTCACGCTCACGAGGGCGCCTTCCACAATCGTGAGGCCGATGCTCACGTTCCCGAGCTAGGCATTCACACTGTTCTCGAACGAGAGCTAGACGCTCCCGTCCATGATCGCAAACCACGCATTCACGATCAAGGTCTAGACGTTCCTTGTGTAGAGGTAGAGGCAGGCATCCGCGCCGTCCATCAGCGTGTAACCCCTCAACCTGTCCTTTTTCTACACAACCTCAGACTGACCCTAATCAAGAGACTAACTGTTCCTCAGATAGGCATCCAGCTAAACCTCCAGTACCCTTTGTCACCTGGGGTGCTTTAGAAAAGCATTTGCCTATGCAACCCTCGGCAACGCGTTTCGGTGTAACGCGGTCTCCAATGCTTAAGGTTGCCCATACTCAGAGGCCCTATCTGCCGACTTCATCAGATGTAGGTGTTTCTTTTCAGCAACAGGAGTGTGCTATACCTTCCTCTTCCAGTGTGACTCGTGTTGCGAGCACTTCTGCTCGTGAATCACACCCATTTTGGTGCAAAACTCGCGATTTTGTGCGCGAATCATGAATTTACACGCAAATCGGTGATTTCCATGAGCAATTCACGAGTAAAGGTTTCAGAACCGTGAACAAGTGCGGTACCAAGACCTCCACCTCCGGCTTCTACCACCACCTGCGGTAGGCCTTTACCCTTCCCGAAAGGGTTTAAGGAGCCTCCTAATAGGTTCGCTGACGTTCCTATTAGTCTGGACCGTCCTTCTCGTCTGTCGAAGGAACATATCCTGTTGCCACAAAGACTCTCCCCTACAACTGCGCTGGCTCCCTATAGAGCTCCCCCTTGGGGACGTTTTCATCCTGGACTTTCAAGTGAAACCCAAGGCTTACCTAAAGGTTCTGAACTCCTTGCATGGGTAAGTACCTTCCCCTCTACCCTGCAGAAGTCTTTGGGTGTGGCTTCTCCACTGCCACAGCCTCCGACTGCTCCAGTCAGAGCTACTGTCTTCGAGTTCGTCTCTTGGGAGTCTTAACCCTAGGAGACCATCATTGGACAAGGCACGGAGATCACCTTCATCTCAATCTCATGCCTGGGTGCCTCCTCCTGACTCTTATATGGCTAACATTCCCTTTACTCTGGTTAAGGCAAGGGAAACCATGACTAAGAGGCAGAAAAGAAGGATGAGAGGTGTAACCCCACCTCAAGTCAATGTCATCTACCCTAGGACGAGTAGGGACATTGGCTTTCCCCTCCAACCCTCAAGAAATTGAGGTAGTGCCTTTGGACCAGTTTTCTATTTCTTTACCTCCACCTGAGGAAGAGCCTTTGGCTCCCACTGTCGAAGCTTCGGCTGTTGGTGTCGTAAAACCCTCGCAAGGTCACCCTTCTAATACCATGGAGGAACATTCTGTACGAATGGAGTCTAAAGACACCAAAACCAAACCAAGCTGTGGCAAGGGAAGCTCGTTTGGCCGAGACATGCAGGAGGTCCCCTGTGGTGGGTCCCTCGATTGATCCTGTTGATGACCCTGACCTACCTCAAGCTCTGGATGTGAGCCTGGAGATGGATGAACCTTTGGACACGGACGATGAAAATCTTCCGAGAGCAGCCACTTGGAACAAGAGGGACGAGAGTCATAACATATGTTTTGGCAGGTCCTCTCTTGCATGAGGGCCATCAATGGCCTGGCAACTCCTGGTTCCACCACCCAGGAGAGTAAGGATATGGTTCTCGGTGAGATCTTAGAGACCCAGAAGCCTCCTAGAAGCAGTGCAGCCTTACCCTGGTCTAAAGGCCTAACGGCTGCCAAAAGGAAGGCTATCACCCAGATAGCCGAAACTTCTAGTTCCTTGAGGGCAGGTTCTTCTTCTCGGTCTTTACCACTTCCTTTTGTCTTCTAAAGGAAGTACAGTACTACGAGATGGAAGGAGAACCGCGTTCGACCATGTCCCTCGACCCTTTGGTGGAATCTTTGGTAAATGGTTTTCCAGCTCAAACCCTTTCCTCTCTGAGGGCCTCCCTCTCGGCAGTTGAGTTTCTCAACATAGAGAGAGGAGCAAAGTATGCCATGCAGGCTGCTTCATGGCACGACCTATGATTGGGATCTTTGGGCTTCATGGTACACTCCCGTGATCTTTCTAAGGTGTCTGCTAGGAAGACTTTGGAGTCTCTCCTTTTGTCAGGTACCCAAACTCTTGCGTTCTTATTGCACCACGTTGTCAACTTGTGGCCGAACGCTATCCTCAAGAGAAGGGATACCGTCATTAGGAAATTCCATATGCAGGTGACGAAGGTGGAAGTCTCAGTTGAGGAATTCTACCCTTGAGGGTTCTTCTCTCTATGTTCCAGAGGAGATTGAGAGGGCTACTGAACAATGGAGGAAATCATCGAACGATTCTCTCCTCCATAGGGCTATGGCATCAAGGCCCTATGGAAGACCTTCCCAGTCTTCTTGCAGTCAGCAAGCACCTTCTTCTCATCCTCCAACTTCTAGGTCCTAAGGGCCTGCTAAGGTGTCTAAATGGCCCTTTCAGTCTAAATACCAGAAAGGGAAAAAGTCCTAAAGCAGAAAGATGGGAGCCAAGGTGGTCACTCCCACTAGGAATGGCATTCTTCTTCACCTACTATCTGTGGGAGGATGCCTGCAGTGCCTCTGACAGAGGTGGCAGTTCCACGGGGCAGATTCCTGGACAATCAAAGTGGTCGCATTAGGGTATCGTGTCCCATTCATTCAATCTCTCCCTCGTCTGACTCGGGATCCAGTGCATCTAGGCTTCTATGTGAGGGATCCGCAAAGGAGCTGCCCTTCAGGGCCAAAGTCCAGGCCATGCTGCAGAAGGGCACTCTCCAAGAGATTGTGGACGGGTCCCCAGGCTTTTACTGTCAAATTTTTCTAATGAAAAAGGGCGACTGAAAGCTGGAGACCAATCATCGATCTTTCCCCTCAGAACTATTTTGTTTAACAGACTGGGTTCAGATTGGAGACGGTAGAAATGGTTATTTAGCCGGTTCGACCAAGCGACTTCTTGCGCACACTGGATCTCAAGGACACATACTTCCAGATCACAATCCATCCATCTTCAAGAAAGTATCTCGGGTTCATACAAGAGGACAAAATATACCAGTGAAGGTTCTCTCCCACACAGAAATTTCTTCCCTTTGCCTTGATATCGTACCTCCTTTTAGTTTCCCCTTGGCTGTTGCTCTCGTTTTCTATCGCTAATTTCCAAGCTTTCCTTAAATTCTCCTTGTAATTCTCTAAATTTTGAATGTAATCCTCTACCCTCTTGAAGCATTAATTTACAATTTAAAATTTCTAAAGGTCCGTTAACGGTGGGACCAGGCAACAACTCAAAAGAACTAAATCCTGCAGTGTCATCAGGTGCAATTCGTAAAGCTAACAAGACAAAAGGTAGTTTTTCTTCCCAGTCATGTTCAAAGTTATTACATAATTTTTGTAAGCATCTTTTTAACGTTTGATGGAAACGTTCTACAATCCCTTGCAACTCTGGGTGATACGGTGTGGTAGTTACAAGTTTGATACCTAGTTCTTTAATTTTGTCTTTAAAATAGTTGAACACAAAATCACTGCCATTATCACTTTATATAACGCAAGGCAGACCAAACTTGGAAAAATAGCTCAACAACTGTTCAACTAGTCTTCTCATTGCAGCTTATTAGGGTTGCTTCTGGATAACGGGTTAGTCTATCAATGATTGTTAATAGATATATATATCAGGAATAGAAGGATGGATATATTGGCTTTGTGCGAGACAAAGATAAAAGGGAAAGGTGAAGTGATGTTTGGTGAAATGTCTGGTAGAGTGTCTGGGATTGAAAGGGGAAGAGCAAGAGAAGGTGTGGCTTTATTGCTGAGTGAATGGATGACAGGTAGAGTAGTGGAATGGAAGGAGATATCATCTAGGTTAATGTAGGTAAGGGTTAGGTTGGGTAGGTAATATTGGGCTTTTGTCAGTGTGTATGGACCAGGTTGTGAGAAAAGTGAAGAAGAGAGGAATGAGTTCTGGAATGAATTAACTAGGTGTGTAGAAGGAATTATGTAATTGTCATGGGTGACTTAAATGCCAGAGTTGGCGCTGGAGAGGTAGAAGGTGTCATAGGGAAGTATGACGTACCAGGGGAAAATGAGAGAGGTGAGAGACTGGTAGATATGTGTGTTGAGCAAGAGATGGTGATAAGTTCTAGCTTTTTCAAAAAGAAAGATAAAAACAAGTATACATAGGTAAGAGTGGCAAATGGAAGAGTGGTAGAAAGGGCATTAATGGATTATGTGTTGATAACTAAAAGAATGTTCGGAAGATTGAAAGACGTGCGCGTGTTTACTGTAGGGGTATGGCTAACGGTAAGTCTGATCATTTTTCGGTGGAAGGAAGATTAGTTGTAGCCAAAGAGGGGGAATAGAGTAGGTGGATGCAAAGGGGAGCTAGTGAGGGTTGAAGAGCTAATAAAACATGGGGTAAAAAGTAAATATCAAGAAAGGTTGAAAATGTCATATGATAAAGAGAAAGTAAGAGAAACTGGTAATTTAGAGGAGTGGAAGTTAGTAAAAGAAATTTGTTGGAGGTAGCATGAGGAAGGGCAGTGAATGGTGGAATGAAGGAGTGAAGGTAAAAGTTTAAGAGAAAAAGAGGGCTTTTGGAGAATGGCTGCAGAGTAATAGTGTAGAGAAGTATGAAAGATATAGAGAGAAAAATGTGGAAGTAAAGCGCAAGGTAAGTGAGGCAAAGAGGGCAGCTGACCTGAGGTGGGGTCAGGATTGGGTCATTCATATGAAAAGAATATGAAGTTTTGGAAAGAAGTGAAGAGAATAAGGAAGACTGGTTCAAGAATTGAAGAGACAGTGAAAGATGGAAATGGAAGTTTGTTAAAAGGAGAGGAGGCAAGGAAAAAAGGTTGGCAGAATATTTTGAAACTATTGAATGTTGAGGATAATAGGGAGGCAGATATAATTGCTGTTGCAGGTGTTGAGGTGCCAGTGATGGGAGATGAGAATGAGAGATAGAGATTACAAGAGAGGAAGTGAGGAGACCACTAGATGAAACGAGAGTAGGAAAAGCGTCTGGTATGGATGGTGTGAGAGCTGAGATGTTGAAGGAAGGGGGTGAGACTGTACGTGAATGGTTGGTGAGATTGTTTAATATGTGTTTGTTTCTACACTAGATACAAACCCTCATTCTTTACTATAGGAGATATTCTAGCGCAATCTGGAAAATACGGCAGAAAACCTTAACAAGGGCGTTAACGACCGGGCCGGTTGTTATCCACCTGTTAGGGGTGGGGGACTGCCGGTTGGTAGCTACTGAATACTTTCAATCGAATTCTAGCCGTTGCAGTGGTAACACCGCTGCTCCTGCTTTTGTTTGACTGGCAGACAAGCCTTTTTTTATTGTGTTTTTGATTAACATTTCCTTTTTCTTTATTAGATGTGATATCCTCTATTATGAGGAAGTGTCCTGGTGTTCTCCCGAAATCTTGTGGCACATTAATGTCACCACCGGAGGTGGATCCTCATTCCCTATGCCCTTCGTGCAGGGGTCATAGGTGTTCTGAAGGCTCCCCCTGCCAAGTATGTAGAGAATGGTCGCCTCTCAGTGGGAAAAGTTCGTGAAGAGAAAGAAGAAGAAATCCAAGAGGGATTCGTTACCTCCAGGTTCACCGTCGAAAGGTAAGGAGTCTCGGGCTTCTCCTTCGGCCTCTCGATCTCTCCCTTCTGACTCTTCCTTGCCTCCATCCTCCGGGGGAAAGTCAAGGAAGAGCGGCACCATTGACTTAACCCCCATTCCCCCTGGTCAGGCAGATCATGTTGCCCCTCCTAGTGGGAAAATTTTTTCCACCTTCGGGAATGACTCTATTACCGCTTCCATTCCAGATCACGTACGAGCGGTATGGCCTGCCCTTGGACTTCCTGGTTCTCCTTCGGGGGAAGTGTGGAACCAGTTCCTCACGGGCACAGTTTTACCTCGGGTCCCTTCTGTTTTGGAACCTTAGGGAGTTCCGGGCCTCGCCTACCTCCCGTCAACTCAGTCGGCGGCCGTAGAAGTTTCAGCAGATATAGTAACTTCAGCTCCCGTAGTAACTTCGGCTCCCGTGGCACCTACTTCGCTCCTCGCCTGCGCTTCTACGAAACCACAACGTCGCAAGCGCAAACATCGCAATACCTCCCCCTCCCCCCCTCCTCCTCCTCATCGTCTTCGACCTCCTCGGAGGCTAGGAGGGAGAGAGAGAAGAGGAAAAGGAGAGCTCGCTCTCCTTCGCCCAGACGTTCTCGTCGGAGAGACAGCCGACATAGGAAGAGACGTCATCGTTCTCGCTCTTCCTCGCCTTCTATCTCTTCACGAAATGTCTCGCCGAGAGACTATGAACGCTCTCGTCACAAACATAAGAAGAGCGCTTCCTCGCGTCTTCGTTCTGCCTCGCGATCGACTTCCTCTCGCGAGGGATCATCTAGGTGCTTCAAGAAAAAGAGCGCTATGATACGTTCTCGCTCTTCGTCACAAGAGTTCTCCTAAGCGTAATAAGCGCTCCCGTTGGATAAGCTCTTCCCACGATGTTTCATCTAATCGCGCCCGGAGCGCGGACAAGGGAAAAGCGCACTCTGAGCACGATCCCTCTCCTTCACATATTAGCTTGAGGAGCTCAGATTGCTCTAGGAAAGGGAGAAAGAGCACTTCTCACTGTCGCTACGTATCAACATAGAGAGAGCGCTCCCGTCCTTCAACCTTCCGATCGGGCAAGTCTCCGGGCATATCCGCACTGGGTCATTCACCTCACCCTCGTGTTTCAGATAGGACAGCTCCGGTTCCTGTGCTCCCTAACGAGTTACGGAATACGACCCTCATGAGAACCTCGGAAGAAGACGCAGGGGTTCAACCCTTCTTCTCCTCGGTTGAGAACAGAGGGAAAAGGCTAGACTGCCGATCAGTGCAGCCTCTTACTGAGGCAGTACCGATAATTCGGTCACCTACGCCTAGACCATCGATTTCTAGGCAAGATCAGGCGCGCACGGCGCCATTAGCCAGCGCTCAGCCTTCCCTTGGAACAACGGCAATGGAGTATCCTACTTCGCCGTTACCTCCAGACACTCGGACTTCTATCGCCCTTCCTCGCGAGGAATTAGCGTGACCGGAAGATTCATCGGAAGAGCAACCATCAAGTGACTTAGAGTCTTTCTATCTGAGGGCTCTAAGAACTATGTGTAATATCTCAGGCTTCGGTGATCTACATCTGTCGCCTCGACATACAGACGCTCCAACTTTAGACAGACTATGTCGTCCTCCACCAAACCCTAAGACCAGAATCGAACTTCCCTGGTCTTGTCACACTGCAGGCCGTCTGAGGAAGGTCTCGCAGGCGGTCTCGGGGGAAACGGGTTCCTTGAAATCTCAAGGATCCCATAAACTAATGCAATTCCCGTTTTCGAGGCAAAAGCGCTTTTACAAGGTCAGAGATGCCAACCCATCTCCTCTGACCCTGGATCCCCTCACAGCAAGGCTCACACCTGGCTGCTCTTCCGAGAGACTCTCTTCTCTCCCAGTCTCCTTCACTGCCACAGAAGCCTCGGCAATGGAAGCAGCGTCAATGTCCCTTCATTATCCTGGTTTGACACATGGTCAGGCACAGTCGGCTACCTAGTAAGTCACAAAGACCTATCAAACCAAAACTCCATGCAGTCCCTGCAGGAAGTCCTAGCTGCTGGGGCTAAGACTATGGACTTCCTAACTGCTACAACTGCAACCATGTGGGCCAATTGGATTCTCAAAAGGAGGGAATCAGTAGTTTCCAGACTTCATAGGAGCATCGGTAATGCCAAGAAGTCAGATTTGAGAAACTCGGACCTTCTGCAACCTCTCCTCTTTTCTAAACAGGCAGTTTCTTCTGCCTTAGATACTTGGAGGAAAGAGATGCAGGACACCGCGATGCAAAAGGCTGCTTCCCTTCGCATAATGCAACAGCAGCCAACTTCACAACCCAAAACCACAACCGCAACTCCACTCCCAGCCAAGAGCCTCAGCCGCCCCTCTTTTATAGCCGAACCTATGGGTAGAGGAAAGTCGGCTCCTCCTAAGGCTCAAGGCAGAGGGAGAAACCCTAGACAGAAATAGGGTCACGTCTCCTCCCTCACAGTGCGTAGGGGGGTGCCTGCAGGGGAGTTAGAAAAGGTGGAAGGCTACGGGGGCCCATGCAATGGACCATCAAGGTGCTTCGTTAGGGGTACCGCATCCCCTTCATAGGCTCTCCTCCTAATTCCTCCCCTGATCTCGTCCTCCCAGGTCCCTCGGGATCCTGAGAAACGGCAAGCCCTAGCTTGGGAGATCCAGAGCATGCTTCTAAGAGGTGCCATACAAGAGGTCTCCAACACCTCCCCGGGGTTTTTCAGTCGCCTCTTTCTGGTAGAAAAAGCCTCGGGAGGTTGGAGACCAGTAAACGATCTCTCTACCTTGAGTCAGTTTGTGAAGCAAACTCCATTCAAAATGGAGACAGCAGCCTCCGTGACCCAAGCGGTGCGTCCAGGAGACTTTATGTCATCTGTGGACTTAGAAGATGCATATTTCCAAATGCCGATCCATAGCGCATATCGGAAATTCCTGCGCTTTCTGGTTCAGGGTCGAATCTTCGAGTTCAAAGTCCTATGCTTCGGCCTCTCGACCGCCTCACAGGTCTTTACGAAGGTTAACGAACTCGTATTCTTGTGGGCTCACAAGCACGTGATACATCTGCCAAGGTACCTAGACGATTGGCTACTCCTGGCCTCATCCAGGAAGCTAACTCTGGATCACCTGAGAAGACTTCTAGACCTTTGCAAGGACTTGTAAATGCAGAGAAGTCTTGCTTGATTCCAACCCAAGTCTTAAACTATCTGGGTATGTCCATCAACACCCAGGTAGGGTGGGTGTTCCCTTCGGAAGACAGACTTTGGAGACTGGAACAATCCATTGCCCAACTCTTTGTCTCCACTGCCTCCTACAGCCAAGTCGTGGCAGAGAATTCTGGGCCATCTTTCCTCAATGGAAAAACTAGTTCCAGGCGGAAGATCAAGAATGAGAAGTCTCCAGTGGCATCTGAAGACCCATTGGTCTCAAAAGATTGATTCCCCATTCTTGTCAATGGAGGTTCCAGCTCTGGTGATACAAGATCTTCATTGGTGGTCAACCAGAGAGAATACCCAAAAGGGCATTCCCCTCCAAAGCCCCAGTCCGAAGTTAAAACTCTTTTCAGATGCATCGCTACGGGGCTGGGGTTCCCACCTAGGCCCGAAATTAGCATCAGGAGTTTGGTCTCCGATAGAACAAACTCTCCATATAAATCACCTGGAATTATTAGCAGCCTGGAAAGGCCTAAAATACTTTGTAAAAGATCTGCAAGGACGAGAGATGGTGCTAATGAGTGACAACTCTACAGCCGTCTCGTACATCAACAAACAAGGGGGTACTCTGGCAAGAGACGACAACTCTACAGCCGTCTCGTACATCAACAAACAAGGGGGTACTCTGGCAAGAGACCTCTGTCTGCTACCGGTCCAGATTTGCCAGTGGGCGGGAGGTCACAACATTTCTCTCAGAGCCAGGTTTATTCCGGGCCAGAAAAACATCGTGGTGGATCAACTTAGCAGGCATCACCAAGTGTTGAGTGGCGAATGGTCTTTGGATCCTCGAGTAGCGAAGACAGTAATAGCTTTGTGGGGTTTCCCAACAATAGACCTGTTCGCCACTTCTCTGAATGCGAAACTTCCCCGCTACGGGTCCCCAGTTCCAGACCATGAGGCAGCGATCCAGGACGCCCTTCAACATTCTCGGGACAACCTAGACGCATATGCCTTTCCACCCTTTTCCCTGCTCAGAAGGGTGATCAACAAACTCAGGACCTCCTGGAACTGAAAGCTAACTCTGATAGCTCCGACATGGCCAAGCAGAGAATGGTACGCAGACCTTCTTTCCCTGCTGGTTCAGGTTCCAAGGTTTCTGTCTCCAGAACTCCTTCTGCTGACGCAGCCACACAGTGGTGTCCCCCACGGGAGAATCCCTTTCCTGAAGCTTCACGCCTGTAGGCTGTCCAGTCACTCCTCAGAAGCAGAGGCTTTTCAGGGAAGGTGGCTGAGCACATGTCCAGGCACCTGTGCCAATCTTCCACAAACCTCTACCAAGCAAGATGGAGAGTGTTTGCAGCTTGGTGTAGAGGGCGAGTTGTGTCTCCACTCAATCCCTCTCTTCCATCAGTGGCAGACTTCCTTGTGTACCTCAGGGAGGAAAAACTCCCATCAATCTCGGCAATTAAAGGCTATCGTTCAGCCTTAAGCCTCATCTGTAGACGGAGAGGGGTTGACTTTTCCACCTCAGAAGATATCACCTTGCTGATTCGAGGTTTTGAGAGATCTTGCCCCCCCTTTGAGATTAGACCACCACCTTGGGACGTGTCCCTGGTCTTACGTTCCTTGAAGGGTCCACCCTATGAGCCCATAAATAGGACCTCTGACTACTTCCTAACCCTTAAGACTGTCTTCCTAGTAGCTCTAGCCTCGGCAAAAAGGGTCGGTGAACTACATGGTCTATCCTACGAAGTCACCCATTCTAGAGGATGGGGGAAGTCTCGCTCAACTTCGTGCCAGGCTTTGTGGCCAAAACTCAGAATCCTTCATCGGCCGATGAGAGGTTTAGAGAATTTCAATTTTCCAGCCTCAATAGGGTAACACAGGATACTGACCAATTGCTACTGTGCCCAGTCAGGGTGCTAAGGAAATACCTGAAGTGCACCAGACCTTTCAGACCACGCCTCCGTCATCTCATCCTCAGTACCAACAAGGTAAAGATGAGAATCTCTCGCAACACCATCTCTTTCTGGCTCAAGAAAGTTATTGCGAGAGCCATTCACAGAGACCCAGAGGCAGCTCAACCCAAAGCCCATCAAGTTAGGGGAGTGGCTGCCTCACTGGCATTTAAGAAAAAATTTTCAGTCTCCCAAGTCTTAAAACCTGGAGTCTGGAAACGCCAATCTACATTCACCACTCACTATTTAATCGATGTGACATAGCGGTCTCTAAACACCTTTTCTATAGGACCTATTGTGGCAGGTCAACAGGTGCTGTAGCTACCTTACGCCCTTTCAGGGAACAGTAGCCATTGGTCGTGGATTCTGTGTTACACTAGGTTTTTAGAAGGACATCCATCTATCTTCTGCACTTCCTTCTTCCTCCTATCTGGGTATCCTAGTCTGTAACCAGTTTCAGCTGGACTCGCCTATGGAAATAAGGTATGAAACTCATCTGACTCCTCTCACAGGGTATAAGTTATACTCGTAGTCACGAGGGTTCCCCTTTTCAAGGTCAGGGGAATCCTAAGTATGAAAGGGTCAGAGTCGAATGTTCCTGACCCTCTTCGTCGTGAAACATTTGTTTCCACGTTATTACAAACTTTCAGTCATGGTAAGATTATGGGGATCTACAAAGAAAAGTTTAATGGGAGTTTTTTTCATCAAAAGCGTCTAGTCTGAGGACTATCTTCCCTAGTAATAGGGAACTCCTCGACCACCCTGACCTCAAGACTAAATCTCCTATAGTGAAGAATGAGGGTTTGTATCCAGTATAGGAACAAATGACAAACTTATAACAGAGTTTTTATTTTTCCCAACATACAAACCCGAATTCTTTACACAAATCTTCCCTCCGTCACCGCCCCCTAAAAATAGTTCTAGCTAAAATCTGATTGAAGGTATTCAGTAGCTACCGACCGGCAGTCCCCCACCCCTAACAGGTGGATAACTACCTGCCCGGTTGTTAACGACCTTGTTAAGGTTTTCTGCCGTATTTTCCAGCTTGCGCTAGAATATCTCCTATAGTAAAGAATTCGGGTTTGTATGTTAGGAAAAATGCAAACTCTGTTATAAGTTTGTCATTTTGTGTTGTCAATGGTACTAGTAGATTGGGTTTGTGCGTGTATTGTACCACTATATAAGGGTAAGGGAGACGTGTATGAGTGTTGTAATTCAAGGGGTATTAGTTTGTTGAGCGTGGTGGGAAAAGTGTATGATAGAGTACTGATTATTAGGATTAAGGATAAAACAGAATGCAATCTTAGAAGTACAGGGTGGTTTTAGAAGAGGTAGGGGTTGTATGAATGAGATTTTTACAGTTAGGCAGATATGCAAGAAATATTTAGCAAAAGGTAAGGATGTGTATGTTGCGTTTATGGATCTGGAGGAAGCGTATGATCGAGTTGATAGGGAAGCAATGTGGAATGTGATGAGGTTATATGGAGTTGGTGGAAGGTTGTTGCAAGTAGTGAAAAGTTTCTACAAAGGTAGTAAAGCATGTGTTAGGATAAGAAATGAAGTGAGCGATTTGTTTCCAGTGAGAGTGGGACTGAGACAGGGATGTGTGATGTCGCCGTGGTTGTTTAACTTGTATGTTGATGGAGTGGTGAGAGAGGTGAATGCTTGAGTGCTTGGATGAGGATTGAAACTGGTATACGAGAATGACCATGAATGGGAGGTAAATCATTTGTTTTTTGCGGATGATACTGTACTGGTTGCAGACGCGGAAGAGAAGCTTGGCCGATTAGTGACCGAATTTGGAAGGGTGTGTGAGAGAGGGAAGTTGAGAGCTAATGTGGGTAAGAGTAAGGTTATGAGATGTACGAGAAGGGAAGGTGGTGCGAGGTTGAATGTCATGTTGAATGGAGAGTTACTTGAGGAGGTGGATCAGTTTAAGTATTTGGGGTCTGTTGTTGCAGCAAATGGTGGAGTGGAAGCAGATGTACGTCAGAGAGTGAATGAAGGATGCAAAGTGTTGGGGGCAGTTAAGGGAGTAGTAAAAAATAAAGGGTTGGGCATGAATATAAAGAGAGTTCTGTATGGGAAAGTGATTGTACCAACTGTGATGTATGGATCAGAGTTTTGGGGAATGAAAGTGACGGAGAGACAGAAATTGAATGTGTTTGAGATGAAGTGTCTAAGGAGTATGGCTGGTGTATCTCGAGTAGATAGGGTTAGGAACGAAGTAGTGAGGGTGAGAACGGGTGTAAGAAATGATTTAGCAGCTAGAGTGGATATGAATGTGTTGAGGTGGTTTGGCCATGTTGAGAGTATGCAAAATGGCTGTCTGCTAAAGAAAGTGTTGAATGCAAGAGTTGATGGGAGAAGTACATTCATGCCCAACTCTATTATTTACTACTCCCTTAACTGCCCCAAACACTTTGCATCCTTCATTCACTCTCTTGACGTATATCTGCTTCCAGTCCACCATTTGCTGCAACAACAGACCCCAAGTACTTAACTTGATCCACCTCCTCAAGTAACTCTCCATTCAACATGACATTCAACCTCGCACCACCTTCCCTTCTTGTACATCTCATAACCTTACTCTTACCCACATTAACTCTCAACTTCCTTTTCTCACACCCCTCCAAATTCTGTCACTAATCGGCCAAGCTTCTCTTCCGTGTCTGCAACCAGTATAGGATCATCCGCAAACAACAACTGATTTACCTCCCATTCATGGTCATTCTCGTATACCAGTTTCAATCCTCATCCAAGCACTCAAGCATTCACCTCTCTCACCACTCCATCAACATACAAGTTAAACAACCACAGCGACATCACATATCCCTGTCTCAGCCCCACTCTCACCGGAAACCAATCGCTCACTTCAGTTCCTATCCTAACACATGCTTTACTACCTTTTATACTACCTATTATACTCAGTTTGTATATTTTAGCGAGGTGTTAAATTTTTCCCTAGACCACAGTTATATACTGTACTAGGTAAAACAGAGTTAATGTCCATGCCAAAATTAGGACTTCGTCCACATAGATAACGGAAGGTTTGTATTATGGGAATAAATGACAAATGTGGAGGTAATTTGTATTTTTCCTTAACTAATACAAACTTGTAGTTATTTATATAAATTGGCCCACCATCACCTGTCCCCCATAAGTCCTGCCGGGAATCAAAAGTGACATAGCTCACAGCTGTTAGAGTATATACAGAGGTGGCTGGGTACCCCCCCAGCCACCCCCTGCCTGCCCGCTTGAGCAGTTAGGCAGGCATGCCACCTAGCACTTTTAGTCTAATGGCTACCTTCCAGCTTCACCGAAAGGATAACGACACAAATAACTACAGGTTTGTTTTAGTTAGGGGAAAATACAAATTATCTCCAAATTTGTCATTTTTTTAACATATGCATCCATAGGTTTTGTCCTTTTCTTTTAAAGATATTGCCTGGCTGGATATTGTGGGTCTGTGTTGAATCACCAGATAAATACATAGTAATTTCATTATGTTCTGCAGACTGACCGAGCAAAATCTTTAAATATTTCTTTTAGTTTCAAAAGAAAACTTGTGGTAAACATGAGTTAGTGTTTGTTATATAATTATAAGATCAAAATACAAATTAAAGGATGTTGAATTAATTCTCTTTGGAGAAAAACATAAAATTCATTTATAAAAAATCATAATTTCAAGCTCTGGATGCATTGTAAATGTTGTAGAGGCTTTGCTGTAATTGGCTGTGGTGTTCTTACCAGTGAATTTAGCTTTATGGAAGTGTTATTGAACACTTAGCATTTGTAAATATCAATTGTTTTTGCACATATACAGTATTCATAGTTTGGTTCATCCCTTAAGTGTTCCATTCTTTTTACAGTTCTTCACAAATATTAGATTAAGATACTTAAGTTTCTGTTTTGCTCGCTTAAAGTACTATGATGATTTGTATTACTCAAAACATGAGAGGTTTTGAATTCAATTCCATACATTCAATCCACTTTGAATTTTCAATTCCTTCAATCCAATTGTTAGTCTATTGTCTAGCCTATTTGATTGTAGTTTTTATGATCCATCAACATTTGTCAAATCTGGTCTCAGTAAGGACTGTACTTATTACTGGGATACAACAGTTTTGGTGCTTGTCTGTAAATTTAGAAAGTTTAGGGAAGTAACAGCTACTATTTAAGATTTGCAAACAAATTTAAATTAGAAAATTGAAAATTATTGATATTTTAAGAAGAATTCAGTTCTGGAGTTACATTTTTTTACATCAG